>NC_139350.1:117515136-117932636 GCF_055883805.1 Amblyomma maculatum | reverse complement strand
CTGGCGGGGAGGCCAGCGCGGGACGGCCAGCGAGCGTCACGGGCCAACGGGGTGTGCACGAACGACGGAAAGAAGACCAGCGACACGAAAATGGAAGGAGTGCCTGCAGAAACGGCCTAGGTGTATTCGCGTATTTCTGTCACGAGAGGAGCAATGTCTGTCGTGCCGCAGCTAGTGCATTGGCCCTATCGCTCGCCCTGTTCGCGCTGCAGTGTGTTTTGCCTGCCGCGGCGAAGCCCTGACCCTCGTTAGGTTTTATCCTTTGCAGTGTATTGTCGTGCGCGTCGACAGCATGTCTCCAGCACAGTGGCGTTTCTTGTGTTGTTGTCCTTTTTATTGAATGATTTTGCGTTTATACGGAAATAAACGGGTGTTTTTAAAAGATACTGGAATTAATTGTCACTCGTCGGGCAAGGCCATGGCTCGCGGACCCCTTTTCTGAAGGCGAGGCCTTCGCAGTAGGGTTTCATCGGAGGAGTGCTGCGAGCGCAGGTGAAGGAAACAAAGATTAAAAGAGAGAAAGCGGCTGGAACACTTTGCACATCGTTTTATGCAAATTGGAGGAATCACATTTAAGGTGGGTTTTCGCTTCGACACGAAAAAAGTGGTCCCAACGCTCGGTCAGTGTGCTCGACGGCATCTAATGAATAACAACTCACAGTGAAATGAAGCGTTGGCACTCGTAACATATGTAATACTATTCGCGAAATCGTTACCATCTTAAGGTCGAGGATAAGGTAACGTTTCTGAACAAACCCGATGGGCTGGTGCGATGAAAACTTTGTAAATGTAAGCAAGTGTGTACAATATGTTTGTAGAAAAATACGCTTTATATACACCTTATATCAGAAGCACAAGGTTTAATCACACTTTAAGACATTCAATTTAAACAATAAAATTGTTCCGCACGTGAGCTAAATGCCGATTAACAAACAGCAGTTAACAGAATAGCGAGGTTAGCGTTCTCAACAGATAAGGAGTAAAGCCTCCTAATTTTATGATAATATTGTCACGACTCAAGCCACAGGGAGCCGTGAAGGTACACGTAGCCGAGGACCCGAGAATAAGGTCGGCTTCTATTTCCGATCACAGACTCCAGCACCAGCGCGCCTCTCGAGCCAACAAACACTTCGTCGTCGTCGGCACCAAGCACGGCAGTCGCGCGGCGCTAGGCACGTTGCAATATCACGCGACCATCGACAATACGCTCAGTCAGCGCCTTAACAAGATGCGAACCGGCGAAATCGGCGAGGTTTGGTGCGTGCTAAGAATTTCCACTAGTTCTAGCTGTTGTGCAGTGCGACAGACGTTCTATTCTTTTCATCTCGGGTTTTAGAATACACGTAATGCTTCAAACTGAAACTGACTTCGAAAATTGTCGAAACGCTGGAGAAGTTTCTCGGCCATCGCTGACAAGAAGAATAACAATGGTTGCTTGCTTCGGATTCATTCAGTCCCTATACAATCGAGTACGCAATGTCTCGGACCTTTTTTAAATACTGGTGGGAGGTCAGAGACCCCCCCCCCCCCCCGAATAAAAAAAAAGCAAAAGAGAGCAACTATAGGCACCTTTCTTTCTTTCTTTTTTTCTTTCTTTCTTTATTTGTTCCTTTCTATTACAGAAAGCCGGAGCGAAAGCTAAAGGCTACGGACCCTGACAAAGGCTTCCGCTCCGGATGACGTTCAGCGTGCAGTTTGAAAAATGTATACAAAACATACAAAAGAGCACTTCGAAACATAACGTAATCTATGAGACACAATACGGATTCCAAAAGAATAAGTCAACTGAACAGGCTTTACTGAACATTAAAAACGAAATAATACGCAATATTGAACAAAGACTCTACACAGTAGGTATATTTCTGGATCTACAGAAGGCTTTCGATTCGGTGGACCATGAAATATTATTAATGAAGCTTTACGACTACGGTATACGAGGTGTCGCATTAGATCTAATAAGAAATTATTTGACTAATCGTTCCCAATATGTTACAATAAATAATGCGCATTCATCATTATTAAATGTACTGTACGGCGTACCGCAAGGATCAATTCTAGGACCGATATTGTTCAATTTATACATTAATGACATCTGCAATATACCAAGTTCGCCAAAATTAATTATGTACGCAGATGACGCTAATCTTTTATTCGCAGGCAGATCGCTCATTTCGCTCCAGGACACAGTGAATAACTACCTCAACTCACTATCCCTCTGGCTCGATGTTAATAAATTAAGGTTAAACATACACAAAACCAAATATATAATCTTTGCACCAATAAATAAGCCTCTATGTTGCAAAATCGCCATCAATTTCCGTAATAAGCTGCTAGATCAGGTATCGACACAAAAATTTTTGGGTGTGTGGTTTCAGAATAACTTATCTTGGAATACGCATGTTAGTCGTCTAGCAGGGGACTTAAGTCGAGCTGTTGGGTGTCTGTATAAGATTAAGAACCTCGTTCCACTTTGGCTGAAAAAAATGTTGTATTATACCCTCTTCTACTCTCGACTGTCTTACTGCGCACTCGTCTGGGGAACTACGACAGCCCAAAATTATAAGAACTTAATTTTATTGCAGAAGAAAATGCTGAGAATATTTGAAAACTTTTATGGCATGCCCCATCTTCTCCCAACGCATCCGCTCTTTTCGCAACATTTAATAATCAAAGCAAACCAGGTCTACTACTACAAGCTCGTACAGTACATTAACAACAATAAGTTATATAAAGCTTCTGATTCAAACCCAAGTTCACAGTATTCTTTTCGCCGAATACTCAGAAGGACACCTGCCACAAGAACAAACTACGGCCGGCAACACACAGACTACCAGATACCGTTTCTGTTGAATCGTGTAGATACGCTCGTAAACTTTAACAAGCCTGTCACCAAAAAGTTTCTTAAAGCCTTATTACTCAAGCATGACATCGCAATTGCATAGTTTAATTTTTTGTTTTGTGTTTTTTGTATCAGAGGTTTCATGTGCTTTTCTTTGTTATTTGGAAGTGTTCTATACTGTATCACTAAGTTCAACAAACGGTTTTATTGATATCATCTACAGCGGTATGTTTCATCTGTTTCATTAATTGCAGTTGGTTTATTACATAGCAATCCGCAATAAAATGCCAATCTTTTGTATTTCTTTTTCCTATCCATAGTTATTTGGAGTGACTCAGTTTCATGCAATCAAATTTCTGTATTTGCGCGTTGTGTTTATGATTCGAAGTGCTCTTTTGTATGTTTTGTACACATTTTTCAAACTGCACGCTGAACATCATCTGGAGCGGAAGCCTTTGTCAGGCTCCGTAGCCTTTAGCTTTCGCTCCGGCTTTCTGTAATAGAAAGGAACAAATAAAGAAAGAAAGAAAAATAGATAGATAGATAGATAGATAGATAGATAGATAGATAGATAGATAGATAGATAGATAGATAGATAGATAGATAGATAGATAGATAGATAGATAGATAGATAGATAGATAGATAGATAGATAGATAGATAGATAGATAGATAGATAGATAGATAGATAGATAGATAGATAGATAGATAGATAGATAGATAGATAGATAGATAGATAGATAGATAGATAGATAGATAGATAGATAGATAGATAGATAGATAGATAGATAGATAGATAGATAGATAGATAGATAGATAGATAGATAGATAGATAGATAGATAGATAGATAGATAGATAGATAGATAGATAGATAGATAGATAGATAGATAGCGATGAGGATGGAAGGCAGGGATGTTAACCAGAAAGGCCTCCGGTTGGCTACCATACACTTGGGAGAAGGGATAAGGGGATTAAAGAGGGGAAGAGAAAGGGGACGTGAGGCACAGTCAGAATTTGTCACTCAAGCCGGTGGCTGTTAGATAGCTAAATAGTGTCCTGTATGCCTTGAAAGCAGTCGACTGACGTGGCCACGGACCAAGGATTTCATCCGCCGTTAGAGGGCGAGGATTTAGGGGATCGAGCGGTCAATGCAGCTCATGTTTTTCACTCACAAATATAGGGCATTCACATAGAAAACGTTCGATTGTCTCTTCACAGCCGCAATTTTTACACGCAGGGCTGTCGGCCATTCCAATTTTGAAAGCATACTCATTGGTGAATGCAACATCGAGCTATAAACGGTACAGCAACTCCGCTTCTCGACGCGCTGCCTTATGGGGAAGGCGGAGGCGCAGTTCAGGATCCAGTGCCCTGAGGCGGTAGTTGCAAACCTCCCCCGTACTCCATGCTGAAAGGGTCATCTCCAGAGCTAAAGTCCGAAGCGGATGCTGCGTCAACTCTCAATATGGGGATTTTGACTGGAACGCCGTCGCTGTGGAGAGAACGGGCAGCCTCGTCTGTCTGGTGGTTGTCATTGATGGCGCAGTGTTCTGGAAGCCACATAATAAGCCGATGACGTCAAAAGTTATTGACACCATGAGTATGTGACGCCACCACAAGTGGCGGCGGTAGCTTGATTAAGTAGCACAGCAAGCCAAACAGGAAGCTGTATAAACCTACCCTAATGGGGCGAGACACCCACGTATGACATCAAAAAATTACTTTGCGACTGGCAGCATCGGATGTTGAAGAATGACGGTCGGTTCTTAATGGGAGTGGTAGATTCACAATATAGTCGATCAGGAGTCAATAACGTCGCGGCAGCGCTAATGCTTTCAAACACTCCAATGCATGCAGTTTATGCAGTGACCATAAGTTTTTCGTGCACACCCCTGATTAAGAACTATTAAAAAAAAGAACTACCACCACTCAAGAGCCTTTGGGGTACTACTTTAAATGAATTTGTGAATAGATAAATATCAAATATTTGGTTGGTTGGTTGGTTTGTGGGGTTTAACGTCCCAAAGCAACTCAGGCTATGAGAGACGCCGTAGTGGAGGACTCCGGAAATTTCGACCACCTGGGGTTCTTTAACGTGCACTGACATCGCACAGCACACGGACGCCTTGCTTTTCGCCTCCACCGAAAAGCTGCCGCCGAGGCCGGGATTCGATCCCGCGCACTTGGAAATCAACATGTACGGAAAGATAGACTCGCCATAGCCTCCTAATTTTAAAGGCCCAATTACTCGCTCCCGCGCGACTTCAAGGTCGATGTAACAGGTCGCGTTGCTAGTAACAAGGCGAGTTAAGAAATCAGCTGCGAGTGACCTGAACGCGATGATGATGATGATGATGATGAAAGACGCGTGGGCTCGCGAGTGTGGTGATAGAAATTTAAGCACTAAAAAAAAGATAACCTCAAAGAACTAGAATGTATATTATACTGTCTCGAGGTGGTGACTAGGCCGTAGACACGAAAAGAGGACACAGGCGTGACAGTACTGAAATTAACTCTTTATTGGGCTGAATTGCGCTTGTAAAAGAACTAAGCAACACGGCGACGGCGATAGCAACAAACCTGCCCCTTTTATTCAGACAGGTGCCTGCAGAAATAAACCACTGAAGGCGTTTACATGATGCGCCACGAAAGAAAACGCCGACGACGACGAAGTCAGAACGATGCTATGGCGAGGTGGTTGAGGACGCCGCAACACTGTAGAAAAGGGGATTATGATGCGTGTTTCACGATCTTGGCCGTGGCGTAGTTGGTTAAAGCGCTCGGCTGGGGTTCGAGGGATGAAAGTTTGATTCCCGGTGAAGACCGGATTTAGTTATTTTTAACCATCATCCTCACAGTAGGCAAGGAGAATTGCGACGTGTGCTTCACGATCCCGTGCGTGGCGTAGTTGGTTGAAGTGCTTGGCTAGGCATTCATAGGATGGAGGTTCGATACCCGGTGGAGAACAGATTTTTACTTTTCTGAGAACCTTAGTTTCGGTTTGAGGTGATGCAGTGGTTTGCTTGATAGTTTAGTGTGACTGAATGGACGCACGCCAACAGAAAGAGCCGTTACAGGCTTTCGCCCTAAAACTTGACAGTTGTTATTCATGTGAAGTTAGCTGAGCAGTTACTGTTCCCATTTTGCCGCCATATGCGAGCATCGTTCTGCTGCAGCTGTCGCTGGCCTTGTATTTCGGCACAAAAGTGAAAACAGATATTCCAACTAATGACACTTCTCTGTAACGTCACATATTTCTGTTATATCCCCTAACGTCCCGTGTTATTTGGCATCACAGCTCGTAGGGGGCACCACAAAACTCAAACTTCGCTCAGTAGTCACGCAGGCCGTCTATGAGACTTTCGCCATGGTTGAAGGAGCAAATGGTAGCGAAACTCCCATAGAAGCCTGCGTGTCGACACTGAGCGAGGCTTTAGCTTCTTGGCGCCCTGTGCGAACTGTGAGGCACAACAAACACGTTACTTTGTGACGCCACAAAAGTTCGAGACATCACAGTGACATACATTGGCGGGGAGTCTGATATGTTTTTGCTTCTGGACGAAAGACAAGGCCAACGACGACGGAGGCAGAACGATGCTCGGATAAGGCGGAAAAAATGGGCACCGTAACTGTTCAGCCAACTTTACTTCAGATGGATTTCTACTGTTAAGTTTTACGTTAACTGAAATGTTACGGCATCTGCAACCACCTTATCATAACACAGTTCTGGCTCCGTCGTCGTTAGTCTAATTTTCCGTCGCGCGTCATGCAAACGCATTCTGAAGCCTATTGTTTCGGCCACATTTCTGATCATAAAGTGCCTTCAAGTGAATCCGGCAAGCACATGGATATGAATCACCATGGCTTGAGGGATTTCACTAAGGGCACAAATGAGTGAAGCTGCGCTGCATCGATAGCCAGGCTGTATTAAGTCACGATTACTTACATAGACGCGTCACGACAATGCAGGTCCTGAACTGTAGGAAAGCGACCATCATTTATTCGTCCGTCATGGACTTCATGTACTCTCCTTTATAACGAAAATGACCTGGGCGGAGGTCTACAAACGAGACGCGGTGAGATTATAAAATGAAGAGATTTTGCGAACAATCAAAGTACATATCAGTGTCAAAGATCAAAGAAAAACGAACGGGATAAATTTAACGCTATCGTTAGAACACCTAGCTAAACGAGCTTAGGTAAAAAATTGAAATGGGATTGTTACTATATAGAAGTTCATGTGTCTGCGAAGTGGAAACAACTGCAATACAACTTCGCTCCCTACAACTAAAATCTCGCCCTGTTCGTGATTTCCCTGTTTTACTCGCGCTTCATCTGTCACTGAGAGGAGTCGATATTCGGCTAGAAATTTACAACTTCAGCATTTACCATATTCATGAGAAAGATGCCACTCACAAAAAAATCCTCCTTGTGATACCAGCTAAAGCACATTCAGCGAACGTAGGTGCCGTAATGCGACGCAGTTAGCAAAAGACGAAGCAAAGGGAGCTGACCGAAGGCTTTGCGCAGTGCGACACGCTTCTTGAGGGCAATAAAATCTCACGTTCACCATTCAATTAAAATAGAGTCATCGAGACGCCGTTCATTCCGACGTGTATCCGCACAACAAGCCGCCACATTTATGACGTGCCTGAGAGGTCGAGCTGACCGGGCGGTGACGCAGCATTGTCGCATCGTCCGAAAATGCGCACATGCAGCGGCAATTAGTTCTAATCGTGCACGCACAGTCTTCGCCTTGCTGTAAAGCTCTACCAGGACCAGCAGAACGAAATACTGGGCAGAATCGATTATCGGTCCTGGAATGTCAGGCACTACTTGCTGACAGCTGTCCGGCGTTTCATTTTCCTCGGGCAGCCCAGAAGCCCCACCCACCAGTAGAGCTCCTGGGTCAACGGCCATTTTGGTCTAGACTCCCGAGCGCATTCGAGTACTTTTCGTGTTCCTGCATACGATGTCGTGCGCTAAACAATGACACAATCTCTATAAGCAGCTGTATGACGTTTGAATCTTGTGTTTTCGCTTTCCTGCCTTGACTTTCACTACACATAGAAGCGTCCAGAGCCCCGGGCACGGATTGTTTGTTCGTGCCACCCAGAAGTTATTCACCAGTCTCGCGATCTTTTCAGCGCACAGATCTGAAAGCGTCACAAGCAAACTGCTTTATGCTGGAGCAGCTAACGCTTGTAAATGCATCTGCAAACGCTCGTGTCTGCTTGCAAGCGCAGTGAGCTGGGCCCTTGGAAAAACTTCGTGTGCAGCAATGGCAAGAAAACACTGACAAACTGAAGTCTGTAAAGCGCTTAACATTTAGGCATGTCAGGTTTCATTCGCAAAAAGCACCGGTTGATTCGCGCGTCAGTTATCTATCTTAAGTACGGCAAAAGATAAACGTGCGCGCGCCGTCACTGCGAAAGAACTGAGTCGTGATGATGGATGGTGGGCATCGTCTGCTAAGAGCAAATTATGGAGGCAGCTTGCAATGTCACGTGACTATCACGCTACTTCCTGTCAGAGCGAAAGCCAAGACCTGTCAGAAAGCAGCCCGGGAGTGAAAAATCGAATGTATACACACTGACTGACAGAGATAACCCACTTTGCACGCAGACGCTTGCAAAAGGCAGCACGCAGCGTTGAACCGAGGACGATGACGCATCCACCCCACGGGTAAAAAAGCTTCGGTCTGAGCTTCGGGCAACTTTTTTATTATTACGCAAGATTGTCATAAAGCATATTATAAAAACTCATGTAAATTATTTTCCGTAAGGAACCGGAGAAGGCTCCTGCTTTTATCCTTGTCGGTGAGCCATTTGGAGAAGACCTCTTCCATTGATGCGGTTAGCCCCACTTCCTGCAGGATCTGTGTCCTTGATGCCCTTGTTCCTGCACAAGTCCACAGCAGGTGGCTAACAATCACTTCTGCAGCTGGTGTGGAACACTTCGGGCATTTGATGGGTCCGATGTCCTCTTGAGATTCCCATCGGCATTTTACCGACGGGGTAAGGGCCGCCCCAGCTCTTATCCTTCTAATGGAAATCTCCCCCAATCTCGTCAAGTTTTGAGGGAGGGGGAAAGTACACGAGGGAATGAGGGCACGTGTACTTTTCCTTAAACACGATGCTAAGATAGGAACAGCGGAGAGGGCATCAAAAGGAAGCCTGGTGGGGGTGCATTAGTGTTTGGAACTTCGTGTGTGAGGTGGTCAACATTTCTCTGATCAGCGTTCTCAGCATCGTATTGTGTCCAATGTATCTGGATGCGTATCTTTGCTTTTTGGACTGACTGCGTATAATGCCTGGCTTACACATGGTGTCTTTGTCCCTTTCTTCAGTTGTTTATGGCGGCTAAGGAGTCTGTATAGATGTGGGCTTCTGTTATGGAATCTATTTTATTTATGGCCTCCATAGCATCGCGGATTGCACAGAGTTCCGTCACAAGCAGATCCGGGTATTCTGAAACATATTCATTATGCACCTTTAGTTAACTGTGTGTCAGGCTAGTAGCTGCTGTTTTACCGCCAGTTTCTATAATTGATGCGTCCGGATATGCAATACAGGTACCTGGAAGTACATCAACCAGAGGTCGAGATGCCAGGTTTTCTTTACGACGAAGCCGAGTAGTCTTGTTTCTCGTAATAGTCGTGAAATCCCGCGGAGGGGGGTCAGCCATTGGTAGTGTTTGCACTGTCACTTCGTTATACAAGCATGTTATAGGCATAACATACTTTCGCTTCATATCCTTTGTTGCCTCTCGTTGTTTAATTCATTTTGTCAACGTATTCAGCTGTGCAAATTCTTGGAGAAGGATAGGGGTAAGTTTTGCTAAGGCCGCGATTGTGCGCATTGCGTTTCTATTGTTTCCAATTCCGCCCACTTCCGCCTCATGAGTCTTTGGAATTGGGTCTGGTATAGTATCCTAGGCTGTAACACCGATTGTACAAGACGTTTTGCCATGTCCGCTCGAGCTCCTCATCCCCTGGACGAAATGTGTTTTATCAAGTTTACGGAAATCGTAGCTACATTTTTCACCTTATGGAGCCATTGTGTTTCTTTGCCGGATTTGTGAAATTCTAGGCCTAGAACTCTCAACTCGTTCAGCTCTTGCAACGCCTGATTTGCAATCGTTAGTGTGACTCTTTGCGTTGCCAATTGTTTTCTTTCATTCTTGTTTGCACCATGAATGTAGCTGGACCTTTGAGGTGACACTTCCAGACTTGCATCTTGGACGTACTCATCTATGATATTTAAAGCCTCTTGCAGATGCTGATTCTGTCTCTCAAGTTGTTTATGAGCAGACGAAATCGTGACATCATGTGCGTATATCATGAACTGCACTTCTGGTATTTCAGCTGATTTCCACGCCAATGGGTCAGTGCGACATTAAATAGCAAAGGTGTTTACACTCACCCTTAAGGTACGCCTCTGTTCGAGGTGTAACTGTCTATTTGTTTTCCGTTTATCCGGATAAAAAAACGCCCTTTCCTTAAGCAGATTATGTACTGCTTTTATGACCTGCAAGAGAATGCCCATACATTCCATGTTGCTAAGAATCTTGGCATGTAACACGTTGTCGTATGCCTTCGCCACGTCGGTAGCCATTACAGTGCGCACAAGTTGGCTATAGGTGACACGTGTATGACCTCTACAATTTGCATAGCCAGTCCATTTTCTGTGCCAAATGAACTACTCAGCGGATACTAAATGGCCGATAGAGGCCGCTAAAAACAAGTTAAAATATCATTATAAATATGGCACGTTTTTCTGTTACGCAAGAAACGAAAGCTGCATTCATTTCTGCTCGTGGTTATATTTACTCTCTAGTTCTTTTAAGCAATCTTATTTCTTGTGTTTTAATATTTTGCCGAGCAGTTCGCAAGGGCTCTTTGCATCTTTAATCATCATCATTATCATCGAGCTGATGCCGCTGGCCATAGGCAGCTGCGCGTGTTTTCTTCTAAGTAGCGCGCCCTGTTGCACTGACCTTGTTTTCGCTATCACGGGATCATTTTACAATGGCGACCGTTCAAAATTGTTATCCAAAATCCGGGTTTGCGAGTGCCGCTGCGCGACGGGCGCAAACAGCAAGGTTACATCAAGGTTTTCGTCACGAGGAAGCAGGTGTCTTCAATGAGGCGCTCGCATCTACAATACCTCTGTGTCATGTGCTGTGCTTGGCTCTGCATGCCCGAATACTCTTGCGATTGTTACGATGCTATGCGTACGCATCATTGCCGTGAAGCGGCTTACTCACTGGTCGCGGTGACCGCCTAGTTTTATCGCTTGGCGCAAAGTAGCGGTCGTAGTCGGGACAATGTAGGACATCCCACCCGCTCACTCGTGATTCAAAACGCTCTGTTACAGAACCGATGGGACAGCGCCGAGAGGAGCATTCATTGTTTTCTACGCATGGTGCTGCCGAAAGCACCAGGTGCAGTACTGGAGGAATGTTTTCCTACGGTGGTGGTTGACAGAAGCGCCTACGTTCAAATTGTATATCATGCTATCACATTCCGAACGATTCTTTTTAGATAGTTGGCATAGTTCTTTTGTAGTCCTGCGTTACAAATTCAGTGTTCGGGAGCACTGGAGAATAGTTTTTCTTTGCAGGGCGCGTGGCTACAATTTCAGCCAGTACAAATCACTTCTTCCCATTGAGAACGTAATTACTCTTCTTGATGTAGACAAACAAACAAGATATTAAAGACGATGGAACGGGATACTAATACCCTGTTTCAGTCGAAGAGAACGCGCGCCTATGATATCGGCGCCTTGACCGTGCATGAATAATATAGAGGCTATAAACCAGCATACAAGGCCAATTTCGGTGCTCGTGGTGTCATTCATTTACATTTTTTTTAAACGACACAGCGCAGCGCCTTTTTAAACACTGAGAAAGCCCGACAAGCCACTGCTCAGAAAAAAAAAAAAAAAAAAACAGGTCACGCGAGAATGAAAAACTTAGCGCTGGACGATAGCAACCTTTCAGTAGTGAAGAAAAACAAATGCAAGTTCTAAAATATCTGCGCGACGTTCTTGAGGATTTCACCTTTGCTCTGTCGTTGGGCAAAGTATCGGTAGCGTCACGTGACAAGTGATATGCAAGAGTGACGTAGCTCGAGATGATTGTGTGACAGACGTTTCCGCTTCGGTCGCAACTGGTTGCTGGAAACTTCAGGCCTTTGTGACCGCGAAAAAAATGGCGCAACTTGTTCAAGCAAACGACGTAACGGAACTCGTGGCGATTTTTGCAAGCAGTGTCTTTGACAACACGACCAGCGACCCCGAAAAGGTAAGGGAGCCAGCCCTCTTACAAACTTATGACATTGCGGTAGCATTCCTGCAGCAGCATTTAGCCTATCGGACCCAAAGCGTCTTTCGGTTGGCACTACGCTGGTACGACGTGCACGCTGCTAGCGTTTCTCCGGATGGTTTCTTGAGCGCCTGAGATCTGTGCCGGCGCGTGCTCTAAGCGGTGAACTGGCCATCTAGCTTGCCGCTACAGGATATCTGTTCTCTCGAGGCATCAGGTGGTTTTTTTTTTTTTTTTCGGTTCCCTGCGCTTTTCACCACGCTGTGCAGTTTGGAGGTGTTTGTGAGGGCACGCGTGTTCGGTCATTTAAGTCCGCTAATGTACCTAGTTTCTACCAATCGGTCGGAAGGACGAGAAATTCTTGTAAGAATAGTAGACTGCTTGGCAGGATCACATGGGCTCGGCACTCTGGCGCACGACGGTAGCTAATAAAGCATTCAGCACAGCATGCTGACCGAGTAGTGAACCGGCATTTTAAACAGGATAAAAGCTTTGTGTACGCAACTGAAAAGAAATGAGCGTTGTCCTTTCGCATGCACAAGGCCGGGTGCAGTTACTATGGGCATTACTGAAGTACATATCAGTCTTTCCTGTCGAAATTGCGCGTCATTTGCAACAGCCGTATCAAGGTTTGTTTCCTTTGCTCTGACGACAGTGTTCCCAGTGTCGATATAAATTATTGATAAACGTGCACCGCCAGCTCATTAAAAAGTGATTTCTAGGAACCTGACTCCTGTGCTCTTAATCGTTCTATTCGCTGGCTTCGCCGATATTTAAATACTCACTTGAAATCACTACTAAAGACCCGACGTTGAATACAGAGCAGAGTAGCATGACTTAAGGCGCCAGCTAATATCAGTGTCACACGAGCAAGCAAAATCTTTCACCTAAGCGGCCCATTTAGCGAGTTAAGACTTTCATTCAAAAGGAGTTGCGTAGCAGACACACGACGCTGGCGATCTATTTTTAGCGTTTCCTACCGAAAACGCTATCGAAAGTGTGGCGCTAGATCTTGAAACCAAATCACTCAGAATAAACCGATGTATCGAAACGTATAAATCAAATTCGTATGTTATTACACGTTGTGTATAGTAAATTTAGCTACAGTATGTTCACAAAAGTCAAGTTAAAGAGGATGGCGCGCATACGCATCGGCGGTTTACGTCACGTACTATCAGCGTCAAATGAAACGCGAACAGCGGAGCGTGTGGCGATAGGCCCAACTGAAGCCACCTGCTTGTCGTTATCAGAGAGAGGCGCGAATTTCTGGTTCACGATAGTTTGCTTCTATTTTCTTTGGCGTTCGCTTTCTTGTTTTGTGTTTTGCCACTGGAGCGACACATACTTACCACCGATCGCAAGTTCTCCAGCGCGCGTTCTTTGGCGAAAGATGCTTATCAATAAAAAGAGCGATTTAAAACGTCACGTAGCGCACCGACCGTTCCCGATCGGCCGCCTGCGCTGTTCGTATCGCAACCAGATGCTGGTAACATGGCATCGGTGGAAGCGCAATCAAAGTGCTGTGCAGAGTGTAATCAGTGCTAAGTATGCATGTGGCGCTCCAGTGGCAAAGCAGAAAACTAACTCCATAGAAATCAGAAGTAAACTATCGCGAACCGGAAATTTGCGACTCTCTCTAATAACGACAGGCTAGAGGTCTCAGTTGGCCCTATCGTCACGCGTTCCGCTGTTCGCATTTCATTTGATGCCGATAGTACGTGATATCTTGAAATAGTTACGAGAGAGCTGCAGAATAAGTACATTATTGTGCCTAGGTAACCTTCTACGAAGAGTAAAAGTCTTTTTTATGGTGCATAAACGTTACACGAAAATTTACTTTTGCTTCGTTTATTTATTAAAGATAATCACGTATAAAGGATTTACTAAGGTAATCGCTAATAGAATCAGGACAACCTTAGACTGCAATCAAGCAAAGGATCAAGCAGGTTTTCGAAAACGGTACGCTACTATCGATCATATCCATACCATCAATCAGGTGATAGAAAAATGCTCAGAATATAACCAGCCCTTGTATATAGCATTCATTGATTACGAAAAAGCATTTCACTCAGTTGAAACCTCGGCGGTGATGCAGGCATTGCAAAATCAGGGGTAGACGAGCCGTACGTGAAAGTGCTTGAAGATATATATAGTGGCTGCACAGCAACCATAGTTCTGCATAAAGAAAGTAACAAAATTCTCATAAAGAAAGGTGTTAGGCAAGGAGACACAATCTCCCCAGTACTATTCACAGCTTGCTTAGAGAAGTATTCAGAGACTTGGAATGGGAGCAGTTAGGGGTAAGGGTAGATGGAGAATACCTGAGTAATCTGCGATTTGCTGATGACATTGCCTTGCTAAGCAACTCGGGGGATGAACCGCCAATATTGATTGATGACCTAGACAGGAAAAGTAGAAAGGTAGGCTTGAAAATCAATATGCAGAAGACTAAGGTAATGTTCAGCAGCCTCGGGAAGGAACAGCAGTTTACATTAGGTAGAGAAGTACTGGAAGTATTAGGCAAATATGTCTACTTAGGACAGGTAATAACCGCAGATACGAACCATGAAAAGGAAATAACAAGAAGAAATCGGGATGGAGCGCATTTGGTAAGTACTCTCAGATTATGAGTAGCAGCTTACCGGTATCGCTCAAGAGGAAAGTATACAACAGTTGCATCTTCCCTGTACTCACCTATGGGGCTGAAACGTGGAGGCTAACCAAGAGAGTTCTACTTAAGTTGAGGACAACCCAGAGGGCTATGGAACGGAAAATGGTAGGGGTAATGTTAAGAAATAGGAAGCGTTCAGAGCGGGTCAGAGAAATAACTCAAGTTACTGACATTCTAGCGGAAATTACGAAGAAATAGGCATGGGCAGGACATTTAGTGCGAAGAGAGGATAATCGATGGTCGCTTAGGGTAACAAACTGGATTCCTAGGGAAGGAAAGCGTAGTAGAGGGCGGCACAAAGTTAGGTGGGCGGTTGAGGTTAAGAAGTTCGCAGGGGTCAAGTGGATGGATGCAGCTAGCACAGAACCGGGTTAAGTCGAGAAATATGGAAGAGGCCTTCGCCCTGCAGTGGGTATAGCCAGCCTGATGATGATGATGATGAATCATTGGTGTTTACTGGGCTGGAGGCTACTCCTTTCCAGCCGTAAAAGGGATCGGCGATCTCAGATTGCGGAAAAGACCGCTTCTGGAAAGGCGATCGAACTCTGTCGTGTGTCTGCGGATGAAACTCGTATTGGGAAGGTATCGTTTTATTCAAATGCCTTTACAGTGCCCGTGTGACACGGGTATAAGACAATTGTGTGTACAACCACCTTGATTTTTAATAATACACTGCGAGCATAGGCGAAACTGCTGTTTAGCGCCTTATAACGGCGCTAAGCCTGCGCACGTGCACTAATGTGGAGCATCGTCTGCTACGCTATATCGATCGCAAAGACACACACCTTGTCACAATATCTGTTCACAAAAAAAAAAAAATAATAAAAGCGGCGGGCACTAGCGCACACGTGCTCTGCTTGGCGCCACTTTTGTCGTGTTTGCCCCTCATTTATGGCTGCTCAATTCGGAAGGTTTGCATTCCAAGCAATTCTTTACACGTGCTGCTGTATTTCCTTTCTTATGCTTTTTTCTTATTTAACTCTGCGTCTCCAGCGCTCCCTCCCAGAGAAAAAAAAAGAAATCACATCTAAATCACGCTTCATGCGCATGTGCTCTACGGCGCTTCAGTTTTTCGCGAATACATGTTGTGGTAGGGCGTGTCTATGTGATCGGAACAGCGTAGCAGAAGACGCCCTCTCTTCTCGCGCGTGCGCGAACTCTCGCCGTGTTCCACGCTCATCGCCGTTATAAGGGTGTTACGTTTCTCCACCGAGAAGTGGGACAGCTGACGCGGCCACCGCACAGCAACAGGCAGAACCGCGAGCGGATCGGCCATTTCGACGCCGTTCATCGGCCGCGCAACGCTTCCTCCCGCGGGCAAGACTCGACGTGTTCCTGCCACGCGCCAAATGTGTGTGCGTGCGTGTGTGTGGGCAAACGCCGGCCAAGCCTGGAGCTCGTGAGTGAGGGCGTTGCCCTCTCCTGTCTGCAGGAGGTGGAGGAGATGAGGTCGGAACACCTGCGATTGAGTCATTCGTCGTGAACCAACATGTTTGGCTCTCCCTTTCCTGTGAGGGTTTACCCTTCCCCTGTGAACTGGAAAAACTATAAAAAGCAGCGGCCTACTCCTCTGAGATAGAGACTACTTTGACGCGCCGTTGGCGCGACGCTAGACACCAGCTGTGTGAGAGTGTCTGTAATCTCTCCGGGTCAGCTTCACTGCCCGTTTCTTCCTGATGTTACAGTAAAGGTTGTTTCGTTAAAAGACGCCTCGTCTTTGCTGGCACCTTTTATGCCGTCCGCCGTCCACGGAGCCGCAAGGCCAACGCCACCGAGGGGCGCGCAAACCCGAACGTAACAATTGGTGGCAGCGGTGGGATGACGACGACCAAGCCGTAACCGTGGTTGGAGGGACGAGCCAGGCGATACCGTCGTCCAACAACTGGTGAACAGCGGAGAGACGAGGACGACCAAGTAGTGACCGTGGTCGGTGAAACGAGCCAGGCCTTACCGAGGTGCAACATCTGGTGGGAAGAGCGGAGATGTCCGAGGCGTGACTCGTGAATCAAAGCAGCTCAGCGGGAAAGGCGGGAGCAGTGCAACGAGCCCTGTGTGATGACTGGTTGCCTGCAGCGGAACGACTGCGTTGGATTCTTGGCTGCGAGGTTTGGTGAGTGCGGGACTTTCTTCTACTGGGTTTTGCCAGGCTTTTGTTAAGTAGAGAATAGAGCTGGTAATTGTGTTGTCGTTGTTGCTGGGTTAATTGCAGCAAGGCAATAGTGGGCAGTAGAGAAGGCAGCACTCGGAACAGCCATGGGTTTGGATTTGAAGTCGTTGCGCAAACCGAAATTGCTGGAGCTTGCGGAGGAGTTGGGTCTGGATTTGTCAAACTCAGAAAACCAGAAGTGTTAAAGGCTATTCTTGCATTGGAAGCTGAAGATGACGAGCTTTTGGAATGCCTTGAGATCATTGAAGAACGTAAGGAAAGGCTAGAGAAAGAGGAGCGTGAACGTGAACGTAGGAAACTGATGCAGCTGGAGATTTCAGCACATAGAATGAGCGTGGAAAGTATTAAAGCTTGCAATGCCATTCAGTGTAACGGTTCAATACCGCGAGATGGTCCGTCACCGTTCCTCATTGCCGAGGATGTGGCCGATTATTTGGCAGACTTTGAGAATGTCTGCAGAAGTAAACGCTTCGAGCGAGATAGTTGGGCGCAGAAGTTGGTAGCTCTTCTCTCCGCTGAAGCGTCGGAAGAAATCAAGCGATTGGTTGGCGACCGCTTGAAAAATTACGATGCACTAAAAGAGTCATTGCTGATACGATATCAGATAACGCCTCAGGATCTTCGGAAAAGATATGAGAGCGAGAAACATTGTAACACGGCATACTTTGATTTGGCCTATCAGTTGAAAGCCGCTGTAAGCGAATGGCTAGACAGTGCGGAAGTTCCGGAGCAAATCGAACTTGCACCGGAGTGTGAGAAACAGCTTGGGGAAGCGGCCGAGCAATGTGACCGCAGTAGCGAGCCGACCGAGCCTCGAACAGAAGAGTATCCTGTTACCTTGGTCGAGCCACTAGCTGAGACGGTTAGCACAGGCTTAATCGGCGAGAAGTCCGAAGTGACGCCGCTAAGCGAGGTGAACTGCATGCCGACCCAAGTAGCTGTAGGAGATACAGTTCCGTCAAATGAGTGTGGGGAACTGGTAGTAACTGAACCGTCTCTCGAGTCGAAAGCAGAAGCTTGTGTAGAGCGCGACGGAGATGAAAATGAGCTAGGAGAGGAGAAACTTTCAGTTTCCGAAATCAGCGGTGTCGTAGAGCAGGGCACGCAGAAAAACGAAGTGCCGATCAGCGAAACTGCGCAGCCCGCGAGTTGTGATCAGCCAGGGCAGACCGACGAGGAGCGCGCGTCCGCTGTAGAGAGCGAGACTTGCGAAGGCGACAGTGAACGACCAGAGCAAAGTCAGAATCGTTCGTGCCCCAATACCACGCTAGGTTGTATTCGCGAAAGCAACTCCGGTGCGAACGCGGACGTGGCACATATGGCTCTCACGCAATCCGAAGCGCCCCAGCTGTCGAATGAGCTTGATCGTGCACCGGTTAGCGCTGAGCAATGCGGCTCATCGGAGGACCCGTGTAACGTGAGTGGCGAGCCAGAGGAAATGCCTAGCTTGAGGGCTGGCATAAGCGGTTGTTCGGATTTGACTGAAAGTGAGTCATGCGATGCAGCCGCGGCGCCGCCAGAGGAACTGCCTAGCTTGAGGGCTGGCATGAGCGGTTGTTGTTCGGACTTGTCTGAAGGTGAGTCATGCGCTGCTGGCCGCGATGCAGACGCGGCGCCGCACTTTGACCGCTTCGACGACACCGGTGTCCTACTAGCTCCGGTTACCGCTAGCTTGCCAGAGCTCGCGCCGAAAGAAAGTGGAACTAGAGTATTCAAGTGCTGCCACCGAAAAACGCGGAAAGGCAGACGCGAGAAAGAATGCTGCCATCGTAAGGAGGGCAAACGATTGGAGAAAGAAAGCAGAAGGCTAGTATTCCTGTGCTGCCGACGAAAAACGCGAAAGGGCAGGCGCGATAAAGAATGCTGCCATCGTAAGGAGAGGACACTCAAACGATTGCGAAAAGAAAGCAAAACGCCTGTGTTCCAGTGCTGCCGCAGAAAAAAGCGGAAAGGCAGGCGCGAGAAAGAATGGAACAAGCTGAAGCTATCGCGAAAAAGAAAGCGACTATCCCAAAGGCAGAAATGCGCCCGTGCCCAGAAAATGCGTGACTGGTGCGCCAAGCGTAAAGAGAGGGATAGGTTGTTTAGAAAAGCGAGTGACTCGTGCTCGTCTGTTTCTTGGTACAGAAACAGGAAGGTACGGTTGTTCCGGGAAACGGACAGCCGAAGCTTTAGTGAAAAAGGTGATCTCAACAGAAATGCCGATGGCTTAAGTCGAAGCCTATAACGTGAGAAGAAGCCTCAGTTTTCACTTCTTGGTGTTTTTCTTCCTGACATAGGATTTTGAACATATTGTATTGTATTATTTTTGTTTGAGAATGGTGTTTTTGAAAGCGCGATTTTCAAATTGGTGGACGCGTTCCAAGTGCTGCTGAGCTGCCCTTTAATGTAGATAGGGGCATAAGAGGGAAATAGTCTGGCAGAACTTAGTGAAGTTTGTGCCGTGCTTGCTGGCTGAGCGGTTGAGTGCTTAGCGTGGTTGTGACGTTGTGGGTTGTCAGAAATCTCTCCTGAAGACAAGTTGCAGAGTGCCTTGGAAACCGAACTTGCCAAGGACTTCTTCAGGCTGTTTGAGCTCAAGAGAAGCTGAGTACGACGACCCCGGCTAGCAGCAACATCCCGATCCCTCCGGACAGCGGATGCAGTCCCCCTGCCCTTCGGGATCTCCCTTCCCCGGCGGGGCAGTCTGTTACGTTTCTCCACCGAGAAGTGGGACAGCTGACGCGGCCACCGCACAGCAACAGGCAGAACCGCGAGCGGATCGGCCATTTCGACGCCGTTCATCGGCCGCGCAACGCTTCCTCCCGCGGGCAAGACTCGACGTGTTCCTGCCACGCGCCAAATGTGTGTGCGTGCGTGTGTGTGGGCAAACGCCGGCCAAGCCTGGAGCTCGTGAGTGAGGGCGTTGCCCTCTCCTGTCTGCAGGAGGTGGAGGAGATGAGGTCGGAACACCTGCGATTGAGTCATTCGTCGTGAACCAACATGTTTGGCTCTCCCTTTCCTGTGAGGGTTTACCCTTCCCCTGTGAACTGGAAAAACTATAAAAAGCAGCGGCCTACTCCTCTGAGATAGAGACTACTTTGACGCGCCGTTGGCGCGACGCTACACACCAGCTGTGTGAGAGTGTCTGTAATCTCTCCGGGTCAGCTTCACTGCCCGTTTCTTCCTGATGTTACAGTAAAGGTTGTTTCGTTAAAAGACGCCTCGTCTTTGCTGGCACCTTTTATGCCGTCCGCCGTCCACGGAGCCGCAAGGCCAACGCCACCGAGGGGCGCGCAAACCCGAACGTAACAAGGGGCAGTGGTTTGGTCGACTCTTGCTCTATATTGTTAAAAATAAGGACGGCTGTACATTATGAGTGACATGGGCAATTCAAACATTTCTTCTATATTTCATTGTGAATCCACCGAAGGAGGTAAGGCTAATCGAACTTCCCTACATTACACAATTTTTACATCCTTGCTTTCACGTCAGCTCCGTCGCGCTGTGGGCACCTTATTGCAAGCGATACATAACTTTTAAAGCCGTAGAAATTCTCTGCGTACTTTCACGCGATAGCTTTTAATGGTCTCGTGTAGCTTAAAACCATCTATTTTCTCGCCGCCATATATCCGAAGTCGTGTCGCGAAGTTCTGCGAGACTTCACGTGCCAGTGTTCTGTTTGGAATTAATTGAAAAGGTGACTTGTAACATGTATTACAGATCGGTGCATGTTTGAAAAGGCTCTTATAACAGCGCATGGAGATAGGACCAAGAACAGGGAAAAAACACACACACCTCTTAGTCCCCTCTTCTTAGTGCCTTGTTCATGCACTGTTTTATAAGAAATGCATAACCAATTCTCTCAAACTGCCGTTTTACCTAAAATGCCTAGCATTGCAAACTGTTTGATTTTGCCTACCCTTTTACTGCGGTGTAGATGCGCTATCGACTAGGCTACGTATTCATGGTTTTTTGTTGTAGTACAAAAAGGGAGGAGTATGGGTATTGTTTGTGCGGTTTTTGATTAATTGAATCTTGGTAATATAGCGAACTGGACCTGCCAGTCTCCGGAATACATCCAACCAGGAACGTACGTGAACGTGCAATTTAGGAATGAGCTGATGATCGACCTCAGTGATTTGCAGAGATGTGCTAATTACTTAGTGTAGTGCAATATAGCAACAATAACTGATAACGTAATTCCAATAAAAGTGAATACCATTATTCTGCTAGCAGTGTGTATGCGTGGACGTGCAGTTTCGTGATGTACTGAAGAGAACAGTGGAATCCAAACACATGCTAATTACAGTTTATAGTAATCAAATGGAGGCAAGTGTATATCGGCTTCACTCAGGTTTGTGCTTCCTTAGCTCACAATAATTTCGATGTCGTCATGAGATGTGTATGTATCGAGTGGGCTGATTGGTGGAATAGAGTAATTAATGGTTCACTAGATGACTAGTCATTATACATCATACAACGTCATTGGACTCTCGTTGTATCATGGGAAGCGAAACGTTTCCTAGCGCCTTGGGCGGTTCCGTGACGTCCCATGTGGTCTTTAGGAGCTCCGTGACCTCCCCTCTCCCGTGGGACATCACCAGGGTGGAAAGTTTCCCGCGCTAGCGCTGATAACGTGACGTATGTACCACATGCGCGCGAAAGTGTCATGATGTATCACGCTACATCAACGCTTAATTTGCGCGCGCCGCTGCTATTTGCGCGATGAGAGACAGGCTGCTGAAGCAACCTATCAAAGCTATTGCGTCACGCCCTTATTGGCGAAGCTTAGGCATCCGCCTAGTTTTTTGTCTTCCAGAGCCTGTGCTTCACGAAAAGCATTCGATTGAACCGGTAGGTAAATCAGAATGCAGGTATAGTTGAGCAGATAACAGCAGGCCTTTTGGAGGACGATGGAGAGACGTTCAGAGAAATTACGCAGTGCCCCATGACTTCGACTGTACCGTAACTTTGAAAGATCGCTACGCAGTCCTAATTCCTAAAAAGGTAGACATGACTTCAAAAATTGTACTTATGAGTTAAGTGCATTGCTTGCAAGAAAAATAAGGCTGCCGCTACTAGAATCACGACGACATTCACTTCAATCAAGCAAAAAAAAGAAAAAAAGAACTGGTGATCGAGAAATGCACTGAATATAGGCATTCCCACATGTAGCCTTCCTAGATCACGCGTAAGCATTTGACTTGTTCTGAACCCTCGCATCCACGCAGGCTTCACACAAGAGCCATATATAAAAATACGAAAAAGATACCTATAGCCCCCCCCCCCCCCCCAACCTTCTGCTCTACGGAAAGGAATAAAATTCCAATAAAGAAGCATGTCAGGGAGGGCGGTACGACTTTCCCATTGCTATTCGCTGCGCGTTTACAGGAGGTATTCACGCACCTGAACTGGGAACGATTTGGTATCGGACTTAATGAATAAAGTGGAAGTTATGTATTTCGCCGATGATATCGGCTTGCAAAGCAAGTCGAGATACTAAGCGAAAATAATGATCGGTAATCTAGTCAGGTGAAGCAGAACAGCCAGCTTGAAATTAATATGTAGTAAAGAAATACTTTTCTAAATATCGACAAGAAGCAGCAGTTCAAGACATATACCAAAGCTATGGAAGCAGCAGAAATACATTTGCATAGGGCAGGCAATGAGCGAAGAACGGGATGCCCAGAGAGAACTGACTAGAAGAAATAGAACAGTATGGAGCGCATTTGGCAATTATTCTCAGGCCATGAATGCCAGGCTACTATTGTCCCTAGATAAAACAAGTAAATAGTTACTGCATCTTGCATCAGTGTCCAGGTGGCAGAAACACGGAGGCTAACGAAAAGGATTAAAAGGAAACGGAGAACAACGCAGCGAAGCCGCATTCACCGAAACCTCGTTTTTAAAGCATACGATCAGAAGTGAAGGCGCAGTCGCTTAGAATCTTCGCGAGTTAACCTCCAACTTGACTAGCACGTGTATTCTGTACTCCGCAGTGGTTAGGGCAATAGACTGCTGAACCCGAGGATGCGGGACCGAACACTGGCCTCCTGTTTTCGACTGAGGCGAAAAGCAAGGCGCCCGCCGTGTGCAGTGCGATGTCAGTGCAGGCTAAAGAACTCCAGGTGGTCGAAATTTTCAGTCCTCCACAGCGCCATCTCTCATAGCCTTAGTCGCTTCGAGACATTAAAGAGACAATGCAGCACTTTTTGCAAAAGTTGGGCTTTCAGCAGAAAGCCATAGTTTTTCATGCTGCGAACGCGAATATCATATTGAAATTAGGTAGAATAAAGCAGAAATAGCCTTTTTTCAGCAGAAATACGCAGCCCGCGCAACGGGGCTCACCGCGAGTCGCGCCGCCGCCCGTGATTGGCTAGACGCCGCGTGACGACATTCTGAGGACCGGGGAAGCTGCCGACGCGGCTCATTCACTGCGCTGTGTTGATAGCAGCTCTCTGCGGCTTTGTGAATGTCATTATGGCATGCCATTTACACACGAATGACAATCGGGATTTTTACCGCATGCATCCCTACCAGATACGTCCACAAACGATGCAGCATTTCCGTTGTGGGGAGTGTAGATTTGGCATGAAAACTTGCTTTGGTTACAGTGAGCCAGTTTGAAAAGTAGTGTGTGTCATTAGCAGAAATTACATGGCACTCAGCGAAACCTCGGCCCGCATATTCCTGGGAAGGAAGGGCAGCGAACAATGCCCTAGCCGACTATCTCCGTCTCAGGCCTCTGCATTAACCCAAAACTTGGTGTACGAAATCCTGCTTTGAATGCCAGTCGTAGTACCTTGCGGAAGCGAAGAATTTTATAGAAAGGGTGAAGCAGTACACAGCTGCCCCCAGGAAAATGAGCAATAAGCAAAGCGCGGTGGCGGTGCTCTGCAATGCATACGAGGCATTGACGGGGCAATTGTGCTGGAGACCAAGTCAAATGGGCGCAGAATTGCTGCTTGAGTCATACGTCATTTCAGTTCAGTTCAGTCGTTCAGTCGTGTCCGACTCTTCGTGACCCTATGGACCATGTCACGCCACGCTTTCCGGTCTCTCACTATCTTCCTAACATCACATAACTTCATCTGCAGTGCCTCGAGGATGCCATCTAACCATCGCGTTCCCTGCCTGCCCCTTCTCCGGCGACCCTCAACCTTTCCCAACATCAAATCTTTCTCCAGCGACTCCTCTCTTCTCATCAGATGACCAAAGTAGCTGAGCTTTAACTTTAGAATTTGACCCTCCAATGAGCAGTCAGGGTTTATGGTCGACAACATCGACTGATTTGATCTTCTGGCAGTCCAAGGAAATCTCGAGAGTCTTCGCCAGCACCACAATTCAAACGCGTCAATTCTTCGGCGGTCAGCCTTTTTCACAGTCCAACTCTCGAATCCATACATCACAACTGGAAAGACCATAGCACGAGTTATACGGATCTTGGTTGGCAGACTAATGTCTCTGCTCTTTACTAGGCGGTCAAGGCTAACCATTGCTCTCTTTCCCAGAAGCAGGCGTCTACTAATTTCATGGCTGCAGTCTCCTTCCGAGGTTATCTTGGAGCCAAAGAAGAGAAAATCTGTCACCGCTTCCACTTCTTGTCCCTTGATGCTCCAGGACTTGATAGGGCAAGACGCCATGATCTTTGTCTTTTTAATGTTCAGCTTAAGCCCAAACTTCTCACTCTCTTCTTGTACGTGCATCAGAAGTCTCTTGAGTTCCACTTCACTTTCTGCCATTAAAGTGGTATCATCCGTATATCTAAGGTTGTTGATACGTTTTCCAGCAATCTTCACTCCAGCTGAAGACTCGTCCAGACCGGCCTTCCTCATGATGCACTCTGCATATAGGTTAAATAGGCAGGGCGATAGTATGCAGCCTTGCCTCACTCCTTTCTCAATCGGAAACCAATCAGTAAGACCATGCCCAGTTCTGACTGTGGCCTCTTGCCCTTCATACAGGTTGCTGAGGAGACAGATGAGGTGAATTGGAACTCCCATCTCTTGGAGAGCTTGCCACAATCTGCTGTGATCTACACAGTCAAACGCTTTCGCATAATCAATAAAGCAGAAGTAGATGGGTTTCTGGAACTCTCTTGCTTTTTCCATGATCCAGCGAAGGTTGGCAATTTGGTCTCTAGTTCCTCTGCCCTTGCGAAACCCAGCTTGCACGTCCGGAAGCTCCCGATCCACATACTGCTGCAGCCTACCTTGGAGGATTTTCAACATCACCTTGCTAGCATGCGAAACAAGCGCGATCGTGCGGTAGTTGGAACAATATTTGGCACTGCCTTTCTTTGGAATGGGGATGTAAACTGACCTCCTCCAATCCTGTGGCCACTGCAGGGTTGTCCAAATCTTCTGACATAATGTATGCAGAATGTTAACAGCGTCATGGTTGAGGTTTTGAAGCAACTCAGCTGGAATGCCATCAATTCCGCTAGCTTTGTTCTTAGCAAGGCTGGCTAAGGCCCATTCAACTTCACTCTTCAGGATGCCCGGCTCGAGATCAGTAATCACAACCGTCTTAAGTTGTGTTTGCACATTCGGGTCCTTCTTGTACAGTCCTGTGTATTCCTGCCACCTCTTCTGTATCTCTGAGGCTTCAGTGAGGTCCTTGCCTTGTTTGTCCTTTATCACGCCCAGCTTAGCACAGAAGTTTCCTTTGATATCTTTGATTGTCTTATACAGAGCTCTTGAGTTCCTTAATTGGCTGTTGTCCTCAACTGCTTGGCACTGTATGTTCAGGAAGGCATTCTTATCTCTCCTTGCTATTTTCTGAAAATCCGCATTGAGAACCTTGTATCTTTCTGTTTCCCCCATAACATTTGCCATCCTCCTTTCCTATGGCCAGTCACAATACCATACGTCATTTAGCACACGTTGAAAGACTTTTCTTTTTATCGTACTGTCACAATACATTTTTAGTGAATTGACGGCTGACGTAAGTTGATAGCCAAGCTATAGCTTCTCCGCACCCATACCTTCGTGAGAAAACCGTGTTCCGAAATGTGTTTTCTTACAAGAGCTTCGTCGTTTTCATCTCCAACTTAATGTGCATCCCCAAACAAGACAGGACTGTGTAAAATGATGAGGCAGCAACGGGTGCAAGATCGCAAGGCCATGTATGAAGAACTTCGATGATTGATTGTTTGGACGCACCGAAGTAAACCTCGCTCTTTGCGCTCCTTACCTAAATGCGCCTATACCCAGCTGAGCGGTACACTCTTTGTCTTCTAATAATGCTCCCGTAAGGGTTCCGCGAACATATCAGGCACGTGCCGTGCTGGAAAAGGTCTCGCCGTCATCACAACCTAGCTTCGACACAGCAGTGGGCTCTTCTTACTCATCTTCTAGTTCGCAAAAAGCATCAGTGCGTGCTACTGATGAGCTGTCCATGTTTGGAACAGAAGCCGTTGCGCAAAGTTCTTGCACAAAAGAAAACCGAGACACGCGAATACAACCATGCGCCGATGCTGTATGACCGTCCCATCATGAAATTGCAGTCCATAAACGGATCGCAGATGACTCTCCGGACTGTTTTGTACAAGGAAACAGAAGGAACCGCTTCATGGTTCAGCCATGCCTTTTTGTCAAAGTCCTATAGAAATCGCATTAGGAACAAACTGCATGTAGCCACAGTTACGAAAATGCTTGAGTAGAATATTTCCTTTGGTTGGCTTAAATTTATCTCTCTTCTCAGCAACGCCGCATTGCGCCGCGAGCTTTTCATACAATGGAAGGTTACATCGTCGCGTCCACAGCTGTTCGTGCATCCGAACACATTTAGAGCTGTGTTGTATCAGATGCTCAACACTAAGTTAACGTGTTTTGTTCGTCCGCAAAGCACGCAAAACGAGGAACAGCGCACGCCGAAAACCCCCTTTGTTGGCTCAGAATGCCTCCGGCTCCTCACGGGGACGTCACGATGGACGAAGAAGCGAGGTTTCTCCCTCCGCTTTCCTCCTCTGTAGCAGTCGCGCGGGGCGCGGGAAATTTGAATTGCGCGCTTTCAGTCGACGACAGCGCAGATGTTTTATGCATAATGGAAAATATAACTTCACAGGCATGATCAACAAATAATCTACTTCAAAAGCCTATAGTATTGGTACATTTTAAAACCACTGCAATGTCCCTTTAAACTCCAGAATCCAAACCAATCATGTATGCTGTATGTAGCAAGAAATCGTATGACCTCACTCGGAATGCTGGATAATAAATGGGTGCAGCAAAACTTTGACACGAATGTCGGCAAAACTGACTCCAGAAAGATGTCGGGCCGTGGCAAGTATATGAAAATGAACGACTTGTACAGAAGTTGCGGTGACTTCAGTTGCGGATGGGTCTGAATGCACCGTGGATTCAGGGGTTGGTGTGTGCGCCATGGAGAGCTTTGACGGCATTCTTCTTGCCGCCGCTTAGACTTTTATTAACCATCGCGCGAGCATCAACAAACGAGGCCTCCGCCTTTCCTCGATATAATACAAGTAATGTTTCCGCGTTGAAAATCATATGGGGGGAGTGCGTAAGGAGCAGACCTTCAGCTTTGCATACAAGAAGTGGAGCTTCGCTCCAAAATTGGCCGTGCCTCAGCTATGCTAGGCTAGGATAGGGGCCGAAAGCATGCATGTCTGGCGCTGGGCTGCCTACTCCGCTCCAATCCAATCTAATTCCATCCAATTAGTGTAATCAAATCCAATCCAGTCTAATCTAATTCAATCCAAACCAATCCAGTTTAATCAAGTACAGTTCATTCAAGTGAAATACAATCTAACTATTCCTGTCTAATCCAATCGAGTCCAATCCAATCAATTCCAATTAAAAATAGTCCAATACAGTCCTGTCCAATGCTGAGTACACGCTCGCCCGAAATACGTCGCTGACTAGCCTATCATCCCTACTATTATCCTCACGCTAGAGAAGAATTATGATGCGCTACTCACTATGTCTAGCTATGTTGTTGTTGCATTAAAGACGACACATCTTCTTCTGGTTGCTTCTTGATTTCTAGATGGCGCGTGGTCTAGCTGCTCCTCCAGCTGCGGTGGTTGCTAGGCAACGTCTCTGTGTCTCCCGCCACACGAAACTCGACCAGTATAGCTTTCGCTACAAAAACGGCGG
The DNA here is from genome assembly GCF_055883805.1 of Amblyomma maculatum. Classification (NCBI taxonomy): domain Eukaryota; kingdom Metazoa; phylum Arthropoda; class Arachnida; order Ixodida; family Ixodidae; genus Amblyomma; species Amblyomma maculatum. Next base: position 117,904,527 of record NC_139350.1, on the reverse strand, counting down.
TCGCGAAGTGCAGCGAAATGCATTTCTAGAGAAGGCTGGAAGTTAAGTTTGCATGCGAAATTCACAATGTGAGGAAGTCTGCGCAAAATACAGAGAAAGAACAAAAGAGAGGATACGTAGGACGGTCACGAGTGCTAGTGACCGTCTTATGTGTCCTCAATTCTGTCTTTCGTCCGTATATTGCGCTGACATGTTCACATTATGCAACACCAACTATCTGTGGAGCTTGTTCTCCTGAAGTGCGAAATTTAGTTTTCAAAATTAGGCGATCGCGGGTGGAGGAGGTCTGGGTTAATGTGGGGAATATCGGAGGAGCCTTTATCATATAGTAGGTAGGCGCAGTCAGGGTGTGAGGATGATGCAAATATCTTGCCCGTTGGCACGAGCTTCCGCTTTTCAGAAATCCTGCTGCATCGCAGCGAATATACGAACGAACTTGCAAAGAGGCTCCGGTATACTGTTCGATATTTCGCGCATTGAATGCTTACTGGGGGCGCATCCTAGCGACGAAGGGTCTAGCACGAGATATTATTCCGAGCACATTCGGGATGACCATGCAAATTAAAAAGGTCATTTTGTACTTTTTAGGCTAATGTACACGTTGCAATATAGATAACGACCAGCGCACTACGTCATCCGCTACAATAAAGCTTCAACTTAATTGCTTAGAGTGACGTATAAGGTTTAATTTGTTGTATGCTTAACCACATTTCACAAATTCGCCATAAATAAAAGCGAAAAGGCGCTCAGCTGCCGATTATGCATTGACAATTGATTGATAGTCTAAAAACTCGATGAGTGCGTGTTTATTCAGAGCATGGAATTAAACGTTCAGGGCCAAGCCTGCGGACGAGCACAGTCTCAAACAACGTTACACAGTAATTGTATGCACCACTGAAATTTGTTTTTGCCACCTGAAACGTTTTCTTTCTAGCCCCGTATAATCTGGAAACTAGAACATGGCCTGCATAGAATTCTGACCCCTTTAAGAGGTGTGGCTGAACTAGCGGTAGAGACAAGTTAAAAGTGCACTACAGAGTTTCTTACAAAATTTTGTTTTCGCCTGCAGTTTAGCTCCTGTGTTTCCATGAATAAACATTTTAGTCGCAAGGAACGTATTGTAAATCAGACCTACGGGAATAAAGATACACATTAATTCTTTGCTTTTGCGAGATTGAAACTCGTCACTTCGCTATGGCCAACGAGTCTTGTAATCCGGCAAGACACTCAAAATAATTTTTATAATGGTTTTTGACCGTCCAACAAATAAGGTTTTGTAGAACCCCTACTTATTCGTCGTTCAGAGAGCGCGTCACCAAAACAGCAAGCTTGATGTGAGCACCCTTCGCTCGCAAGATTGCAACGCATACGTATTCTCCGCCGATGGCAGAGCGGCGAGCCACCACGACATTGCTTGAAAGGAATTTCGCTCGTTGGGTGACTCCTCTCTGCGATAGGTAAAGAAAGGGCAGGAGCTAGGACATTTTTTAGGAGTCTAGCAGCAAAAACCATCGCACAGGGCAGTGGTAAAAATTTGATAAGAATGCTCGCACCATGTACATCGATGTTAAGCATTTAAGACTCCTTAAAAATTCTGTGTAGTGCACCTTTAAATATACACCCACGCAGAGTATGATAAGGCAGCTGCTAGGTTTGAATAAGAAGTACAAAAGTTCAAAAATAGTATTGCAGATTCCCATTCTTAGTTTTTTTTAGGGCCATTTAACTCTGAGAATACAGCTGTCTTTTAAAAATTACGGAAAGATGACTTCCTTTCCAGCGAACAGGCCGCCATTGGAAACTGACCCTGGCAACGTTTAACGCTAGAACCCTAGCTAGTGAAGCTAGTTTAGCAGTGCTGCTTGAGGAACTAGAGGGTATGAAATGGGATATCGTAGGGCTTAGTGAGGTTAGGAGGCCGAATGAGGCATATACTGTACTGAACGATGGGCATGTACTGTGGTATCGAGGTATACCAGAGAGGCGACAACTAGGAGTAGGTTTCCTTGTCAATAAGTATACAGCCGGTAATATAGATGAATTTTATAGTATTAATGAGAGGGTGGCAGGCATCGTTATTAGGCTTAACAAGCGATATAAACTGAAGGTTGTACAGGCCTACGCACCTACATGTAGTTATGATGACCAGGAAGTTGAAAGCTTCTAAGAAGATGTAGAATCGGCAATGCGAAAAGTAAAGACGCAGTATACTGTACTAATGGGCGACTTCAATGCCAAGGTAGGGAAAAAGCAGGCAGGAGACCAGGCAGTAGGTGACTATGGCATTGGTTCTAGGAATAGCAGGGGGGAGTTACTAGTTGAGTTTGCAGAGCGCAATAACTTAAGAATCATGAATACCTTCTTCAGCAAACGGAAGAACCGGAAATGGACATGGAAACGTCCTAACGGAGAGACTAAAAATGAAATTCGACTTCATGATGTGTTCAACCCCCGCCATTACGCAAGATGTAGAGGTAATCGGGAAAGTGGGATGCAGTGACCACAGGATGGTGAGGTCCCGGATTAGCCTGGATCTGAAGAGGGAACGCAACGAATTAGTAAGAAAGAAACCCATCAACGAATTAGCGGTTAGGTGGAGGGCAGAAGTGTTCAGGATCTTGCTACAGAATAGATATCCAGTTCTAAACGAGAGGGGCGACATTGCCCTAGAAGGAATGAACAAAAATTTCAGAGATATCATTACTGAATGTGCGGTAGAAGAAGGCGGTAGGATAGTTAGAGGATACCGGTAAGCTGTCTAAGCAGACGAAAGATTTGATTACGAAACGCCAGAGTATGAAAGCTTCCAATCCAACAGACCAGATTGAATTGGCCGAGCTATCAAAGCTAATAAATAAGCGCAAGGTGGCCGATATAAGGAAGTATAACATGGAGAAAATTGATCATGCTGTAAAGAACGGGGGAAGCCTTAAAGCGGTAAAGAAGAAATTGGGCATAGGCAAACACCAGATGTATGCGATAAGGACAAGGAGGGCAACGACATCACGAATATGCACAAGATAGTCAAAGTAGCCAAGGAGGTCTATACAGATCTCTACATTAGCCAAAGTAGTCAGGACCGTAAGGAGATTGACGGTAGGGAAAAAAAGTCAGATGTTCCACCAGTTACGAAGGACGAGGTCAAGAAAGCATTAGAAACTATGAAAAGGGGGAAATCAGCTGGCGAGGATCAGATAACTACAGATATGCTGGAGGACGGAGGGGATATCGTGTTAGAAAAGCTGGCCACCCTGTATACGCAGTGCCTGGTGTCATCGACGGTAACGGAACCATGGAAGAATGCAAACATTATCCTCATTCATAATAAAGGGGACTCTAAGGACCTTAAAAATTACAGACCAATCAGCTTACTGCCTGTTACCTATAAGGTATTTACTAAGGTAATCGCTAATAGAATCAGGACAACCTTAGACTGCAATCAAGAAAAGGATCAAGCAGGTTTTCAGAAACGGTACTCTACTATCGATCATATCCATACCATCAATCAGGTGATAGAAAAATGCTCGGAATATAACCAGCCCTTATACATAGCATTCATTGATTACGAAAAAGCATTTGACTCAGTTGAAACCTCGGCGGTGAGGCAGGCATTGCGAAGTAAGGGGGTAGACGAGCCGTACGTGAAAGTGCTGGAAGGTATATATAGTGGCTGCACAGGAACCATAGTTCTGCATAAAGAAAGTAACAAAATTCCCATAAAGAAAGGTGTTAGGCAAGGAGATACGATCTCCCCAATAATATTCACAGCTTGCTTAGAGGAAGTATTCAGAGACTTGGAATGGGAGCAGTTAGGGATAAGGGTAGATGGAGAACACCTCAGTAATCTGCTATTTGCTGCTGGCATTGCCTTGCTAAGCAACTCGGGGGATGAACTGCAAATAATGATTGGTGACCTAGACAGGAAAAGTAGAAAGGTGGGCTTGAAAATCAATATGCAAAGACTAAGGTAATGTTCAACAGCCTCGGAAAGGAACAGAAGTTTACATTAGGTAGCGAGGTACTGGAAGTAGTAGGCGAATATGTCTACTTAGGACAGGTAGTAACCGCACATCCAGACCATGAAAAGGAAATAACAAGAAGAATAAGATTGGGATTGAGCGCATTTGGCAAGCACTCACAGATTATGACTAGCAGCTTGCCGGTATCGCTAAAGAGGAAAGTATATAACAGTTGCATCTTACCTGTACTCACGTATGGGTCTGAAACGTGGAGGCTAACCAAGAGAGTTCTACGTAAGTTGAGGACAACCCAGAGGGCTATGGAACGAAAAATGGTAGGGGTAACATTAAGAGATAGGAAGCGTGCAGAGTGGGTCAGCGAAATAACTCAGGTTATCGACATTCTAGTGGAAATTAAGAAGAAATGGGCATGGGCAGGACATGTAATGAGAAGAGAGGTTAACCGATGGTCGCTTAGGTAACAAACTGGATTTCAAGGAAAGGAAAGCGTAGCAAGGGACGGCAGAAAGTTAGGTGGGCGGATGAGGTTAAGAAGTTCGCAGGGGTCAAGTGGATGCAGCTAGCACAGAACCGGGTTAAGTGGAGAAATATGGGAGAGGCCTTCGCCCTGCAGTGGGTATAGTCAGGCTGATGATGATGATGATGACTTTCTTTAGCCTGGTTAAAAGCTACGAAGAACGAAATAAATATCAAATCAAGGGATAGCACAATGAGGAAGCAAGTGAAGATACGGGGGTGAATAAGCAGATGAGATTGTAGGAGCAGCAAACACCTCAGAAGGCACTCGCTATAACTGAGCCCTTAGAAAGTCTTAATAAAACAACTGACCACACTGAATATCGCTGTGTGCCTAAAGCACAAGAAACTAGTGACCGAACAGGGAGTTTTGCAGAAAGAGACAACGACACGTGGTTTACAATCTATTTTTTCAGATCTAGGATAGTAAGGCTGCATAAAAGGGTACTTTCCAAAAGAGTATCGCCAAGCTGCAATGAAAAAAAAAAATTTAGTTTTTTTTTTGTTGAGTGATATGTAAGCAGCGCAAACGTTAAAAACAGTGTTCACTTGCAAGAATTTGTGGTACAGAGTTTTCCCAAAAGTTCGCTAATATGCAGAGTTATAAAGCAGATGAGCAGTTCAAATGCCCATTACAGGACAAAACACTTTAAATAATGCATTGAATTTGGCGTTGCATCACCATGCGCACAAAGGATGGTTATGCAGTATTTTTGTCTACAGCCAGCCCATCACCAGATCAGTCAATGCTAATGCCAGTTCTATGAAATGAACAAAATTCGCAATGGCGTATTCTTTTTTATACTAATTGCAGAACCTTGAAAGTCATCTGAAAGCGCTCACACCACACAGGCGTAAACTCACGCCTTTCTTGCTGCCATCGGCCCCACCCAGTCAAAATCAGGCACCCTAAGCGACTCTGATACCTCACCGTCACAGATGACTAGACCTACAGGCCGATGCGAAACTTTTCCTTATGCGGGTTTTCAAGAATAAACTTCATCGTGGGCAAGCAGACCAGATCGACCAAAGCATGAAAGCCCGATGGGGATGCGAGACCCAACTGCTGTAAGAAATACCAGCTTTTGCCCTGGCGGTACAACGCAAGCATAAATTCTTTTTCTGAAAATCATCCCTCAAACGTCTGTCCATGGCTTTATGCCGGCTGCCCGCCGTGGGGGCGCAGTGGTGCGTCCAAGGATGCGGGATCAAATCCCGGACTATATCCACTGCAGAACGAAGGCCTCTCCCATATGCCTCCAACTAACCCGGTCCTGTGCTAGCTGCATCCCCTTGACCCTGCGAACTTCTTAACCTCATCCGCCCACCTAACTTTCTGCCACCCCCTGCTACGCTTTCCTTCCCTTGAAATCCAGTGTGTTACTCTAAGCTACCGTCAGTTATCCTTTCTTCGCACTACATGTCCTGCCCATGCCCATTTCTTCTCCTTAATGCCCCCTAGAATGTAACTTTAGTTATATCGCTGACCCACTCTGCACGCTTCCTATCTATTAACATTACCCCTGTACCATTTTTTGTTCTATAGCCGTCTGCATTGTGCAGAACTTAAATGGAACCCTTTTCGTTAGCCTCCACGTTTCAGTCTCATAGATGAGTACAGGTATGATGGAGCTATAGTATACTTTTCCCTTCAGCGATACCGGTAAGCTGCTAATCATAATCTGCGAGTACTTACCAAATACACTCAATTATTTTCCTTGTTATTTCCCTTTCATAGTCTGGATCTGCGGTTCCTACATGTCCTAAGTAGACATATTCGGCTACTGCATCCAGAGCTTCGGTACCTAACGTAAACAGCTGTTTCTTCCCGAGGTTGTTGAACTTTACCTTAGTCTTCTGCATATTGATCTTCAAGCCTACCGTTTTGCTTTTTCTGTCTAAGTAGATAATCATTTCGTTTCAGTTCTTCTTTTGAATTACTTAGCGTGTCAGTGCCCTTTAAAGAATTATAGGTGGTCTAAATTTTCGGACCTCTTCACTACGACCTCTCTCATAGCCTAAGGCGCTTTGGGACTTTAAACCGCATAAACCAAACTAAGCTGTGCGTCGGCTGGCCACAGCCGGCAGCTAGCTAAACACCGACTGACTCTGACCGAGGTTAATGGCATCAGTGCTGCTTGCCGCTGCTGTCAAAGAACGCGAACATTACGTATTTTTAAAAGAAAGCGGTGCACCTTTCAGCATAAAGGGCGGTGCCAATTTTTTGGACGATTAATGGATATTTAAAATCTTCAAAAGTATAACCAAATATTACATACTTATGTTTGACCTCAGCGATAAGTTTGGCGTGCAGTTCCGCTCCTCTAGTTGGTGTCACTGGTGCTTGGTTCTAGGCCGCTATCGAGACCAGCGTCACAGGCGCTCCTGTCAACTGCCAGCGCACCTGCCCACTCCGCAACGGCTTACGTTCCCATGACGCCACAGGCCCGTCGATTGATCAGCGATGTTTATGACGGGCAATGTCTGAGGCCAGAAATTGAATCCCAAACTTTTTTTTTAGCTGCTGAGGCTTTTTGTGCTATCGCATTGAAACGCAGGCCATTATACGCGGTGGCGTCTGAATACGAAATAATTATGCATGGGAGCCCCGAAGCAATGTACGCGCAAGGACCGGCCTCGTGGTCAGTCATCGCCATAAGGGACAAGGGGGGGGGGGGAGGGGGGTTGCGTTGCGTTATAGGCTTTTTAAGAGGGCCTGCCCTGGACATAATGTAAACTGCGGACAGTAGTTGGAGACGTGGCTCAGAACTAACATAATTGCCATTGTTGTGAATAGTAGTGCTCTATCCATGGTTTGTTACTGCTTTCTTTCAAGACCAGGGTGTATGCTGAAATTCAACAGAAGTGCGTGGACCTGTTCTCCAAGGATTATGTAGTGAAGGTAAGAATATAATTTGACATGTGGTAAGTCATGCGATGAAATCTTATGGTGAGGTAAATTTGATATAGTTATCCAGGCTGACCGGCCACTTTCTTAATTATTTACCCTTTTTGCTGAGTTATTTCTATGTCCCTAAAATTAAATCCTTTTTTTATGGACCCACTTTCCCCTTTAGGTGCTTAAAATTAACCTTTTATGCCGTACTTAGTGATCTAAGGGTGGATGTTTTCTTCTCGTATAGGGAAAGCTGTGCTCCAGGGTTAACTAGTTTTTTTGTTGTCATCGTGACATCGAACATATCTACTTCATCACAATCTAACGTTATTAGCAGTTCTTCAATTTTGCTTTAGATAAAGGTATGTTCAATGTCCAACTTTCAGAACAAGTGCTTTGTAAGTTTGTTATAAAACAATTGTGTAATTAATCTACGTATCTAGTGCAGTAACTCCCACCATTTGTAGTGCCGGCTTTTTAAAAACTGCAGTGTATTTTAGGCCCGTTCAGCGGTAAAGGCTGATCTAAAACATTTCTTAGAGTTAGATGAACAGCTCGTTTTCGCATATGCATGTTCGATTAACTTTTTTTTGTCTGGCCCTTTGAAAATGGGCAAAAACTAGTTATTGTATTCATGAAAACTATGTTTGGTAATATCTTGTGAACAACGTTTTCGAGTTTTGTGATTTACTGCGTTCGCATCCACTTCGAATGCATATGTGTTTAGTATTTGAATTTACAACTAGTTTCTGAACACCTCAAAAATTGAGTGTCGTTCGTACACAGTCTATGGTAGCTGCATTCCAACTGCCACCCTCCTAATGTCGAGTGCAAAGTATAGTATAGTGCGATAATGATTGGGGTATTTTCGACAATAATTAACTTCAGTCGGTGTTAACAAGGCTGGTAGCTCACACGCAACGTTTTGATTGACAGCCGGGGCATGGAATTGGAAAATGAACGCATTTTCTCCAAGTTTAACCTATTCGAATACGGTGCTGGCTTTCCAGCAGTCTACAGGATTTCCCAGCTAACTTTAGCAAAGGGTTCAGGAATAAAACTTTCGAGACAGGGAAACCACTTGCCTGCAGCTGCCAGTCATCTCGCGCACCACAGGCAAGTTTTAGTTTAAAAACTATTCGATATAAATGTTCTAAACTGGATACTGTCTTCACAATAAATCACAATAAATGTGATTCGAAAAGTTGGAGAGCACCTTGAGAAATCCCCATTATATTTGTTAGCGAAAAAAAAGGCTCATGTGTTTTGTTTGTTTTTGACCTCGGGAGAAACGCTAGCAAATAAATTTAATGAACACTTTTTACAATCGGGAGCTTCAGGTGGCAGTTCGCTGAGCTGATGTGGCTATAGCACGTACATAGCGCCGAGAATCACGAAATCGATCGTCTTGTTCCCCGCTACGGAATCGGATATAAGAAGCCTACTGATGAACTTTAGGAACAGTTGTGTCTGTGGAGAGGACGCAATGAGATCAGAGCCCTTAAAGTTAGTTGCCCATATAATTAGTGAACCGCTTACTTATATATGCAATCTAATTCTAAGCTCTGGAGTATTTCCCGACAAATTAAAACTAGCAAAAATATCTAATTCACAAAGGAGGCGATCACCCCGCCGGGGTGGAGCAGCAGTTAGGGCGCTTGACTACTGCTCCCAAGGTTGCTGGAAAGAATCCCGGCCTCGGTGGCCGCTTTTCAGTGGAGGCGAAAAGTGGAGTGTGCTGTGCGATGTCAGTGAAGCTAAGCGTCCCCAGCCAATTTTTTTTTCTCGTCTTCCTCTGAATTCTGTTTATCGAACACCGAGAAAGACTTCCAAACTTCGGAACCTGCGGCCATGCGGCTGCCATAGCCAACATCTGCCGAAAGCCTCATACTGCCTCGCTATTTTGTTAAAGGCACGTTAAAGAACCCCAGGTGGTCGAGATTTCCGGAGTCCTCCACTACGGGATCTTTCATAGCCTGAGTCGCTTTGGGACGTTAAACCCCACAAACAAACAAACAAGCAAACATAGGAAGCGATCGAAATGACTTGGGCAATTGCAGACTTATTTCTGTTTTGCCCCTCAGGGGGAATCTGTTAAAGCAGATGTTTGTGTGTACTGTGCGACACCATGGACCCCGAGCACCCATGCTTAGCCGTGCGTGGCATCGCCGTGTTTGGGGGATAGGCGATGCTGGTGGTTGAGCCGATGCCGAGTGTTTGGACCTTATAGGCCCTTCGGCAGAGGCAACACACCACTTTGGCCCACGCTACAAATAGATGGCATCTCAGGGCTGACCGACCCGAGGGAAATCGGCAGTCGCCGTTTCCCGTCCTCCTCTTTATCTTTCAGTTTCCTATCCTCTTTCTTACAACTGTCCTGCCTTCTCCTGTATACCTTCTTAGCCTCTTCCTACTTACAGGCGGCGAGGGTTAACCTTGTGTGGCTAACTACCCTGCGTTACGCCATATCCGGTTGTAGTCGGGGTATACGGCTGGCGTTGGCAGGACTGCCTTGCAAGTTCCTTTTACGTCCCCTCGTTGAGCTCCGTGGTGGGTAGCCGCCACCCTGGCTGAACAACAAACTTACTTTTATGGCTGCCTCTCCTGAACATCATGATCGCCTTGGAAAAAGGCGGACCGAAGGTATACCTGAATCCTTGTAAAATTAAACCAAAGACAAGCTTTGGAAAGTATCACCTTATCCTCTCCGAAGTTGACCAAAAGCCAGCCCACACCTTGTCCCCCTTTTTAGTTTCAAAATGTCATACCGAAGTTTTTGGCACAAAGTACAAACTGAACAAACTAACCAGCGGAGACCTGCTCTTCGAACTCACTGATGAAGCTCAATATAGAAAGCCTACGAACATTCAGCCCATTGGGGACCATAACACCCCATAGATCTCTAAACACCACTCGTGGCGTCATTTCCGACTCTGGCTTTCCCCACATCACCGAGAAAGAGATGCTGGATGGACTCGCTGATCTGAATGTCCAATGAATCCCCATTAGAAAGGACAACAAGCAGATCTATACTAAACACGTACTTGGTAATAACTTTGAGTTCAAGCTGAATTCAAGACAAAATTGAAGTAGTGTACCTCAAAGTCGAAGTACGTGATTACATGCCAAACCCACGAAGATGCTTTAACTGCCAGTGATACGGTCATGGATCGCAAATCTGCCGTGGGCGCAAAACATGCGCTCAATGTGCCTCCAAAGAATACCATGCTGAAAACTGCGACGCTCTAGTGCCTCACTGGGCCAACTGCGAGAGAGAACACCCCTCATACTCTAGATCTTGTTCAATCATAAAAAAGAAAAAGAAATCATTACAATAAAGACAAAAGAAAACATATCATTTGCTGAAGCAAGGAAACGGTTAGCACTGAATACCCTTTTCGTCTTAACAGCTAAAACAGACTATGCAAATGTAGCGCAGAGGGTCGAAGCACTACAGTGCAGTCAGGCACCAACCAAGGCCACATCTAAGCCAACGGTAATGCCATGCAACTTGCCCGACGCAGAAATAAGGAAATCTGCCCTGCCACTTCCAAATGAGGAACTGCTAGCCGCCGAACTGGTAGCCCGCAAGGCATCCCCCAGCAGGGGGCAGCCAAAGGATCGTCCGTCCGTGGCCTCACCAGGACATACAGCGCCACCACGACTGTGGCGCAGGAGCGATGACAGTCTCTAGAAAAAAAAAGGGAAACCAAGAGTAACCCCCCCCCCCCCCACTAGAAAATAAGTAATTATTCCCCAACATGCCACTATGGCTCACATAATACACTGGAACTGCAGAGGTTTGCTTAGAAACTATATAGATATCAGAGCTTAAATCAATAGCACCTATAGCTTTATGCCTTTAGGAAATAAACCTTCGTCCCAAAAACGCAAATATCCTGAATACAAAACCTTCCGACGAGGGCGACAGCAGGCCAGCCGACTCCCAGGAGGCGTCGCAATCATAACACCAAGCGACGTCCGTGCAAGGCAAATACTGTTAAACATACACCTAGAGGCAGTTTTATTCTACATAGTCCGCCACAAAACAATCACAGTTTGTTCTTATACATACCACCACACCTAAATTTAGTCCGTGACTTAAGACCTTATTTAACAATTACCAGAGCCGTACGTTGTGGTTGGGGATTTTAACGGGCCCTCTTCTTTTTAGGGTAGCGAACGAAGTGACACAAGAGGGCAAATTATAGATTTTATTCTGTAAAATATTGTATGCATTTAACATGAGAAACCTGAAATATTGCTGCCCAAGCTCGGACAACATGAGCTGCCTCCTTGTAGCTTTAGCATCACCATTCATTTTTAATGATTTTATTTGGGATGTTTTAGATGATGCCAGGGGGAGTGATCATTTACCTGCCATTTTAAAGTTATCATCCGCCATACCCATCATTCCAACGAGGTACGGCGCTGGTAACTTCACCTAGCCGATTGGTCGGTTTTTAGAACAAACGCTGCATAACAAACAGTATACTCTGAAGATTTGACTTTAGAAGAAATATATGAAAGGTTTACCGCGTGCATAATTTCAGCAGCTTTAGTAGCAATTCCGCAAACGTCACAACACGCAAGAAAATGACACAGTATGATGGACGGAGGAATGGAAATTACCAAAAGAACAAAACAAAGTGTGGGGCATCCTCCATAGATATCCGACACCAGAAAACCTGGTTAACTTCAAGAAAGCTCGAGCCAGAACACAGTACGTGTGAAGAAATGGGGACAAATCCTGGTGGCAAACATGTGTCCTCTATAAACAGCTCATTGCCCTAAAAACATGTGGGAACAGGTAAAAAAATTCACTAGAGATTTTACCCCCTACACATATCTTATCCTGACGCCCCCTGGAACACAAACATTAGAAGAACAAGCCAAAATTTTAGGCGAGCACTTTGCCAAAGTTTCAAGCTCGTCCAACTACACTCGCACATTTCAAAAGCATAGATCAAAAACAGAAAAACAAAAGCTTCCTATTTGGAGAGGCATAAAGGATGACTACAATGAGCTTATAACAATACGTGAACTAAAGTCTTTACTCTTGGTAAAATAACAGCACCGGAACCTGACAATGTATACTATCAAATTCTCACCCATGTCTTGCAAGCTGCCGTGGAAGCATTGCTCAATTTTTAAAATAAAACATGGACGGCTGGCAAGATACCAGAAGCGTGGAAAAAAAAGCCATAATATTATCCTTTTTGAAACCAGGCCAACCCCCCCCTGTCCTAGCAGTTACACACCAATAGCCCTGGCCAGCTGCATTGCAAAATCTTTTGCAGACTAACCTTTTTTTTTCTTTTCTTGAATTCCGGCAACTTCCGGATATACATCAATGCGGTTTTAAAAAGGCGTCAAGAACAACCGATCACCTTGTACGTCTCGGGAACACAATCCGGGAGGCGTTCAGCCACAGGCAGCGCTGCATCGGCGTCTGCTTCGACCTGGATAAGGCCTCACGTGGAGGTTCGGTAACCTCCGTGACCTAGCAGATCTAGGTATCCATGGCAGGATGCTGAGCTGCCTGACTGACGTCCTGAAGAACCCTACATTCCAAGAGCGTTTAGGCACAGTATTCTCCACAACTTTCACATAAGAAAACGGCGTGCCGCAGGGGTGCATCCTAAGCACAACTCTCTTTATAATGAAAATGAACTCGTTAGCTACACTAATCCAAAAGTTCATAATGCACTTTGCCTACATAGATGACCTTCAAATAGCATACACTTCCTATAACATATCCACTTGTGAGAGCAAACTGCAACTGACACTAAATAAACTAGCTACCTGGGCAGACAGCAATGTATTTAAGTTTTCTCTTCAAAAAACATTGGCCGTTCTGTTCTCAATGAGAATAGGTTTACAGACAGATCCCAAGCTATACCTCAACCCGACCATACTACCAGTGAAACAAGAACATAAATTCGACAAACATTCGACGAAAAACTTACATTTCTTCCCCATATAAACAACCTAAAAAAGAAAGCCACCCAAGCACTTAACGTCCTAAAGTTACTCTCACAGAAACGGGAGGGGGGGGGGGGGGGGGGGGTTGGAGTGAGCATGATTTTTGCATATCTACAGCTCCGCGGTGTGCTCCAAGTTAGACTATATGGATGCATAGTATAGGTTCAGCTTGGACATCCCATTTAAAACGACTAGACCCCATATGCAATCTTGGTTTAGGGTTAGCATGTGGTGCGTAGAGAACATTACCAATAACCAGCCTCTAGGCATAACCAAATGAATCGCAATAGAAGGTAGACGATCCGCACTAACATGTGCATACATCCTTAAAATTCGTTCTCAATCAAAACATCTGTCATTGAGTAGCCATGAAATATCCATCTAGGACAATTTTTAACAAGCCCCGGTTGTTTAAGCCGCTTCTCATGCGCTTTGAACATAAGTGCCAGGGCTTAGACATTAGCGAAATGCTAACTATTGCCCCAAGAAATAAACCACTCCCACCATGGTACATACTCTCAACAGTTTTCGACCTCACACTAACGTAATTTCAGAAAACACGCACACCACATGAGCCTATCTTACAAGAATACGTGGCATTAAAATTGAAATATAAAAATTACATTGAATATGATACAGATGGCTCAAAAACGATATACTATGTTGGTAGGGCAATAGTACAAGAGAAACTAATACGACTGCCTCAGTGTGCATCAATTTTTATGGGCAAATGCGATGCTGTTTATGTTGCCGTGCAGAAAATATTGGATGAGAACGTCAAAAACAACACCATTTACACAGCTTCCTTAGCCGTCGTCATTGCAATAAACTCTAATAGTGCTGTGGAACCACTGATAGAAAACATTATACACAAGATAGTAAATATCACAACACGAAAACATACTATAAAATTCTGCTGGGTACTCAGTAATGTAAAGCAATTTTTAAAATCAAATATGAGCAAGAAAACTCTATTCACCTGATAGATCATCTAACCTTGTGTTTAGCGCATGATAGCCGCAGTTGCTTATGCGCCATAAACCTCATATAATTATTTCTGTTTGCCAATTTTCTCTAAGGTCATGGAGCAAGCTGTCAATGCGCGGCTTCGAAATTTATGTGAGAAAAACTACCTTATCAATGACCAGCAGTATGGTTTTCAAAATATTGAAGTGCAGAAATGGCTTTGTTAAATGTAAGGGATAAAATTATTCAAAACTTTGAAGAGAAGTCGTATGCAGTAGAGGTATTTCTCGATTTCAGTAAGGAATTTGCTTCAATTAAGCACAATACCTTATTAGTAAAGCTATCTCATTATTGAATTAGAGGATTAACGTTTGAACTAATTAAGAGGTATTTAACAAATAAGATTCGGTATACATATGTCAACCAGGCTAAATAAAATAATGATCATATAAAGTATGGCGTGCCCCAGGGATCCATACTGGTCCCTTTGGTATTTCGTTTATACATAAATGACTTCATAATGTGCCCAGAACACCTGGCATAACTTTATGCGCAAACGACACAAACGTACCTTTGCGTAGAAAAAACTTTGATAACTCAGAAATAAAAACAAATATATGGCTAACACATGTATCTCTCTCAATGGCTCCAGATGAATGATCTTCAGAGCATATTCAAAGGGAAATTGTAACCCAATTTCAGGGTGACACACTTGAGCGAGTAACTTCTTAAAGATTCCTTGGACTTTTGTTCCAAGAGAAACTATCTAGGGCCCTTTCATGTTGACAGCCTCCGATCAGAGATCTCGCGGGCTATAAGACCTATATGAAAACAGCGGAAACTTTTGCCTCCTTGGTTAAAAAAAACTGTTGTATTACAGACTTGTCTACTCACGAATCCATTACTCCCTGAATTGTGCGGCAACAAGCACATAACAACATGCATAACTTGCACATTCTTTAAAAGAAAGCTCTGCGCCTCATTGAGAACGCAGATTACTTAAGCCACTCTGATCCACTTTTTCATTAGCATCAAGTAATAAACATTGCAAATATCATAAAACACCGACTAACATTAATCATTTTTAAACAAATTCAGTCTGCATCTGCTGCCTGTTTCCGCCAGTATCTTCAAAAACAACATGAGTACAATGCGCAGCAAAAAATCTGCAAAAAAAAAAAAAGGCGTATGGCTCAGAAAAATCATGTATCAGGGTCCTCATTTCTTGGATCAAAATCCTGGTACTTTCATCATGATCAAGGAAAGTTTTTCGCTGCAAACATTCAGAAATAATATATGAGTGCATTTATTCTCGCTCCAAGAAACGTAGTTTGAGCTCTGCTGTAAGCCGTAGTGATTCTATTCTTTTCTTTTTCTGCCTTTTTTTCTGTTTGCGTAAATGCCGTCGCATAATCTTTGTTCTGTGTTGTGACTTGTCATTGATTTTGTGTATTAATTCTTTACTCAAGTATTCTACTTTTCTGTATGATGATATACCGAGTGCTGTGCCAAACAAAATGGGGAGGAGGTGGGAAGCTGCCGCTTGTCAGGCATGTCTATGCCTTTTGGCCAGCCACCTAGGGAACTCTCCATGTTCTCTGAATGAAGTTCTATTTTAATTTGATTTCAAATCCAGCGAAATACAAAAACTATCACATGACTAACGGATTCGAGCGACCCGATTGCGCTGACCTCAACCGTGGCTTGAGTGAAACAAATCAGCTGCGGCCGTAGCGCTACGGCCCAGTTACAGCGTTAGGCTAGGGTGCCTCGATAGTTCCGTGGCTGTGTTCAGCGTGCTGCAATCGAGGCAATGTTAGGGTGATATACTGGTGATCATTAAAGCGAGCTCGCCGCGCTCGCTGAATCTTGCACCGTCACAAGCGCCGACTGGTTTACTCGGGCGAAGATACTGCGTAAACATATTGGCCTGCCACGGCAACGGAGCATGCGACCATAGCTGCAGTTGATTTCGCTCACTCAAGCCAGAGTTGAGAGCAGCCCAACCGTGGCGGGCGAATGAGCTAGTCGCATGATTTTTTTTTTTGTATTTCGTGGGCTTCTTTAGAGCTCGTAAAAAGGATACACGTGAGGCTTTATTTCAAATAAATGGAATTAGGGTCTCTGAAGGTGCTCTCGTACTTGCAAATGACATTTATTTTGTAAAGTCATTATTTAGTAATGCAGAAAAACATTCCATCGTTACTAATGAATTGCAAAACAAACTTTCCTGTGGTGCGCAAGTCGGCTGGCAGCCCTATGCGAATGGTTTCGTTGGCCTACCTCAAATGCTTTTTTAACCCTTGACGAAAGTTAGTTGGGACACCCTGGATATATCTATGTTGGGTGAACAGAATTTTTGGTCATTGTTGGCGGATTTCGTCCTTTTTAGCAGGCGTCAGTCGCCACCTTATCGACACCCACTATACTGGCCTGCACTCTGAGTGGCACACATGGCTCTCCTTACCTCAACAAAAGAATACTTTGACAGTCTTCCTTGTGATTTACTTTTGCGCGTGCAGGCATCTTAGGGTGCGAACTTACAAGAACCGTAGGTAGCAGGCGAAATGACGTAGCACCTAATTATGCCTTAAGAGATCATTTTTTTTTTACATTCGCACAGGTCATTGACAATGAAAAGGGATCCTTGAGCGCCACCTATCCCAACCGCATCGTATCCTTAGCGCTTCCAATCGGTAGCCCCGACGGAAAAACTGATGACAGGTAAGTCATTTATTTTTTTCTTCGTTTATTTTCACCGCACCTTCATTCTTCTATAACGTATTGTCAATGAGACAATTTTCAGCGAAAAATAATTCTCGTTGCAAATGGGTGACCTCTACTCAAAAATGGGCAGCGTCAGACTATACTTTCATCTTCGTTTGCTAAACATTGCGCTAAAACTGTGCCAGCCAAGAGGACCTGAAGCGCATTCCATATTTTGAGGTTTGCCTGACTTCATGTCAGGTACGCTAACTCGCAAGATAAGGTTGACTTGCACGGGCGGGCAGCAGCCGAACAGCCGTGAGAACTGTTATAAAGGCACGGTTATGTAGTATAGGGACAAGCAGCGAGCTTGCATGAAGTGTGAGACCCCGCACACCCTCAACCATGCTTTGGCGAGAATGACCCCGCTTTTGTTCAATACTGGCAGAGCCGTGTACGTTCGGTCTTGAAGTGATCTGCAAGACGCTGCCGGTGTTTGTGCGTTATAAAAAGGATTGGTTGTTATATGCGGCATGCACCGCAAACAAAATCACAGCCTTAAATGTGCATTTCGTGCCGACAACTCAGAGGTTTCTAGAGGTTGAGACCTGTAGGCACGAAATGTGGCGATTTTGTTTGCAGCACACAGCAAAGAATATTGAAGTACCAGCCCCACGCGCCATCAATTCATCGAGTCTTCCCGAGTCAGGTTCCCTTCGCTAAGCACCGCTTCACCTCCGGGCCCTGTGAACGAAATCGAGGCAGCCGCACTGCCGTTATAACATAAGGATGGTATCCCGCCGGGGTGGCGCAGTGGTTACGGCGCTCGAATACTGTTCCCAAGGATGTGGGATCGAATCCTGGCCTTGGCGGCCGCATTTCGCTGGCGGCGAAAAGCAAGGCGCCCATGTGCTGTGCGAACCCCTGGCGGTCGAAATTTCCGGAGTCCTCCACTACGGCGTCTCTCACAACCTGAGTCGCTTTGGGAGGTTAAACCTGACAAACCGACCGACCATAAAAATGGTGTCTGTCCCGCAGTGTGTCCGCTTTATGGCTGTAATCATTATTCCAGCAGTCGGCTTTCTGTACGTGCAGATGGTTTGAGATGGAGGTTTGTCTTCTTCCCTGGTCCGAAAGATCGTTGAAACTCTCATTCTGAAGCCGCCCATTTTGCAGACTGGTGCGCGGCGTAGATGCACGCACTGAGTAGAGAGCAGAAGGCACAACACGCGCGTTTATTGAAGCATGGACAAACGCCATGGGTCTGCTCTGACATGCGCTCTCTCGGTCTTCATCTATAGGCACCGAAAAGGATGAGCAAGTATCCCACTACGCCCACAAGATGCTTCATGGAAAGCCACACGTTGTATCTAATGCGGGCGCAGGTCGATTTGCGCGGATGCAATGCACTACCAAAGCAACATTTCTGGAGAGATTTCCCTCATTAGTCACCGCCTGAAAGTGCCCTTGGCCACACATGTCTCCACAAACACCTATTCGCTTTACTTTTCAGTTTTCTTTCTTCTTCTCGCCATTCCCAATGTAGAACGGAATGGCTCTTTCACATCTGAGCATTTCGCGGTGAGACCGGCCGAAATCCGTTGCCGCCGACAGACTCCTTTGTTCACAATTCCCTGCCAGCACGTCGCCGCCATAGCCGCTCCGACTGCAAGCTCTCATTACCGTAAGGTGGCCGCGCGATCGAAGCTACGTACGCCACCAAAGAGCGTCTAGCTAGATGCAGAAAGGAAAATGCATTAACATTAAATTCTGCACTAAAGCGTACCAAATTTGACCCCGTGTACTGTGGCAGCACGCGCTTTAACATGCTATTTGCAGGCTTAGTTAACAACGGAGGGGAACAGGGGTAAAAGGGCAACGATCTTATTTCCAATGTCCTATGCCTTCTCCCACATCGTCACCCATCATGATCCTCTTTTTTCTACCCTTCTCCAATGCAGCGCAGCAGGGCAGATTTTATTAATTCCGGCCAACCTCTCTGCCTTTCCTATAAATAAACATATCTGTCACCCTTCAACACGCTGTTTTTGTGTTCATGGTGACGCTTGTCTTACAGCAAAGATATAGCTTCGCGGCGTGGCCGTCATGTGAGCCGATGGCAACTTGCGAGCACGGCGTCGCCATGTTGGCCTCTGGGGGAGGCTACCGGACGTCGCCGCGGCGACACTTCCTTGCGTCCTATTTGCTGATGGAAATCGGCGTAATTTTTCGTGGAGGCAACATTCGGCCCCGGACCAAATCGGCTTTCCGTCGGTATTTCCAGCGGATTCTACGCCGCGGCAGAGGATTTTTTTGTCTCACCGCCGAATGTTCAAGTGTGAACGAGTCAGAAGACCGCAGCGTGTTATTTCGATAAGTGTTTCCACACGTTTGCACATCTTTCAAAGACTGCCTCACGATTACATATTTATGCCTTCGTGGACTATGATTTTCGCAGAGCGGCTCATGAGGTTCGCACGAGGAAACTTCGAGGACACATGGAGAAGGCTCGCTGGGCGAGGGCTCACAAGCGTTTCGCCGTGCCGGTCATCTTGTACGACGGAAAGGTACAACGTAGTGCTTGCATTAGAGCATACGTTGTTCAGGAAGAACTAGCGCGAGGGATTTGCTACAAAATGCATTATCGCTTTTGGCACACTAGCTTCAAGCAGACTTGAAATTCAGCACAATGTTCGAAGATTTATGTATGAATATTTTAAGTATGCTCCCCGTTCATATTTTATAAAATGCTTTATTCCGTACACTTCCCTCTCTAAGCATTTTGCAACGCGCACTTAACTCTACCACTTTCTAAAGGCACTAATGATTATCTACGCTGCTTTCTATTTGCTCGCATGGTGTCTGTTATTCTCGTTTCCCAAACAAAACTCGGGAGGGACGAGAGGCTAGGAGTTCACGCAAAGATTGGGCGACAGAAGGAGTGAAAGAGCGCGGTCCACACTGCCCACGCATACTGCGCATAAAATGCAGTATTTGGAACCTTTTTCCGCATAAGTTGTGAAAGTGATGCACTGGGGCTCATCCATTGTGGGCAGCATCCCCTTGGGCCACATAATGGTAGGCTACTCTAATAGAGTTGGCCAGACTGATAGCAAGGCCACGGTGGAAAACTTTTCCTGCACCAGACCACAGCATGCAGGAGTGGTGGCCTGCACGCATATCGCAGTTTGTAGTGCATTAGAAGTTCAAAACTGATGAATCAATCTGTGGTATACCCCTCATACATTTAGGGAGTAAGATTCAGATTTGCAAGAAAGAAACCGTATGCAGCATTGAATTGAAAGCACAGCAGTTCTGAAAATTCTTGAAGCAGCTAGCTGACGGAGTTAGAGAAGTCTTCTATACATGTATACCACTGGCCCTCAGCTTTTCCCACAACTGGCCCTCATTCCACCTAAAAGGCGCATCTACGATCGAGCCTAGTCCTAAATAGTAAGCTTTTTGAGACTTGCAGTACTCATTGATAATCATAGACTTGTGTGCATTTGAGTAACCAGCGTCCTAGCTTTTACGAAATTCTTGCGACCTTTGAGGAGCGAAGGAAATGGTCACTGTAAGAACCATGACACTGCTAACTTTGCTCGTCGCAACAGGTAATGTGAGAATTATAGAATAAAATAGTGTGCGAGGATGCCAAAACAATTTTTGCCATAGTCAGCATAAATGGCAAAAGTACTTTTAAAATAGTTAGGCCTATATTACATTAATATTTACTGCTCCCAAAAAGTAATTATTACATTAACTATATTTACTTCAGCAAAGTTTTCCAATTACATTTAAAGTACTTTCTACTTTGAACTATAAAAACTAAGCAAACCTAGTAAACTGAAAACGACTTCTTTCCAGACGCAACGCACACATTTTGTCTTCTCGCCAAATTGATTCGCAGCCAACTATTCTCTCCCTCCTTCTAATAGTGCGCGCTTTCTCAAAGACAAGTCAACTGCAAGAAATTAACAAAAACAGAAGCATGGTCGCACGTTTGTAAGTTCTTTGCTCTAAAGGTGAAAACGAGCGACGCACCCACCGCTTTGTTGACCTGGACCATTTCTAAGCATACCACGGTTTCGTTTGTTTGTAAAGGTACGGGCGATAACAAAGGTAAGACCCTATTCACACTCGAAATAGAAATTTTTTCTTCAGGAAACTGGCTAAGGTCTGCGGGCGCTATCCAGCTGGAAGACAGCTATTTAGATCAACGATTAAAGTGTGCTTGTTTGTCGCACTCGAACAGGCGCCATTGGGTGAATGTTAACGGCGTGCTATTTCATATTACCGCTGGTAAAGCGTCTGGAAGAGTGAAGGGTGAAATCGCTTACTTCGCAGTAGTTGAGGGGCTTTATCTTTCTTGCTCATGCGAAAGGTTTCTGGTGGAAGTCATCGGAGTAGTAACGCCCAAGCTCATTGGGTCAATGGTGAAGACGATCGACAGCTGAACTTGAGGAAAAATGACTGTACCCCAGCCTCGTTGTCGTGGAGGCTGACGGCAAAGTGCCGGTGTGCTCTACGATGTCAGTGCACGTAAAGAATATCAGGTGGTCTATTACCCCCAGACATTCACTACGGTGTCCCTCGTAACCAGTCATAACCTGGATCGCTTTCGATTATTAACCGCATTAAACCAAACCATCGACATAGGTAGGAAACTTACTACATTGAAAAACTGGCATCGTGGCAAGCTTTCTGTAAAAGTTCAAAATGGAATTTTGCTGGATGCTAAGCGCAGTAAGACAGGACAACAGGAACACTGAAAACAAGACAGGACAGTGTTCTTGTTCTCCTGTCTTCCTGCGCTTAGCATCCAGCAAAATCCATGCACCAACTAGCCTGCTAGAATGCTGTGGCAAGTTTCTTTAAAATGGAAAAACGGCTTTTGCGTCGTGCCCTTTAGTCTATAAAATTAAAACTCGTAGCTTTAACCTTTCCATGCGAGGATGATGTTAAAAGATCGAGGGACAAAAAAAAAATGACCTTAAGAGCTTTTATATCGCTAACGTTTGGCTCTACAATGTAAACCCAGTAGAGAACAAAAGTAAATGTAAGCGTACTTGAAAGCAATTTGCGTTTGTTTTCTACGCCTTCGGCTGGAGAAGCAGTGAGAAAGTCTTTTGAGTGTAAACTCGTTCTGCTCAAACTTTGTGGTTTGGCTATTGACGGTAGTGAGATGCTGCCTGCTTCTACGTCTTTTTTCCTCTCGCGTCTTGCCTTAACTCTATAGAGTTGAAGAAAGTGGCCATAACAACTTTGTAATAAGGGATAAATTGCTCATTGACATCCACCCAAGTACGGCCATACGGCTACAAAGGAAAGCCATACAACCTTCTCAAAAACTTCGCAATTAAAGGAAAAAAATTATCCTGATCCGGGTATTGAACCCGGGGATCGAACCCGGGGCCATCGCCTTTCCAGGGAAGTCGTTCTACCAACTGAGCTAACTCGAACGGTTAGTACAACAGATGACAGGGCGAGAACGAATTCATCAATAACTCGAATATCTAACCAACACTATTCCCCCTTCGAGTTATTGACGAATTCACTCTCGCCCGACCATCCGATCGGCTGACCGTTAGCTTATTTGGTAAAGCGACTGCTCTGGAACGGTGGTGGTTATGGGTTCAGTCCCCGGACCAGGGCGAATTTTTCTTTAACTATGAAGTTTCTGAGAAGGTTGTTTAGCTTTCCTTTGTACCTGTATGGCTGCGCTTGGGTGGATATCAATGAGTAATTACTCCTTTGTTAAAAATCTACTCCACCTTGAGGGTTTCCCCTAAATATCCGATCATACCAACTTTACCGCACCGCCGCCTTACTTCCTCCCCCCTTTTTCACTGTGTGGCTCACACTTCATCTACGACATACGTGTATGTAGTATATACATTTGCTAGTTCCTGTTTCTGGTACAAACTTCCTTTGTCTCTTAGGTCAACCTGGATGACCATCTTGTTCTTAGCTAGTCAGGCAATGCAAGTGGGATTGGCTACTACGTATAATGTAGCGATGGTGCTGACACCTAAAGTCCTCAGGGATGTTTTTGCCACTATTATTACCGTAAAATAACGAACTAATTACTATTACGAAGCGAATTATTTGCGCATCGTGGTAGTTTTGCTACGGCTACTTGCTGAGCTCGAAACAAAATTGCATTGACTGGCTTTGTGATTCTATTACGCTCTTTTCAGGCCTGGTATTATCGCGCGATCGTACAGGCTAGCAATGTCCCGATGAATTTTGTTTATTCGCCTCCTCTTCATTCTTTTCAATTGCTTCGAAGTCTTCACTATGATGGAGGGCCAAGATTCGGGTCCGTTTGGCATTTTTGACCATCTTTTTAGGTCCCCAGCTCCCCTTTACACACATCATTGCCGGGCTTCACGAGCACACACATAGTGCGTCCACACGCATAGCAGATTAGCATCTTTTTCTGTGTTTGACCTCACTGGCATTTCACAACGGAAATAGAGGATTAGTGATGGCGTTTTTTTTTTCAGATTTTTTTTATCGTGTGATAAATCCCATTTCTTTAAGTGCGTTTGTGAAAGAATGTCGACGCATGTGGGAAGCCAGATAGATAGAACGTGGTTGAACGCGCAACTTGAGCTTGGAAACAATTTCTGCTGTCAATCACTTTTCTTCCTTCGTTGCCAGCACATATGCAGGTCAGCCACGCTTTCTGGTGGACTGGAGATCTATTGGCGAACCGTGCTGGAGTTCTTGGGTGCGCATATGGCTTCCTTGTTATTGGTATCTTTGAAATCAGTTTTGTAAGCAGCCTCATTGCTCTCCTGGCTTTTGCTTGTGCGTTCTTACGAACGTAAACGTTTGGAGATGAAAACATGATTTTAGTTTTCTGCGTCTGTCAGGCATGTTGCTGGATGCTTACGAAAAGTGTCAGCTAGAGAGCAGTGCTGTCAAAAAAAGATGTCGACACAATTCTCCCAACCACCCTGGTGCTTGGCATGTTTAACTTTCGGCTGCTGATGTGAAGGTCTTGGAATAAAGTTTTGGCCCCAGCGACCACACACCCACACACCGAAGGACGCGAAGCTCAGAAACGGCGACTTGCATTTTTTTGCGACATCAAGGGGCATTAAAATCTTTGTGATCTAGATTAATCCGGAGTCCTGTATCAATTCGTGCCTCAAGGCCTATGTCTAGTTCCGCAAAGGTAAATTCCACATACGAGTAATAGGGCGAAATCAATCTCATTCTATTTAGGCGCGTAGGTTTCCTTTTACTCGGGTAACTTTCGTTAAAGACTTATGTCTTATACCCTTCCAACCGCAGTTGACCGTGAAAGTGATTCTCTTTCAACTCGACCAACCGTAATAACTGTGCATGAAGCACTTTTACCTTTCACTTCACACTTCCAGCATTGCAGACCAAATGAACCGTATTCCTTATGAGCTTTTCTGTAAATTGATACATAACGATCTTCCAGGTTTTGAGTACAGAAAGTCACCGTTGTTGACGTTCATTGGCGCGGTTTCTCCATTTGGAGCATTACACTAAATATACGATGGAATGACTTCGCTTTACGTGAATAAAGTCGAAGAACGCCTTTCCTGAAAACACCAAAATCGCCATCTCGTGCCTGGTTTTAACTGGAGAATTGATTATTTCTATTTGCAAAATCGGAAATATTCTATTTTGAATAGTTTTGCACGTATTATTTTTGTACTTTCTTTGGCCTCGTAACTTTCAAGTTTTGCTTGTTTTAAAGGGTCTGAACACACTGTTTCACTTCTGTCTTTCTATTAATGCTTTGTAAGTGGTCACATCTTGTACTGATTGCTTTGATATTCTTTTTAAATTTCACGTACCATTCTTGCCCATTTCTTTTAGCGCAGCTGCGTCTTGTTCACTGGTTCAATTTTTATAGCTTGAGTTAACAAATAATTGAAACTTTCTGCACTTTATGGCGTAACTAATCATTTTCGCTAGTTTGAAAAAATGGCTTCATGCCGAATGGTGGCGCCATTAATTGTTTTGTGCAGGTACTTCAACAGACTATTGTGCCCAAGTTTGCCTTTCAATAGCAGCAGGTAAGCAATGTTTTCGTATGCACACAGGCGCTTGGAGCAGTGCCCCCATCTCATTTTAAAACCTATTTGCGACTTAACAGAAAACTATATTAATATACACGTTGACCTGAGTACTGGGGCTGCCAATTGTCTCTCTAAATAGACTTCGACGCCGTAAATTTGGAATACCATTTATGTTATTCTGCAAAACGAAATGTACGGTTCCTATTTTTGTGTTCTTCATATGTGGTGCAGTCGGATCTGCTGGTGCTGCAAAAAGAAGCAAGTTCCTGTTTGCGAACTTGAGGTAATGTCTTTCAGCTTACAGTCAGTCCAGTATTAGAGCGTTATACCGGCGTTTGTGCTCCAGGAGACACAGTGGTGGCCTACCGGTTGCTACATCTGCCTCTCATACGGTAGATGAAACCAATGGGTAGAAGAAAACCAATACTAATCATGCAGATTGGAAAGCACAGGCTTTGATCTCCAGTGCTTCCCGACACTCACCAGCAGTACAAGTACAGTGCGTACCGGCGTATTGACCTTGAATTCAGCGGCACCGAAGTTGTGCAGTTGTTAACAGAGACGAAGGTTCGGGAAGCTCATTTCATGTTCACTGTATTTCGTTGCCGCTTTTATTTTGTCAATGGCATTCTATCAACACGCGGGAGTGGCCGCTCGAAGTGTCGTACTTGGAGCATTGCTCGGCCTCCTGGTCTTGTGGCAAGTTGATGACAAGGCCCCAACAAGCTTGGATCTAATCCCAAGAACCTTAGCTTGCGTAAGTGCGCGGGCCTTTGTTGAAGCAGGCACGTGCACCTGTCGCACGCCACTATAAATCGGCGCCCGCCTCATGACTTCACACAAAACAACTGATATGAATCTGTAGGACTTTGGTACGTCTGTATGGCATGCCAGAATGCCACGCAATTTTCAGGCGCTGCATCTTACTCAAGCAAACTAACATCAAAACAATGTTATCATGCGTCATTCATTTGTGGCTTTTATGGTTTACTATATGGGTGCTCCGGGACAGCTCTTTAACATTTCAGGAACTGTCACTGATAACAAAATTCCGGAGACATTCCTCTAAGCCTATGGCGCGATAGCGTTAACATTAAGCTCCCTTCTGCGGCTGCCCGTGCAGGTCCTCGTTCGCTATACATGGGCTTTGCCAATCGCTTAATCTTAATTTCTGCCTCTGTTATCCCAAAGATGTTCATAGCATACAGTAGGTATCTACCATGTTGTGTGAATGACCACCCGACATATATACAGAGCGCCATCTTAGCCAAGCCGTACGGTCGTGCATTTGTGGTCTAAGGGAACGTGTGTCGAAGAGGTCCAATGGTCCCGCTGTGTTCGATTGCCACTGCGCCCTTTGATCTGAAAGGGAGCTGCCCGAGTTGGCCGCTCCCAACTCAGCCATGTCATGTACTTCCGGGACGTCATACAACCTGACAATCACTTACTGTATATTCATGTCACCGGACAACTGTCGCTTGCCAGAGGTATGCTCGTGCCTTTTCGCCCACAACACCGCCATCGTCGGCGCCTTACGTTGGGAATAAGGGGTCGTTTAAACCACCACATAACAAACTTGCGCGCGTTTTCGATTTCAGGGATTTGGGACCGAGAAAGGAGAGAGTCTGGGCAGGAATCCAAGTCGGACGCAGACCCCTGCCAGCCTTCAGGCAAGTGAACTTTCGGCGTTGTCAGTAAGTGCACTGTATGTTACAGAGGCTGTCTGTGGCAGACATTGGGCCATGTCTTAACAGCATACGACTGCTGCTTCTGGGACGCGAATGCTTCATGGCTTGAGTCGGGGCGAGATTACTAATTTTCCATTTCCCGGTGGTGTCATTCTAGTGGTGTGACGCCACCCGGAACGCTACACGAACAACGCTGCGTCACAATTTTGATGAGGAGGACATATATAGCAGCGCATAGAGGTCCTTCAATGATGTCTTAGAAGAAAATGGCGTGGTCTGTCGATGGTCCGCAAGGCTGATATAATCAAATATTTGCAGTCGTACAACGACAAAAAAAAGAGAAATAGACGTGAAAACATCCAAATTACGATATCCCGCTTGTATATGGTGTAAAATCGAGAGTGGAAAGGGCTGCACGAGGACGGGGTCTAAACAACGGTACTCCTGAGTCAGGGTCCTTTCGCCCCTTGTCGCCTCTGGCGCGCCGTTTGCTCTTATAGGATATAATTAGGGACCTTCATGTGCTGCGCAATTCCTTCTCCTTCGTATAAAAATTGCGACACAGCTGTTCTTACTGTAGCGTACAGGATGGTGCCATACCATTTGGCGGCCTAACTGGCATCAATGTGCCAGTCTACTTAACCGGCGGGGTTTCGAAACGCCTTATGTGAGTTCAATCTCAAGCCCTAGTCACCTCGCTACGCAATGGGACCTAGCGCAGCGAGCGTGTACAAATCGCGCGTAGGTACACGAGAGTAAGCGGTGCATTGTATGTTGCTGTCTCTGTCAACTTTCATTCGGGCACGAATTTTACAGAGCACGCCACTAACCACTGTCTTCTTAAGTCGGCGTTACATGGAGCGTAAGACGCTCCATGTAACCTATCTTTAACGTGGATTTTGAATGGGCTTTCCGACAATTGGTGGATCATTCAAACCGTCCCTTAGCTTTTTTTAAGGCTGTTATCAAGTGCTGACAACAGCAACAATAACGCAATACGAATTTTTGCGTATTGGGGTAGCAATGCTTTCACAGTAAAACAATGTATAAACATAAATTTTTTAATCAACTGAAAGCGATCACCTCTGCCTAGAGTTTGAAAAGTGCTTTTTTGTTTTTGTACAGAAGCGACCAGCACTTCAGACGTTGCCGTCGAAGAAACTGAACAAGTGCAGGGTGAACCGAGCTCTCCGACGAAGGCAACCGACTCGCCTTTGACTGACACGTAAGAGCTCCATTTTAACTGCTGCGCGATTGCCTGTTTCTTCATTCGAGCCAAGCATAAATGCAATCACCTGTTTTAGGCTAACTTTGAGGTGACCATCGATGAACAGCATTTATAAAGTTTTCCAAGGGGCCACAGGGACACAAATTGTTGCCCAAAACTTGGGGCGCTTCTTTTCTGCCTTGTCACCAGACCTCTTCCTCTAACGCACGCAACTCGGACACGTGCAATCCTGAGCAATATTAGAGGTAACAAACTTTTAGTTTTCGTCTATTGTCCTATCCCACCGTTCTGCGTTGTTTCACCAAAAATGAATAACGTGGCCAAGCTGCCGTCCCGCCAAATGTTGTGTGGGCATGTTACTGTTTTTCGCCTTGTTATCTGTGGGCTCAAAGCACCTGACGTACTGCTTCCTTCTATCAAGCCTTGACAGTTTGGTCTTTTAATTGTAAACCCTCTCAGGGCTTTCAGGGCAGGTTTTCTTTGGACTTCAAAGACGACAGTGGGAGCTTTGTACTTGCTCCATTTTATTAGATGACCCGGTTTTGGTAACTGTCTCCTACAGCTTATGAAGAATATTGCGGTGTTCCTCTACTTGTTTTGAAAGTTCTTAGCGAACGCCGAAAAACTGGTTCATACCCTTGATCTTCATTAGGTAGCTGGATACCCTGTTCCTGCGTTCCGAGCGTGAGTCAAACCACCGAACAGTGGACCATTGGTCCTGGAAGTCGGGTGTCGGCCGTGTATTTCTGTGAAAAAATGTCGCGACTTCTACCATTCCATTGTTTAGCTTGTTCCTTGTAGAATACCCACTGTTATATCAAGAGTGTAAGCAACTGAACGCGAGAAATATGGGCGTCGTTTGGCAAACCACATAAAACAGAGAAATCTAGAAAAACGGAAAGGAAGTTGCAAGGGTGGAAGAACGGGCTAGTTGGTAATTCATCTTGGAAATCAAACTAGCGCACTTCAAAACAAAGACACAGGAAGAGAACGACAAAACAGCGCTGTGTTGTCGTTCTCTTCCTGTGTCTTTGTTTTGAAGTGCGCTAGTTTGATTTCCAAGCGGAAAGGAAGGCAGGTTTCACCCAAGAATTGTAGAGGGGTAAGTAACGTATCACACAACGTTCTTTCTTATTGCGAAAGCAATACTACTTGCACATTCAAGCCTTCCGCGTAGCGAGGTGGTGCATACCATTGACCTTTAGCTTCACCCCTGGTGTGACATCATGCCATCTGCCGCAAAAAAATCTATTTGCGCAGTTGCGCAGTCATATTTGTTTACCGGCACCTATTTAAGTACGTAGATTTTTGGCCTGGTAATCAGCACCACAGCGTAAGATGAAAAGAAAAGGAAGAGATGAAAACCGCCCTTTTTATTTCATTGCACCACTCGTGGCGAATAAAAGGCCATTCATCGAAAGTTTTTTGTTTATACAGTACGGAACTGTACCTCGCCTCCATTGGACTAACTCCAAGGATGCGGGATCGAATACGGCCTCGGTGGCCGCTTTTCGATGCAGACGAAAAGCAAGGTGCCCGTATACTGTGCGATGTCAGTGCACGTTAAAAAAACCCAGGTGGTCGAAATTTCCGGAGTCCTCCACTACGGCGTCTCATAGCCTGAGTCGTTTTGGGACGTTAAACCCCACAAACCAACCAAACCAAACCACTCCATTGGACTAACAGGGCATTATATCTGCAGGCGCTGACATGAATCTACATCCTCTTCCTCCATATCCATGATGCGTATTCGCGTCCTCATTTCGGCTGAATCAAAACACAACTAGATAGGGCGCGTCTTCTGGTGAAATGTTTCCGCTTACCGACTGATGCTGCGCCTTCGGCTTCGAGCCCAGGGACGTGCATCGCAATAGTGCCCAGCATGGGCGACGCTACCGCAGAGAGACAACTCAGAGCAGGGCAGACGAGGCCCCGGACACTTCGTGTGCGATGATATCCTTTTGTATGCTGGTGTGGTCCAACTTAAATGCAGGCTGCCCTTTTTAAGTCTTAATTGAAGCTCCTTTGCTGGTATTCTGATGAAAGTGACGGCGCAATATGTAGGCTGTCGTGTAAAAATACCAGAAGGATGAAGCGAAGAATAACAAAGTAGACAACGAAAAATGCAAACAAAAATGCTTTGATGGCTGATTTCGTGCACTCTCAAACACTGGCTTCCTTGGCATCACTGCTTACTTGTAACGGCTCATTTTTCTGTTGGCTAATGCGGTGTCGGGCCTCCTTGTAGAGGTCTGTGGTCTATACTTACCACCGTTACAAGCATTGCGACGTCGGCTCGCGAACGATTCGGATCGCTTCCATTTTTCTATGCGTTCGCTTGTCTCCAAACTGAGCTGACAAATCTGCGTGCCTTCGAACACCAGAACCGTTGGGTTAGCGGAAGAAGGTAGAATTTTTTTCACGCTCGCTTGAAGCCTAACAGTGACAAATGTGCTGCAGTGGGTAGCTTTGGCGGAAGCAAGCGTCACTCACGTGTTTCAATAAGCAAAGAAAAATGAGCGTAGCCCTAAATTATCCATGGCCTAACTCAGTATAGAATAAATTAGAGGAAATGTAATTGGTAATAAGTGACATTTCGTGGGAATAGTAATGAATTTGTTTCTCATCCGCACAAAACATTTGCAAGTAACCAGCCGCGGCGGCTCGTAGTGAGGGCACTGAACTACTGGTCCCGAGGACATCCGTCTGATCCAGGTGGCGGTGCCTGCGGTTAGCTCACATGCAAGGCTCACGTGCACTGTGCGATATCACCGAAAGTGCAAGAAACCTAGGTGGCTGAAATTACCGGAGCCATATCTACTACAGCATCCCCCCTAGGCGATTTTGCTTCGAGACGTTAATATACCGTGTCATTTACAATTAAATCCTATGTACAAATAAAGTTTGCTGGACGCCTTCTCCATTCCAAAACCTAGTGGTTCTGCATGTGAACAAATTTTGTTCGTTACTTTTGCGGCCTTGTTCAATTCGTAGTGCTTTATCTCGGAACATCTTTCCCTCTCTTTTACCTTTGGTAAACTCAATAACTGAATACAATATTGAACATAAAGCTAACCCATAAGTGTGAGTACCTGCGCCATTTTTCTCACTAATCATTAATTTCCTTCCAGTGATTCGTCGCGTCACAGTGAACTGAGAAGAGAAGACATTCTCTTGCTCCGGGAACTCTCAGTTGGCCAGATATGTGACTTGATGGTCGAAGGAAAGAAGGAAAAGTACACCGTAAAGTGAGTGTGTTTTGGCTTTTTTGTTGTAATTACTTATCAAAGCTCCCTGATGGCTACTGAAGTCGGCAATCAGGAACGATTTCGTCACTGCTTTGACTAGGTGCCAATTTTTAGCTCGGCTTGGCCTGGCAGTTGGGATCGCAATCTGTACCCGTTGCAAGCTCTCAGACCCACGAAAAACACCCAGCATAAGTGCACGGCAGCTGAATGGCTGCCGAATGTTTTCAGTTCACAAAAACATGTTGCGATTGACGTAACGAATGTGCAGTCAAGAACTCGCGCATGCTTAATGCAGGAAAATTATAACACGAACGGTGAGAACCACAGAAAGAAACGACGTTTCTTTCCATGGGGATCACTGTTTGTGCTATATTTTTATCTCTTAAACATGTTGCACCATCTATCCCTAATCGGTGTTCTTTTCAAACTCGCGTGCACGTAAGTGCACACACGCGCACACAAAGAACGACCGGCGTTCACTCTGCGCGCGCGTTCCTCACTTTCATGCGTGCCAAATCATACGCTTTATTTAGTAATTAGCATGCAAACGCGCCAAAGAAATACGGGCCCGCAATTTTCTTTTTCGTTGCTTCAATACTAAGCTACGAAGAACTATTTCAAACACTCAGCTCGTTTCAGTCGCAACAGCCGTGTATCACTTATGGCAATCTGCAGCCTCCCTATGTCTCTGATAAAGATGGGCACGCAGAGTGAACGCCGGTTATTCTTTGTGTGCGCATGTGTGACTTACGAGAATGCGAGCTTTCAAAGAACATCGATTAGGGATAGATGGTGCAACATGTTTAGGAGATAAAAATATAGCGCTAACAGAGACAAGAAATCATGGTGGCAAATCATGAACTGAAATTTGATATATGGCGAAGTATGCATACAAGGCAACAATTGTGTGGTGCATTACATAAGGGGGCTATAGTTTCTGAGAAGATAACTGGAGAAAACTGGGGCGAAACATTTGCTAGCAACGTGGGAGCAAAAAAAAGTGCAGGGGGCAGCGCGCAAACTGTTTGTGCGCTGCCCTGTTTATTTTTGCAAAGTATTTGCTAATTGTACTTGCACCGACTGGGGCAAGTCCAATTAGCAAGTGATTGGGGCTGTTCACTATTGAGGCGGAATAACCAGGTTCATTACTGGTCGTTAAGGCAACAGCGGATGAAAGAGAACACCAAGTGTTCGGCATTGGCTGGAGACCTCCACAGCGGATTCCCTCTCAGCCTCAATCATTTTAAGTCTTTAAAAGAACCAAGAAATAATGTAAAACAATAATGCAACGCCCCAGGCTGTCCGGGGTGAACCATTGTGAAAATAAATGTAGCATTTTAGAGTAATGGAGTTATTTCTTCCTCCAGGATTACGTCCTCTGAAAAAGTTGACAAGTGGAATAGGTACCGCGACTTCACAATCTTCAAGCTTCCCTACCCAGGTCGGTACACTCGTTCTTTTGCAAACGTTGTAAATGAATCACTGTACTAAATTTTCAACCGTTTGATATTATAGTGCAGCTCATGGTTAACGCTCGAAAAAAAAATAGAGTCGAAAAATAGTATCTGGTGTTTCGCAATTTCTTCCTCGTCTGTTACCTCAAATGGCGAATATCTTTTAACGCGACAGGCTTAGAGGACTCGCCGAGCAGAAAATCTGACATTACCTGCACACTGGTGCAGGTGTTGTCGGATCAAATGAGTCTCAGTGTGCATACAGCCTTAAATTTATTGAAGATTGCAGAGTGCATTAGAAACTCGTCTTTTGTTTACACTGAATGATTGAGTTACACACAATTTTTTAACTCGAAAATAAACAACTTCGTTTGTGATATAATGAGAAATCATATACACTAGCTCAGTTGCCTTTTCATTTGAATGACCGCGCCCTCTAGCGAGCTTTACAGCGAATTTCACATTCACAAATCTTCGCTCCGGTAAGTTGACGCGCGTCTGTGTTTTTGGTTCTACTGGTTCTTTTGGTTGGAGAGTTCTACTTAAGTTGAGTACAACCCAGAGGACTATGGAACGAAAAATGGTAGGGGTAGCATTAAGAGATAGGAAGCGTGCAGAGTGGGTCAGAGAAATAACTCAGGTTACCGACATTCTAGTGGAAATTAAGAAGAAGAAATGGACATGGGCAGGACATGTAGTGCGAAGAGAGGATAACCGATGGTCGCTTAGGGTAACAAACTGGATTCCAAGGGAAGGAAAGCGTAGCAGGGGGCGGCAGAAAGTTAGGTGGGCGGATGAGATTCAGAAGTTCGCAGGGGTCAAGTGGATGCAGCTAGCACAGAACCGGGTTAAGTGGAGAAATATGGGAGAGGCCTTCGCCCGGCAGTGGGTATAGTCAGGCTGATGATGATGATGATGAACGTGTGATGTGTCCACTCGAGAGTGAGGGAGAAATCTGTCGTCACCAACGTTACTAGAACAAATTGGTCGTCCCAAGGTCCGTTCGTTTCACTTGCACTACGTGAAATGGTTCACGTGGTGCTGCACTTCGCCTTTCGTTTGACCGATGCAACATGGCTCCCTCTGCACCCCGCCGCCCGTTTCAAAACGTGCAGGCGTCGTGCAGGTCGAGTTCACGAAAAGTTCAGCAAAACTGTGCACCTCCTCAGTGGTCAGTGCCGAAATGGTGCAGCTGCAGCCGCCGCATGAAAGCAGACGACAGCTTTCGCGACGATGGCTTGCGTGTTGTGATAAACAGTGAATCGACCCTAGTTATTCTTCTCGTCAACGACAACGGTGCCCGTGCTCGCCAAAGAAATGACGACGCGTACTGGAAACCATGTCTAACAAGTAAGCACGTGCATGCGTTATGGTTCATGTTGACTTCAATCGTGATCGAAGTTTGTTTACGTTTCGTGCCAGCTGCTGCATGGTGCGCCGCATACACGCTGTTTCGTATCAATGTGCTATTTGAAAATTCATCTTACTCGGCATGTTGGCGCCGGCTGATGTGAGTGGCAATATAATTCACAGCTAGCCGACCACATCCGGTCGACTTTTGTACATATATATGCATCGCTTATTCACGAATTAATGAATCCTATCACTCGTGTATATGCCGCTCAAATGAACGGCGCTAATTATTCCAAACATATGAAGATTTTCAAATAGCATATCACATGAAGTACGCGTTGTGCAAACGCACATATGCGCCTTTTGCGGCAGCCGGCAATAGAAGCGCACATGGTCATGATTGAAGTATATAATCAGCATGCATCATACCGCATGCGTGTACTTTTTGTGAGTACGCGTAGCCATTACCTTGGCGAGCTCGATCGTGTTCTCGTTGAAAGTGCCGTTTATTACAACTCACAGGCCAAAACATCTTTGTCATGTGCTATTTGCAAATTCATCAAGTTCAAAGGGACGTTGGCGTCGCGAGTTGCACACAGCCGACCGCAGCTTGTTGGCGACGCCAAGGCTAGCAGACGGCCCGGCCTGCACTCTACCATTCGTTTGGAAGCAGCTGGTGCCGATGATGCACCTGAACTGCTGGAACTGGCGCTGCACGCTTGCGGCACCGCCGCAGAACTTTGTGGAACTGGTGCAGGGTGCAGCTGAATCGAACGGACCTACAGTGCATAACCTCGAAGCGTAAAACCCCTCAATAAACTAAAAGTAGCGCTAACTTGTGAAGATTGCCGCCTGCCTCCTCTCCGGCGCTCTCCTTCGGCGTTCGACCCTCCCATTGGCCGAGCACAGTCACGTGTTTGCACACGCTTTCCACCGCTGCAAAACGACGCGTCGAGCGCGCGGCGGGGCGACGCCACCTAGACTGGCTCAAGGCCGAGGGGCTGCCTGCGTTACGTAGGCCGGACGGGGCCGCCGTCCGGCTCAAGAGAAGGGGCCCTTCAGCACAATCCGTATAATATAGCGCTCACCTGACTTTTTTCTTCGGCTGCGCGTGCAGTAATCTGTCTAAATTCAGGCATAAAAACACAGCAGAGTCATGTGTTTTGTACATACATCGGCGTTTTACTCATTTATAGGTCAGAGTTTGCAGCTTCCACTTCTTACTCTTGTTGTCCAGGTCAGACACCTTGTCATTCAATCGTCGGCAAAAAGTTTTGAGGAGAATGTTTGTCCTGCACCACAACACATATTTCAGCACTGTCTCACTCGTGTATCCGTGTTCACGGACATCGAAGTCAGAAGGCTTCTCATCGCTGAGCAGGAGTTTGAGTTCCATAGCGACTTGGTGCTGGTTTTGTACATTTAGAAATTCTGCTCGCTTGAACAACTCTTCCACCATAACGTAATTGTGAGCTACAGTATTCACAGCTGGCATTAATGGGTAAACCAGCCGTCAAAATCTTTGACAAGACTTTACATGTGATTGTCAGGCGAAACTGTGACAGTCTTGTCAATTGTCAAGATCTCCTTTGCATTTGTCGCATTTCAACCTCTTCAGAGCAATGTGCACCGAGTAAGCTGCCACATATGCAATGACGGGAAGTGCATCCTTCAGTTTTGACAGCACCTGTCCGGTCACAACAATGTTGAATTGTCTGCTTGGCACGGCTGCTTGCATTTGAAGCTCTTCCCAATTTTGATTTTTCTCATTGTCGGTTGCAGAGACCGCGCTCATTTGTGGACGTGTGCTCTGTAGTCGCAACTTGTTCTCACATTCATAGATTTGCCTTACAGGCAAATAATATTGAGAACCAGCCAGGCGTCGGTAACGTCCATAGTGGTCTTCTAGAAAGCCTGTCTGGAACTTCCCAAGGAGCACAAAGGGCATCTTGAGCTCCTCAAAGCAGTATCTTGCAATCTCAACAAATGCTTGAGTCGTTTGGCTCAAAGCGCCATAATTTTCATCAGACAACGTACTGGCGTCTGCCCTCCTCTCCTTCCATTCCTGCAGCAAGCCTAAAAAATCGCACAAAAAGCAAAGCCTCGAGTCGAATGGAGAAGGGTAGATGGGTTTTTGGTATTCATCTCTTAGTCTGAGTACCTTGAGAGGAGTTTTGACGTTGACAACTTTTGACCATTTCACTATTATATCTATGAAACTGGCAGTTTTTTCGTGGTGTTTTAAATTGTGTTTGGCCCCAATCACTCGCCCTCACTCCATTAAACTCGGATATCTTCTTGGCGATGTAGCGGAGGAAAGTGCCGTCTTGCTGCTCTAATTGGGGGTTCACCCCGAGACTCGAGTGATGAACAAATTGATCGAATAGTCCTTAGGTGTGGCATGATGATGCTCCCGTGACTTCGCATGTATTTGAATGTATGAGGCGATATTTTAAAAAAGTATGCAGGCAGTAAACCATGAACCGTGCAGAGTAGCACCGTCGTTCATTTCTTGTTGACATTAGCTACACTTGCTCGGTCAGCAGTTGAATGGTCGGGAAGTTATCATCTCCTTGCGCTGCAGATATTTCACTCAGAAGAGAAGCGACAGTCTCACAGATGTCCACGTCTGAACTTTCAGAACTTGAACTCACGGCACTGTCAAAATCCTCGACTCCCTCAAACAAATCCAGCAGCCGTCGTTTGCTGTCGACCGCCGAAGGACCTAGCACTTTGGAACCGAGCAGCTTAACTGGTGCTTTTACGACGTTTACTGTCAGAGTTAGGTTGGTTTTTATAACAGAGTATTTAATCAAAAGAGCCTCATCATTACAAATGTGAGCCAAAATGATGTGTTCATTGCACTCGATGGCATGCCAAAATGTCAGCTGCTTGTCTCGAAAGAAGTTCGCCAAAGCTTTCAAATCGCAAACCTTGTCTGCTTCATCTTCATTCTGAGCAATGATAATTGACTCCGCGAGCACTTTCTGAAGGGCAGCGGCGTCTAAGCGCATTCGCTTGCTCTCTGGGTCCTCTCGTATAGTCCCTTCTCCAGACAGGTAGCATGGGCAATCGGGGAATACCGTCGGTACGGCCTCAGTTCGAAGCCGCAAACGCGAGTGTGACGCGGTAACTGTGCGGCCGGTGGCTTGGTCAATATAGCTTGCTTCTCGAATGATGTCTTTGGCTTTAAAGTAACGTTCGCAGACGTAAACAAAATAAATATATCCTACCATAAGTACGGCTATTTAACATCGCCAGCAATACGTGACACATTTTTCCTTTACGTGCCACGAAGGAGTTGTAAGCAAAGCTTGCAACCCCAAGGGTAGAAGCAACTTGCTGGGAAAAAAGTAAGCAGCAAAAATGTCTCACCCTGGAGTTTGCAGACACGACCAGGTTTTTGCGTGGAATTGCACGTATTCAGGCTTTTCTTGCTTTTACGGCTTTAGGGAATGAGAAGACATGCACTTTGGGGCCTGTCTTGTAATTGTCATTGCACCGCGGCACACACTTCCCAGGCATTTCGCAGTTCTAATTCTGCACAGCCCTGTTCGGCACACATAACACGCGGTAAACACCGATGTCAGTCGCCGGTTCACGCACAGAAATAAAGATTCAACGAAACGACCACGTTATTCAGCGACCACGTGCGCGTCCAAACGTGACACTGCAGCCGCCGCCGCGCCGAAGACGACCGTTGGAAGACGACGGCCCCACAACGATGACGTATGGTCACGTGGCCACGGGAGCTCCCCGGCCTGGAAGAATTTCCTCTAGGTGGCGTTGGGCGGGGCCCCGCCACGGGCTCTGGTTCAGGCGGCCGTGACCGGCGCTTGCTCCGGAGAGCTCGCGCTAGCAGTGCACCGCGTAGATGGAGCCACGGTCGAAATGCGAGAGGAGGAGCGGCGGAACCGGAGGAGGAGAGAGATGGCGCTACTTTTAATTTATTGAGGGGTTTTATCCGTTGGATGGATGGATGAGCGTCCCATTTGAAAAGGGGTGGTAGCAGTAGCTATCATGCTCATTTTTCTGCCTATATCTTATTTATTACTTTAAATTGGTCAACTACACCATCGTTCTATTTATTAAAGTTTTGTTTCTGCATTACTAACATTATGTCACTTTTCTGCTTTCAAGCCACCAATCTTCCGGTCGTTTTTTGCTAGCTTCCACCGCCGGTTTATTCACATGGCCACTGGTATGTCTAAACCACAGAGCTTCAGAAAGTGACTGCGCCTGCAACGACTTCCGGATGGATGCCATTACAATCGAGTATAATATGGTCAATTGTTTCACTGGAGCTACCACATA
Source organism: Amblyomma maculatum (assembly GCF_055883805.1). Classification (NCBI taxonomy): domain Eukaryota; kingdom Metazoa; phylum Arthropoda; class Arachnida; order Ixodida; family Ixodidae; genus Amblyomma; species Amblyomma maculatum. Next base: position 117,866,127 of record NC_139350.1, on the reverse strand, counting down.
CAGCACATGCGTCATCTTCATCGTTAATTTTTTTTTTTGTAACTGCGTGTTCTAAGGCACCCTGATCTAGCTTCAAAAAGTAAGGCACTGCTGCCTCTTGAGTTATCAAAGGAAGCTTCCTTCCTGATCGGCCTTTTCCATTTTTGTATAATTCCACACTGTTTCTTTTCCATCGAATTTATCCAATTTTTACCATCGCAGCACTGGCGCGAGCTCCGTGGTGCGGCTCGCAGACGCTCCACCGATCGAAGCCGTGGGTCGCGTAATTTGACCGCACCTGTACAGCGTATGCCATTTCTGCATTTGTAAATTTAGTCGTTGATTTGTGTGCTTTTTCCCGTGCTTCTTGTCCGTCTTATCCTTTATATCTGGCACGTGTGCTTGCGCATTTAGCATTTAGCTCCTTATTACTTTACACGAGCTGCAAGAGCATACATATTCGCTACTGGCGCCTTGTGCAATTTGTTTTTGTACGCGGTGGAACGAGCGCGTGCAAGCCGCAGTAAAACGTAAGGTGAGCTATAAGCTTGCCTTTCATGTAAATAATATACGGATAGCGTTGGGTCAGTTACCGGGCGTTGCTATTCGTTTGCCACTGTCCAGCTCGGACGGTTTGCGCGTGCATGTTTTAATACCGGAGATATAGTCATGTGACCAAGCATTTTTTAGGCGTTCGCGTTTTTCCACCACTTGGTCAGTGAATTATCTGACAAGATATAAGTGGGAAAAAAATTCATGGCCACGTGACCATTTAACGACAGAAAATCATAATGGGTAATTCGGGATTAGATGAAAATGAACGGCGTTAAGCACCAAATAGTCTGGCATGTTTTAAAACATTTCTTTACCCCATCTGCATATATACAGCAACGTGAACATATAAAACGAAATTCAGAATATCTATGGAAATACGTTGCTTAACACAGAACATCCATAAAATGCAATAAAGTGTAACGCAAAATAAAAACATACTGACGCTAAGAGGCAAAACGTTTGCCAAAAGGGCCTCATTTCATAGTAATGTTATGTAACACCTTGCATAAACAAGTATAAATTACGTTTCGAACTGCACAGAAACATTAAAAGTAGCCCGGACGCATTGGCTCGATGATGTATGGCGCTCGACTGCTGATCAGCCACGTGGGCGGGTGTGCGACTCAGTCGCGGCGGCCGAGTTTCAATAGAGGTGAAAACGCGCGTTGCCACGTTCTAGATCGATATCTCAACAAAGGGTCAGGACTGTGACATTAGTTGAAATATGCAATGTTAAAGAGTGCTCAAATGTGAGCAGTGGAGAACTGCCGAGTAAGTATAGAGTAGAGCTAAAAGAGAAAATGAGAAAAGTAAGCAGGTGCATTTCAGACCGGCCTCATACCTGAAGTTCTCCTATAAGCTACCCTAAACATTTTTTCATGCTTAAAACCGGCCTACAATGCAAGTAATCCAGCCTCAAATGAAGAAAAGAAAACGCCAATTCTCTGCAGTTTCCGCGATCCCGAAAACAGCTTTTCAACACTTCTACAACGCTGTTTACACGCGGCCCAGTCAAACACCATGAATGAGTAATTATTTGACTATCACTATCGTTGACTTTTCTACTCAGTGTTGCATAACAAAGTACATAATTGGACTAGCTGATGACTGATGAAGAAATATTTGAATTGATGGTATACGACTGCAGGGTATGCGATGGCGGCAAGAGGTTTCTTTAACCTAATTCGTCTTTTGGCCGGAAGCCTAACGGTTTTTATGCTTTTTATAAATGCGTCAAACACAGGCACAACGAATTACTATGAGAGTCGTAATGTTTGTGTATTTCGCGAATTTAACCAAGAGCAATGGTTACCAGTCAAAAATTGGGCTAAAACGAAGATTAAAAAAGATTAATCTTAGATCTTTATTGTGCCGATGCGAAACGTTTGTGTGCTTGTCATATCTTTACAGCAGCATGCGTTTTGTCACAGCGTACACGTTTTGTCACAGCGTTTTGTACACGTTACTGTTCGGCGAACTTTGCTAAGGTGCGGCTATGCGCGCACTCCCCTCCGCGTATCGCCGTTCCCCGATAACTGCAGCAACGGAAGTGCCGGTTCCGTCACTGGAACATAAATTACACCCTTATGTTTTGTTCGAGCATGAAGCGCAGTATGGAAACTGAAATGCAATATTAATAAAATTATTTTATGGATTAAAATTACTCACTGTAAAGAGCGTAACACATCGGTTGCGTCCGTCGCGCCATCTTTGCGACGTTGAACAAGTTAACTTGAAAAATCGGCGCAGCGTAAACCCCTAAAAAAGAGTAACATGTTAAAAGGCGATTGTTGTTGAGAGCTGTCTCTGAACGCAACCTAAAGGTAACATACACTCACTGAAGACAGGAATTTATTGCAGTGAAGGTAACTGAATAGTGTAACCGTTGTCATACCATCACATCCTGGCTGCATTCGCGGCTGGTTTTGCGGCTGTTGAGAACAATAACATGGTATTATGCAACCTAAAGGCTAACATATCCCAGGAAATATGGTCGTAATTTATTTGAATGTTGTGAATTTAAAAACAAAATTAATAACTGTGCCTACAGGTATGGAACACATGCCGAACACATGTCTTACAATCAGGTACATGGTGTTAATCCATTGCGGCACAGAAGCGACGGTTAGTGACGTCTATAAACGCGTTCTTATTCGTTTTGATTCAACGCACTAAAGATGGCGCGACGGACACTACTGGCATTATTAGAGGATTACTGCAAGCAATTTTAATCCAGCAAACTATTTTATTGCATATGCATTTTAATTTATGCACTGCAATGCATACTCAAAAAACATATAGCTTCCTTTTTGTTGTCTTATTTTTTAGTGACACTACTCAGCACTTCCATTGCTGCAGTTTTCAGGCAATGACAATACGCCTCCCCTCCGTCCCCCTTGGCTCGCTACGAATCGGGCATCATAGTGACGGCGGTCGTAACAGACACAGTTGTCTCTGCCCTGCACGGCAATGGAGAGGAGCAACCACTTCAAAGCATTCTGGGTGCGTTCCAATACCCCCTAGTAGACGCCTACCAGCTAGCCGGGCAGCCGCCATTGTGGGACGCGCTCCATTTAACGCAAAGTATTCTCACGAAGACTGATTTGGCGAAGTCAACACCGATGCAGGCTACTTTGCTGTTTAAAAATGGAGGACAGTGCACGGAACGCACTGAGCGAGTCTTGTTCGCGGTGTTTATAGTAGCTGTATAGTGGTTGCGCTCTTTGCGAGCGCCGCAGTATGCATATGCACGAGCCTTCAAATGTGAGTTGTTACGCCCATAACAACGCTATCTAGAGTCTAATCCAGCTGCTTTATCATGGTCATGAGATTAGTAGCACTGCAGGTTCTTGAATCATGCCAGAGGAAAGCCCGCGGTTGAGATTTTTGCTTAATAGTGGGATGCTGTTGATCTTTTTTTTTTAACTTGACGATGACTGTTGCTTGAGTCATTTGAGTCTTGATGTTATCGACGAATTCGTCGGTTTCTCACCACTTCGCTGGAAGTCAGGGCGGCTTCTGTACGGCACGCGTGTTTTTCTCTCTTGGTGTAGTAGCCGTGGCAAATTCTTCCGTCAATTTTCAGTTAATCTCGGAAGAACGAACTCAGCTGACGATGCCGGATGGTTGCGCATTGATTTTAGCCTGCTTGTATATTATTAAAGCCAGTTGCTGTCTTTGGTTTCCTCGCCTTGTGACTGCAGGCGACAGGTGTAACCAGGGTGTCGAACCGGCACCGGAACAGAACCCGAAGTTTCGCTCGGAACCGGAACCGAACCGAACCCGAATTTTTTCCGCCATCTCAGAGCTGAACCCCAACCGGAACAAATGGGAGGAACCGTTCCGAACCGGTTCACGGTACAGTTCCGACCCATATTTGCTGGCAACTCCAGCATATGCAATTTAGTTGACCAAGAGTTCAAAATGATAAGTCGATATTTACGGAGGAAAGGCCACTTTGGGCAGTAATCTACCTTTCTTGAGTTGTATCTGAACTTTAGAACAAATGTGATTCCATAAGTCTATTTCCCCTTTTGTCTTGTCTTCCTCTCGCCCCTAGTGATGTCTGCTGGTTTTATTTTCCTTGGAAAGTTAAACTATGCCATTTTGAATATGAAATTTGAACATTGAATTATTGGAGCAACGAACCTATAGTGCAATTACTGGTAGGATTATTAATTCACAAGCTAAGTTTGATGGCCTACCGGTTCGGCTCGGATAGCTATTGAGTCGAAAAAAAAAACGCGTTTCATTTATTTATCCACCATCATTGATGCAAACTCCTCAGACAGTCTGGAAACGTTGCTCTGAAAGCTAGAAGTACAATATCGAGGGAAAACATAACTAAATAATACCTGCGTCTACAGGTTGTGCGGTGACGAATGAGATCGGGAATGACACTTTGAAAACGCAGAGAAAGGGCAAAGTCAAGCACGGACCGAGGGAGCCTGAGACTGGGTCGTAAAAAAAAACAAGCAGCAAAGGCAATACCTGTGAAATTGGTGAACTCCATCGTCAGACCCTCGATGTCATATTAATCTGACAAGCCAGGAAAGGTGCCGATCAAAACGGCATTTGGTCATTACAGGGAAGCGGATTCATGAGATCGCTGACGGCGATCAAGTACCGCTACAGACTGCAGCAGCATGTCCGCCTATGTTAAGCTTACAAGCTGAGGACGAGCTTGAAGCGTTTCATATGGTAAGAGAAGGCTACCTTTAAAGAATCGGAGACAGCGGTAATTTTCTCAGAATTGAAGTAGAGAGACATGTCTATGCATTTCAAAATGTTCACATAATAAGCAAACACTCGACTGTTTTCAAATTTTGGGAGGAGGTGAAGTGGCGGAGAGGGGGTGCAGCGGTGGCGTAGCGGTAGAGCATCCGCCTCGCATGCAAGAGGACCGGGGCCCAAATCCCGGTACCGCGCAATTTTCCACCGGATTTAAAAAAAAATTCAATTGCATAAACAGGTTTGGGGTGCGACCTGATGCCGGTGAACACCTCCGGCAACGCACTCCCTCATCAGAACAGGAGTTGGCCACCCTGGTGGAAACTGACCCTGGCAACGTTTAACGCTAGACCCTAGCTAGTGAAGCTAGTTTAGCAGTGCTGCTAGAGGAACTAGAGGGTATGAAATGGGATATCGTAGGGCTTAGTGAGGTTAGGAGGCCGAATGAGGAATATACTGTACTGAAGGATGGGCATGTACTGTGTTATCGTGGCTTGCCAGAAAGGTAACAACTAGGAGTAGGTTTCCTTGTCAATAAGTATATAGCGGGTAATATAGATGAATTCTATAACATTAATGAGAGGATGGCAGTCATCGCAATTAGGCTTAATAAGCAGTATAAACTGAAGGTTGTACAGGCCTATGCACCTACGTGTAGTTATGATGACCAGGCAGTTGAATACTTCTACGAAGATGTAGAATCGGCAATGCGAAAAGTAAAGATGCAGTATACTGTACTAATGGGCGACTTCAATGCCAAGGTAGCGAAAAAGCAGGCAGGAGACCAGGCAGTAGGTGACTATGGCATTGGTTCTAGGAATAGCAGGGGGGAGTTACTAGTTGAGTTTGCAGAGCGCAATAACTTCATCATCATCATCATCATCATCAGCCTGATTATACCCACTGCAGGGCGAAGGCCTCTCCCATATTTCTCCACTTAACCCGGTTCTGTGCTAGCTGCATCCACTTGACCCCTGCGAATTTCTTAATCTCATCCGCCCACCTAACTTTCCGCCGCCCCCTGCTACGCTTTCCTTCCCTTGGAATCCAGTTTGTTACCCTCAGCGACCATCGGTTATCCTCTCTTTGCACTACATGTCCTGCCCATGTCCATTTCTTCTTCTTAATTTCCACTAGAATGTCGTTAACTTGAGTTATTTCTCTGACCCACTCTGCACGCTTTCTATCTCTTAATGTTACCCCTACCATTTTTCGTTCCATAGCCCTCTGGGTTGTCCTCAACTTAAGTAGAACTCTCTTGGTTAGCCTCCACGTTTCAGCCCCATAGGTGAGTACAGGCAAGATGCAACTGTTGTATACTTTCCTCTTGAGCGATACCGGTAAGCTGCTAGTCATAACCTGCGAGTGCTTGCCAAATGCGCTCCATCCCAATCTTATTCTTCTTGTTATTTCTTTTTCATGGTCCGGATCTGCGGTTACTACCTGTCCTAAGTAGACATATTCGCCTACTACTTCCAGTATTTCGCTACCTAATGTAAACTGCTGTTCCTTCCCGAGGCTGTTGAACATTACCTTAGTCTTCTGCATATTGATTTTCAAGCCTACCTTTCTCCTTGTTCTGTCTAGGTCATCAATCATTATTTGCAGTTCATCCCCCGAGTTTCTTAGCAAGGCAATGTCTTAGCAAGGCAACTTAAGAATCATGAATACCTTCTTCAAACGGAAGAACTGGAAATGGACATGGAAAAGTCCTAACGGGGAGACTAAAAATGAAATTGACTTCATAATGTGTTCAACCCTCGCCATTATGCAAGATGTAGAGGTATTCGGGAAAGTGGGATGCAGTGACGACAGGATGGTGAGGTCCCGAATTAGCCTGGGTCTGAAGAGGGAACGCAACAAATTAGTAAGAAAAAAAACCCATCAACGAATTAGCGGTGAGGTGGAGGGCAGAAGTGTTCAGGATCTTGCTACAGAATAGATATTCAGCTCTAAACGAGAGTGGCGATATTACCATAGAAGCAATGAACAATAATTTCAGAGATATCATTAATGAATGTGCGGTAGAAGTAGGGGTATGATAGTTAGAGGATACCGGTAAGCTGTCTAAGGAGACGAAAGATTTGATTAAGAAACGCCAGAGTATGAAAGCTTCCAATCTGACAGACCAGATTGAATTTGCCGAGTTATCAAAGCTAATAAGCGCAAGGTGGCCGATATAAGGCAGTATAACATGGAGAGAATTGAACATGCTCTAAAGAACGGGGGAAGCCTTAAAGCGGTAAAGAAGAAATTGGGCATAGGCAGACACCAGATGTATGCGATAAGGGACAAGGAGGGCAACGTCATCACGAATATGGACAAGATAGTCAAAGTAGCCGAGGAGGTCTATACAGATCTCTACAGTAGCCAAAGTAGTCAGGACCGTAAGGAGATTGACGGTAGGGAAAAAAAGTCAGATGTTCCACTAGTTACGAAGGACGAGGTCAAGAAAGCATTAGAAACTATGAAAAGGGGGAAATCAGCTGGCGAGGATCACATAACTACAGATTTGCTGAACGACGGAGGGGATATCGTGTTAGAAAAGCTGGCCACCCTGTATACGCAGTGCCTGTTGTCATCGACGGTACCAGAACCATGGAAGAATGCAAACATTATCCTCGTTCACAAGAAAGGGGACTCTAAGGACCTTAACAATTACAGACCAATCAGCTTACTGTCTGTTACGTATAAGGTATTTACTAAGGTAATCGCTGATAAAATCAGGACAACCTTAGACTGCAATCAAGCAAAGGATCGAGCAGGGTTTCGGAAACGGTACTCTACTATCGATCATATCTATACCATCAATCAGGTGATAGAAAAATGCTCGGAATATAACCAGCCCTTATACATAGCATTCATTGATTACGAAAAAGCATTTGACTAAGTTTAAACATCGGCGGTGATGCAGGCATTGCGAAATCAGGGGGTAGACGAGCCGTACGTGAAAGTGCTGGAAGATTTATTTAGTGGCTGGACAGCAACCATAGTTCTGCATAAAGAAAGTAACAAAATTTCCATAAAGAAAGGTGTTAGGCAAGGAGACACCACCTCTCCAGTACTATTCACAACTTGCTTAGAGGAAGTATTCAGAGACTTGGAATGGGAGCAGTTAGGGATAAGGGTAGATGGAGAATATCTCAATAATCTGCGATTTGCTGATGACATTGCCTTGCTAAATAACTCGGGGGATTAACTGCAAATAATGATTGATGACCTAGACAGGAAAAGTAGGAAGGTAGGCTTGAAAATCAATATGCAGAAGACTAAGGTAATGTTTAACGGCCTCGGGAAGGAACATCAGTTTATATTAGGTAGCGAAGTACTGGAAGTAGTAGGCAAATATGTCTACTTAGGACAGGTAGTAACAGCAGATCCGGACCATGACAAGGAAATAACAAGAATAAGATTGGGATGGAGCGCATTTGGCAAGCACTCGCCGATTATGACTAGCAGCTTACCGGTATCGCTCAAGAGGAAAGTATACAACAGTTGCGTCTTACCTTTACTCACCTATGGGGCTGAAATGTGGAGGATAACCAAGAGGGTTCTACTTAAGTTGAGGACACCTCAGAGGGCTATGGAACGAAAAATGGTAGCGGTAACGTTAAGAGATAGGAGGCGTGCAGAGTGGGTCAGAGAAATAACAAGTTACCGACATTCTAGTAGAAATTAAGAAGTGGGCATGGGCAGGACATGTAGGGCGAAGAGAGGATAACCGATGGTCGCTTAGGGTAACAAACTAGATTCCAAGGGAAGGAAAGCGTAGCAGGGGGCGGCAGAAAGTTAGGTGGGCGGATGAGGTTAAGAAGTTCGCAGGGGTCAAGTGGATGCAGCTAGCACAGGACCGGATAAATTGGAGAAATATGGGAGAGGCCTTCGCCCTGCAGTGGGTATAATCAGGCTGATGATGATGATGATGATGATGGTTAAGTTGTGGTGTTCAGAACTGCATTCTCTAGCTACAGGAGTGCCATCTACGTCCGCGTCGAGAGAATTTTCTGGACTTAAGTATATAATTTCTTTTCATCGAACACGGATAACTTCTTCGGTCTTTCTGTCCTGCCAAATAAAAAAGTTGGCAGCATCAACAGAGGACATAATAAAATATTTGCGAGCAGCCTTGATGCCATGTAATGCTTGTAAATTATGCGACTCAACATAACAGTCTACTTCAAAGTGGTTATGCAAGAAGTTATATAGCGCCTATGAAGGCAACTATGGCGTGAAACAAGACGGTAGTCGTATTAATTCGGTTCTCCGGCAAATACGATAACGACTCCAACCCCAATACGTGTCTGAGGGGACTTTTGTCAGCGCCTTTCGGACCTCAACGCACTGGTGCCTTTGCGTTTCACCTCCGTAGAATCGCGAACTGGAAAGGCGTCCGCGTGTTGTGCGATATAGTCACACATATGCCATATTCATCGCTAGTCTTGGGGAGTGTACTTCGTTCCACCTGGATGTGATTCCAAAGTCCTTATGTGGGAGCCAGACAAAATATTGTTGTATATGTACTAGACGAGGTTTCGCTTTAAACAAAAATACATGAAATTTTTGTACCTGAAAAGTGCATCAGGAAGCATTTTCTTTTAACTTTCGGCGCATAATAGCTTCAGTTGGTTATAATATAATAAAATAATAAAATAATAATTATTCCACCAATCCTACTCTAATCATCGGTCACTCATTATAAACAGTTAGCTGAGGTCTGCACAGTCAACTGTAGCTCACCACATCTTACGACAAAAACGTATAAGGACTACTACATGAATATTCTTGCTTTTGTTATATAATAAAACCAGAACGAAAATTCAGTATTAAAATTTGGATTGAGAAAAAAAATACACCTAAAGTTTTGCTTGTTTATTTCTGAACCCGTTCGAACACTTTTGAACCGGTTCGACCTTGCTCGTACCGGAACGGAAAGGGTCTCAGGAGCCGAAACCGAACCCGAACCCGAACCGCACCCAAAAAATTTCCGTTTCGACACCCTGGGTGTAACGGCACAAAGTTTTTCTTTTGCTGTAGCCGGTTATCAGCTTGCGTCCGTAATCCTCTAAAGATTACAGCCTTTTGCATTTCTTCATGCTTACAGCTGCGTGCATAAGCACATCCGAAAAGTATGTACTAGTCAGCATCAGGTATAAAAAGGTAAAAGTGTCGCTAACATTTTGTTCCGTCAAGCCGTGAGTTGGCCCATCGCAAGAGCAGTCGGTGCAGTCCATTACATATTAACCGCCGAATAGTCGATTTCCGTTGTGACAAACACTCAATATCATTGCTGCGAAAAATCGGAGAACCGTTAAAAACGTGGTTTTCATCTGTACTGTCGTAAAGTTTTAAAAAGAAAGTAACGCTATATTAGTTATTTAAAACACTTAGTTCATTTTTATGCCGCGATGTGGCGCGAGGCGTAGGCAGAGATACCAGTGGCGGGTGAATAAACCGGCGGTGAAAGCTAGCAAAAAAACGACTGGTAGATTGGTGGCTTAAAAGCAGAAAAGGGACATAATGTTAGTAATGTAGAAACAAAAATTTATTAAACAGAACGATGGTATAGTTAACCAATCTAAAACAATAATTAAGATATAGGAAGAAAAATGAGCATGATAGCTACTGCTACCACCCCGTTCCAAATGGGAAGCTCCTATATTCCATCCATACATCTATGAACGTGTTTCATTACGCGAACGTGTAGACGGTTACGATGAAGTCTACGAAGCCGTCTTCCTAGACGTTTAAGGAATTAGAACGCACCATCTATACCTCACTAGGGCACCTCGATGCAGCGCCGCCATTCAGGGTGGAGCCCGGTGGGGTGTAGACAGCATCGCCGACGCTGCCATATTGAAACTCGCGGAATCTGCTAGCATGCGTAACGGCACTTTTCTTGATTTCGGCGCTTTCACTTGAATTGTCTTTTTCATCAGTATCGCAGAACGAGCAAGTTCGCTCTTAATAGCCATTTTAACATCCGACTGTCGAAGACGTAATGGTGTGCCTTTTTTTAGGGCCTCAAGTGTTAACATTTAATAGATCCGCTCCCCGGCAGGATCTGCCACCCTGTGTGGATGAAAGAAATTGTCTTATCGTTTCCTGTATGGCCTTCCGGTTTTGTTTTTAATCCCACGCGTTGTTGATGACCGCGCGTCAGCCGCTAGCGTCCTGCGGCGCAAGCGGCTTACGCGCGGTATATAAATTACTGAGCTGGAAGGACATAAATGTTGTTTATGTACAGTTCGGTGTAACCATTTTAGATAACATATTAAAGCAAAGCATGAGCAAAGCGTGTAGAGAAATGCAAACTTCGAATTGTGCGATCAAATCTAGAGCAAAAATGGCTGGTTGGTCTCTGGGGTTTAACGTCCCAAAGCGACTCAGGCTATGAAAGACGCCGTAGTGAAGAACTCTGGAAATTTCGACCACCTGGGTTTCTTTAACGTGCACTGACATTGCACAGCACACGGACGCCTTGCTTTTCGCCTCCATCGAAAAGCGGCCATCGAGGTCGGGATTCGGTCCCGCATCCTTGGGAACAGTAGTCGAGTGCCGTAACCCCTGCGCCACCCCGGCGGGGCGTAGAGAGCGAAAATTTTGATGTGCGCAATGTGATGTAGCTTTCGCAGAAAACACGGAAGAAAAGATGTAAACCACGAAATAAGCGAGCAAGAAAGAGTGGTAAAAGCTTATGTGTACAGTGCGGCATAACAGTTAAAACAAAGCACTCTGCAGCAAATTGACGGCAACCGCAGTCTAGCTGCTAAATCGTCGTCCGAATCATCAGGCTCACTTAGCCAGCGTCTGCAGAAACAGATGAGGAGTTGGTGCCGTCTTCTCCAGAAAGTCTACATTTCTCATGCGTCTCGCAGGGAGGTTGCTCGGCTTGTGATGAGCTGAATGAAAAATATAAAAGAACAAGTCTTATCATTTTGGAAGCACTGGAACTCGAAGAAATAATACACTCCAGTACGGTTATCACGTCTTAAGTCAAAGGCAAAATGTGCAAGGACTGCGAAGACGGATGTGTGCCCAATTTAGATGCGACAAGTATTATCGGGAACGGAAGACAGAGTAAAAAGAGAGGTATCAGAGGCCTTGAACATATTCACCGCAGGTACTATGTTCGAGGCAATGGTTTGAGTTGGTTTTTTGTGTTGTGACTGCTAAATTTCCTGGCAGAGGTGTTTCTTTGACCACGCATCAGTTGTTAGTGCGTCACTGTTTGTGTTATTCTTTTTTATGCGCGTTGTTATGCGCACCGTTTTAACACGGAAGTCAAAGAGCACGCGGCCAAAGCTGTAAACTGTAACAAGCGGTGTCCGACCTGTCGATTTCTCTTAACCTCCATCTAATCAAAGGGGCGATTACTCTCGCTAATGTTGATTAATGCAAAGGAATAATTTGAAGGAAATTATCATAATATTGAAGGTACTTGAAAGAATGTTTTCATAAAAATGTTGCTGCACATTATCCAGCCTCGCATGTTTCCAAACAACGCGCAGGCTACGACGGTGAACGATATAGAAAACCCAAGAAAAAATTGAGTAACAATGTGTGTTGAGTGCATGTTTACTTGTGGCACATCAGGCTTGGGCACTTTGCTCCGAAGCACGGCCGTGAATGAATGATTCACCTATCTGGTTACGAGCCACGTAGTGACAATATACCCGCCAAGAAAACATCGATTACATCGCTTACGAATAGCATGGTGCAATATATACTATTCTAAAGAAATCAGATATAGGAGCCCTGACATGAGAGCCGCGAGATTTAGCAACCAACAAAAAGCATCTTCACTCAACCCTACATCAGCTAGAAAGCGCTCTGAAAAACAATGTTCAAAATGAAAAACACGGGTGCTCTTTCCTTTGCGTATATGCGTACCTATATGCTATATACTTACGCCTCAACGGCATGCAGACTACACTGTATTTGTTCGAAAATATAGGTCGCTAAGAATAAACTGTCATGCAGTTATCTCGCCGATATATGAGCTTTCGTTTCCTTCTCGTGGATTCCGCTTTACTTCCTTGAGTCACCGGGGAAGCGAAAACAATGTATAGTAATTTACAGGTTTACCCGACGCACATCCGCGACATAAAAGCTCGTATGTTTTCCTCAGTGGACCTGAACAGTCACGCTAACACTCTCAAACAAGCAGAACGGCCGGCGAGTGCTCGCAGCCTCGAACAACGCAAGCTTAGCTCAGTGGGGTGAGACTATAGAAGCAATGGGGAGGAAAAATTGCTGGCGACACTGGCGGCTTCTGCTTTTTAAGCGATAAACACTCGGATCGCCAAAATGCACTTGTACCCACCCGAGAGCACAATAAACCATATAATATATTAAACGAAAGCACAATAAAACATTCCTGAATGTTCCGTCAGCGGCTTCAAGCAGCAACTGTCACCGGCCTAAGAAAGCTAAAAGTGTCGCTATGGGTTGTAACGGTTCCAGTAATGTTTTAGATGAAGCGCGAAAAATACTTCTGATAAGCAGGAACTGTAGACTGGTACAATCGTCAGTAGCCAGTACGGTCGCACTATTCCTTTACACAATACTAGCCCATCAAGTTGCATGTTTTCGCCTCTCACTTAAAAAAAAAAAAAAAATTCCTAACGGCACGCGATACTTGCGGGGGCCGCCCGCGCCAGTCGACGCTCTCTCCGCCGACGATTCAAATGGATGGGAGAGGGAGGGTGTATGCCACGTGGGCAGATTTTGCGCAACTAAATGCTTTTAACTCTGTGCCGCTTGTTTGGAAATTAACTTGTAAGCAAAAATGTATTCCCAAGCTTCCGGAGGTTAGGAAATTATATTTATATTAGGCCCAGCGCATCCAGCGTTTGGCATCTGCCACCGGAGTCTGACATCGCTCAGAAACTCTTGCCATTCCCAATGCATTAGAGAAAGTGTGGCTGAAGTGATGTCAAAATTGACGGTTAGCCAAGTCGGGAAATTAGCAACGGCATCGCAGTTGCTATGAAAACTCGGGCCACTAGCAACAGCGTTGCTAAGGGCCCGAGGTACGCGAGCGTCCCGGCGATAGAAAATGCGGGGGGTAAAGGAGGAGATACAATGGCAGTGTCCGGTCGTGGCGCGGCCGCGCGACACTGCCGGCTGCAAAAAAGTGACGTCAGGGCCTCTCCTCATTTCTTTCCTTCATTCATGGCTCCGACAGTAGTGGCTCGGAACTCGCTACATGCCACCTCCCTGCGTAGCTGCTCGCACCAAGCGACTGCAACCGCGCCGAGGGCCCGCTGTGATTAAAAATGGCGTCGCAGCGAGAGAGAGGCGGCGTGGGGCCGGTCTAAGAATGGCACCACTCTGGACGGTAGCGCTGACATCGAGGAGCTCAATACTTTATAGACGCGTTGCACCATTTAGCGAAATCGACACAAAACGCCACAGCGCAGCAAATGAGCAGAAGAGAGAAAGGCATTTCCAGCTCTTAAGCAGTCTTAAGATCAAGGCTGTAATTTGTTTTTGTTGTATATTCGGCGCTCCTTGTTTGGAGTTTTCGCCTACTGGACCTCTTGCTGTTGCCCAAGTTTCAACTAAGGAGTGTCTCTATGCCATGTTAGCAATCCCTGCGAAAAGGCCAAAATGATTTGCAATCTTTTACGCTGTTACTAGTTGACTGGCCGCCAGGATTAATTATTTAGCTAAGCTCACATTTCTTTTCTCTCAATGCAAACAGCTGTTATTCTTGCTCACACAAATCTTTACCCATACACATGCTAACCATTTAGGCTCCATGTTTTGGGCATGACGCGATAGCGTTAGCGGCTCCCATCTGTGGATATCCTCGCGAGCCTTCATCTGTGTGCAAGCACATTGCTACTCGTCCCCATCATGAAGGTGCAATAGTTAGAGCTGCTGTTCCCAAAGATGCGGGTGCGAATTCAACCCGCGGCGGTTGCTTTACGATGGAGGCGGAAAGCAAGGCGAACGTTTGCTGTACGATGCCAGTGTACACTAAAGAACTCCAGGTGGTCGAAATTTTCGGCCTTCTATCACCTTGCAGTGCATTTAATCACAATATGACAGTGCTAACTATGCGCACTTTTCCCGTAACGTATTGACTGTTTCAGTTCACTGAGGACATGAAGGTACATTTCTGATATGCTAATAATGTCTTGTAGGGACACAATATGCATCGGGGTCAGGTGAGCTCAGCTAGCTCGGTGTAGCGCTTGTGTGTGCCAGTGGGACAAAAAGAATCTGGTGGTTGATCCGACATCAAATGTTGGGATTTTTGTCCCCCCGTGGCTTCGGCCCCCACACCCCTTGGACATTTCCGTTGGGATGACCGAGCTTGGAAAATCGCCCATCATCCTTTCCTGCTCTGCTGCATCATTAACTTTGCCATTCTCTTTCTAGCTTTCCAATTCCCTTTCTTGTTGGTAATTTCTTTTCATGGCGGGCTTGTTGCCACCTGGTCGGACAGAAGATGCATTTGATTGCTTTCTTTTCATAATGTGGTGTGCCTCAAGAAATACTGCAACGAGGTAGCAGCTGCATTCTCTAGAAGAAAAAAGGGTACATGGCCATGGGGTTGATGGGTTTCACGGCCTAACTTTCTTCAAAATGTGACATTTAATTTAAAGTGCGTGTGCCCCGTACAGAATCCTTGGCCGACTGTAAGCGACAGACACGAACCATCATAGCTCTATACCGGTGGCGTCGCAGATATGAAAGCTCTTCTCGAGACGGCTGCGAAAACAAAACTCCGAATCACTGGGCTGGAATAAACTTAAAAAGTTTTTGTATTTTACGTACGGTAATATGATGGCCCTAGTAATAGTGTATTGATTGGCAACGTTTAAATAGATGTGTGTGTGCGCGCGTGCGCGCGTGCGTGTGCGCAGGTATTTGCGTGCATGCGTGTTTGTGCGTGGATAGAGATAGAGGAGATTGTTGACAGCTTCACTTTTCCTTTTTGGTTTGCGTGTAGAGTAAACAAATTGACGCTTTTTCATCACAGTTGCGTGCAGGAAAACTTGCGTTCCGATCCGACCGCAAGGAGGCGGGCAAGTTCTTGGATGATGGCGCGATTATTGAGAAAAGTGGCGTCGAAGCTTGTAAAGCGCACGCTATACTAACTTGGAGGCTGTAGGAGCTATTTTTGATATATCGAAAAGTGCTACAGAGCGCGCTCGAAGGGAGCTAAAGCCACTTACACTAGGAAAGCATTGACAATTTACTTGCGATGATCAATTCGCAATAATTTGTAATCATTAAGTTAATTCATTAGAATTTAGTAGAAAAGAACAATACCGCCAGTGGATTCGGTGCCAAAGTGTACGATGAATTTCGAGCTGCACCTCAGTTACCCTCGACGAATATTACGTCACTCTAGAGGAAATATCAACACCTAATGAGCAGTTGGAGACTTCAACGGAATATTGTGGGAGCGCACTGTTCAAATTAGAGGTATTATTATTGTTCGTAGTGCCGAGCACTGGTAAGCCAACCCGTCGATACCGAGGAATCCAAGCTGCAAGGACGACCTGTTAGCTCAGCCTAGATTTTTATTGCTTCTAACTCTTTCCTCAACTCGGGAAAACAAAATGTCAGGGTGGTGTTAGTAAAACCTCTTTTGAACCATATATTCTTGATTTCCCTTTATTGTTGCATATGTTTAAGTAACCAATAGATTTCTCTATCAGACATGTAGAGCATAATGTACCGTCTTTGCCAAAAGTAACCGAGTAGCCCAGCCGGCTGGCGGAGCAAGCTCAGGGCCAAGCGCGGCGGCGTGGCGGTCGCCCTCAGTGACCTCTGCTCGCCGGCTGCGAGTGTAAGCTTGCTGTCGCAAGGCTGCTCCCTCGCTATCTTTCTTGGGATGATAAAATGTAAGCGGGTAGCATGTGCGGCGCGCGATTTCGTTCCATTAGAATGCTGTGCTAGTCATGGAGGGCGCTGTGCACTGTCAAAACTCGCTCAACGCTGATTTTGGGCTGGCATCGTGAAACTGCGATCTTCGTTAGAATGCATTGCATGTGGAATCCCAGTACACAGCTACCGCAGATGAAGTGATTCTAAAAGTTAGCCCAGTCAGACAGGGCATGATAGAAACCTTAGTTCGGTTCTTCCGCGATTCCTAGTCTGGGATGATCACAATTGTTGAGCTAGAGAGAAAAAAAAAAAGCGAGGCAATAATTTCCGCTGTTTCTAGTGCGGCTATTCTTGACCATGTAATGAGGCGAATCCGTTAATGTCCAATTTGCCGCCTCTTGTTAACGCACACAAGAACATAATAGTTTTCGCGATTGCAACGCCAAAGTGAATACCGAAAATCTGGCAGAGATTTACAAGTGCTTCAAAACATTTTTGGCAATACAGAATGAGTGATGCAATGTCCCCAAGCATAGATCCCCCAAAAGAAACCCTTGCTATTGCGAAGGATGCCTACGAAGACGTTTTTCTTTCACTTGCATTGAAATTCCCTCCTAATTAAGCTTCACCATTTTAAGGCCAGGGAGTTCAGTAAAGACGAGAGTCTCAGGTTTACCAGCCTGATCTTGTGTCGCACTTGAAGGTTCTATTCCAACAACGTATTTATCGAGTCACCGATGCACCACTCTACCAACGACCACTAAACTACCAGTCAAGTTGCTAAGGTAATAGACAGTAACGCAAACGTAGCGCAGTCCAAATCAACTGCCGCTGTGCAGATTTCTTTGCACTTCCAGGACATATTGCTGTTAGGTTGGTCGCATGATGTTCCCTCGTAAAAAAAAAAAAGAAAAATTGAAACGGCCGCACTTATTGAGAAAATGGGTGACATATGTTTAAGGGGTGAGAAGGACATTTTTATGCAGTTCACTCATTAAACAAATATATTGGCAGCAGGTTAACGCCTGAATGTAATTACCAACGCGGAAAACACTACGCGCTTTTTTTACGATACCAAATAGCGGGAAAAAAGGCATGCAGCAAGAGGGGTACATGAAACATTTGGAAGTCTTATTTTTCTCTCCTTCAGGTTGACTTAGCGTTACAGCAAATCCGGTATTGGTCACAACAGATGACTAGGAACCGCTGGAAAAGAGCATCGAGTTTTCTAAATCAATTCCTCGCAATACTTCCCGGATAATCCAAACGAGTAGAAAAATGTGCATTTGTCCATTCGTTGCAACTACGGGCCCCTTCATGGATCACTGCCTAGTCGTGGCGGAGGGGCTTGCGAAACTCGATGAAGTCGTGAGCTCTGCTGTGTAGGGCCACCCAAGATAGACAGGTCACGGCAGAGAGTTCTGACAAAATGTGATTCACTGGAGAAGGTAATGGCAACCCACTCTAGTATCTCCTGCCAAGAAAACCCTATGGCCAGTCACAATACCATTAATGATATGGCGCTGGAAGATGAGCCCCCCCCCCCGGTTGGAAGGCGTCCCACATGTTACTGGGGATGAACAAAGGGCGATTCCTAGTAGCTCCAGGACGAATGAAGCGGCTGGGCTAAAGCCAAAAGGACGCTCAGTTGTGGATGTGTCGGGAAGCGACCGGAAAGTCCGATGTTGCAAGGAGATATATCACATAGCAACATGGAATGTAAGATCTACGACGCAAGGTAAACTGGATGTCGTCAAGCGAGAAATGGACAGATTGAACATTGATATCTTGGGTATCAGCGAGCTCAAGTGGACCGGAATGGGAGAATTTAACTCCGGCGACCATTATGTCTTTTATTGTGGGCACGAATCCAAGAAAAGGAATGGGGTCGCTCTCATAGTAAACAGAAGAATGGGCAAAGCAGTGCTAGGGTACAACCCCAAAAACGACCGAATGATTTCACTTCGGATCCAAGGTCACCCTTTCAACATAAGTTATCCAAGTCTATGCACCGACCACTACTGCTGAAGAAGCTGACTTTGAGAGATTTTATGCGGACCTACAATGCCTTTTAGACCGCACCCCATCTACAGACGTCGTTTTTCTCATAGGAGACTGGAATGCTAAGGTCGGGAGTGAAGAAATATCCGGAATTATAGGCAAGTTCGGTCTTGGCTAGCCAAATGAAGCTGGGCAGAGGCTAGTAGAGTTTTGTCAAGAAAACAACCTGACCATAGCAAATACTCATTTTCAACAGCACAAGAGGCGCCAGTACACAAGGACTTCACTGGACGGTCTGTACAGGAATCAGATCGATTATATTCTTTGCCGGCAGAGATGGAGACGCGCTATACAAGCAGTAAAAACAAGGCCTGGGGCTGATTGTGGCACCGATAATCAGCTTCTTGTTGCCAAAATTAAGCTTCGATTGAGGAAAACGCAGAAAACTAGAAGGCTTTTCAGGTATGATCTGGATCAAATTCCAATAGAATATGCTGTGGAAGTGAGGAATCGATTTCAAGAATTAGATCTAGAAGAGAGATGTGGACTGATGTTCGTGATATAATACAAGAAGTTGCTACTAAGGTAGTTCCAAAGCAAAAGAAATGCAAGAAAGCAAACTGGTTATTTGAAGAGGCTTTGCAAATAGCTGTGGAAAGGAGGATTGCGAAAGTTATGGGGGAAAGAGAAAGATACAAGGTTCTCAATGCGGATTTTCAGAAAATAGCAAGGAGAGATAAGAACGCCTTCCTGAACATACCGTGCCAAGCAGTTGAGGACAACAGCCAATTAAGGAACACAAGAGCTCTGCTTCTGTGCTAAGCTGGGCGTGATAAAGGACAAACGAGGCAAGGACCTCACTGAAGCCTCAGAGATAAAGAAGAGGTGGCAGGAATACACAGAAGAACTGTACAAGAAGGACCCGAATGTGCAAACCCAACATAAGACGGTTGTGATTACTGATCTCGAGCCGGGCATCCTGAAGAGTGAAGTTGAATGGGCCTTAGCCAGCCTTGCTAAAAACAAAGCTAGCGGAATTGATGGCATTCCAGCTGAGTTGCTTCAAAACCTCAACCATGAAGCTGTTAACATTCTGCATACATTATGTCAGAAGATTTGAACAACCCTGCAGTGGCACAGGATTGGAGGAGATCAGTTCACATCCCCATTCCAAAAAAGGCAGTGCCAAAGATTGTTCCAACTACCGCACGATCGCGCTTATTTCGCATACTAGCAAGGTGATGCTGAAAATCCTCCAAGGTAGGCTGCAGCAGTATGTGGATCGGGAGCTTCCGGACGTGCAAGCTGGGTTTCGCAAGGGCAGAGGAACTAGAGACCAAATTGCCAACCTTCGCTGGATCATGGAAAAAGCAAGAGAGTTCCAGAAACCCATCTACTTCTGCTTTATTGATTATGCGAAAGCGTTTGAGTGCGTAGATCACAGCAGATTGTGGCAAGCTCTCCAAGAGATGGGAGTTCCAATTCACCTCATCTGTCTCCTCAGGAACCTGTATGAAGGACAAGAGGCCACAGTCAGAACTGGGCATGGTCTTACTGATTGGTTTCCATTCGATAAAGTAGTGAGGCAAGGCTGCATACTGTCGCCCTGCCTATTTAACCTATATGCTGAGTGCATCATGAGGAAGGCCGGTCTGGACGAGTCTTCAGCTGGAGCGAAGATTGCTGGAAAATGTATCAACAACCTTAGATATGCGGATGATACCACTTTAATGGATGAAAATGAAGTGGAACTCAAGAGACTTCTGATGCGCGTACAAGAAGAGAGTGAGAAGTTTGGGCTTAAACAGAACATTAAAAAGACAAAGATCATGGCGTCTTGCCCTATCTAGTCCTGGAGCATCAATGGACAAGAAGTGGAAGCTGTGACAGATTTTCTCTTCTTGAGCTCCAAGATTACCTCGGAAGGAGACTGCAGCCATGAAATTAGGAGGCGCCTGCTTCTGGGAAAGAGAGCAATGGTTAGCCTTGACCGCCTAGTAAAGAGCAGAGACATTAGTCTGCCAACCAAGATCCGTATAACTCGTGCTATGATCTTTCCAGTTGTGATGTATGGATGCGAGAGTTGGACTGTGAAAAAGGCTGACCGCTGAAGAATTGACGCGTTTGAATTGTGGTGCTGTCGAAGGCTCTTGAGAGTTCCTTGGACTGCCAGAAGGTCAAATCAGTCGATATTGTCGACCATAAACCCTGAATGCTCATTGGAGGGTCAAATTCTAAAGTTAAAGCTCAGCTACTTTGGTCATCTGATGAGAAGAGAGGAGCCGCTGGAGAAAGATTCGATGTTGGGAAAGGTAGAGGGTCGCCGGAGAAGGGGTAGACAGCGAACGCGATGGTAGATGGCATCCTCGAGGCACTGGAGATGAAGTTATGTGATGTTAGGAAGATAGTGAGAGACCGGAAAGCGTGGCGTGACGTGGTCCATAGGGTCACGAAGAGTCGGACACGACTGAACGACTGAACTGGGGAGACTGCAACTGCGGGAGCACTGTACCGATATTAAACGCGAATGCATAACGAAGAGCGCAGCTTCACAGCACAAGACAAAAAGGAGCTTTGAGCTGAGTGGTGCTATGCGGGGCGCCCTTCCTCGGTAGCGCAGCGTTCTGGAGGCGCCAAATCAGAGACCGCACATGATACTCGCCTATTTTTATCATCCTAAGAAGGGGAGCGAGGAAGCATGCTTACGTCAGTCAGCTTACACTCGCCGCCGGAGAGCAGAAGCCAGCGACGGCGATGGTTGCGCCTCAGCCCGGCTCCGTGCCTGCTCCGCCGGCTGCTCGGTTACTTTTGGCAAAGACGGTACCTAGAGCTTCAGTGAATAACTACCACATTTCTAAATCTATCACATTCGAAATAAAAAAAAAATCTTTCAGGGACTCACCTAAGCGCACGTCGTAATTTGTTGAAGGAACTTGTGCCTAGCTAATTAATTGACTTACAAATTAGCACTTTATTTACCGCACCGCAGTGGACAGTGAGGAGTTAAAAGTGTTTCCGCCTACTGGTTTTATATTTTTGAAGCGCAATGCCCTAAAAGCGCAGATTTAGAAGAGTTGGGTGCCTTAGATGGATGCAGTCGTTTAACTTCATCATCGTTCTAAACTTCATTGCATTGGCCGCTCAGTCATAGCCGTAAAGCACTACTGATATAAGCAATGAATGAAAGGCAAACCTGCTGAGGTGGCTGAGTGGTTAGAGTGTTCGACTAACTGATCCCAAGAATGTGAGGTCAACCCGGTCGCCGGGTCACTTTTCAATGGAGGACAGAAGCAAGGGGCACGGGTGCTCTCTGTCATGTAAGTACCGTCTTTGCCAAAAGTAACCTTTAGCAGCCCTGCCGGGCAGCGGAGTAGGTGGTGGCCACTCCTCCCCTGCTGCGAGTGTAAGCTGGCTCACGTCAGCATACTCCCTCACTATCTTTCTTGGAATGATAAAACCTAAGCGGGTAGCATGTGCGGCGTCAGATTGAGTGCCTTTCGATCACTGTGCTACTCGTGGAGGGCGCTGCGTACAGCAAAACTCGCTCAACACTCATCTTTAACTGGCACCGGGAAGGTGCAGTGCGCTCTCCGTTAGAATAACTTCTGCGCTGAATACCAGTACTAGTACATAGCTCCCGTAGATGCAATGATGATTAAAAACATTTGCTTTCCTCCCAGCTGAAGTGTTTGCACAGTGAGATCGGTCTTTCCGCCAATTCCCGTTCTTCGATTGTATGCTTCGCTGGCCTAGAGAAGAAAAAAAAAATGCGTCATGTAAATGCTCTCTGAGACAGGATCCCCAAAGAAAGTCCTGCTGTTACGAAGGGTGCCTGCGAAGAAATTGTCCTACTTGCATTAAACCTCCCGCTGACGCTTCACCGTGGTT
Organism: Amblyomma maculatum; assembly: GCF_055883805.1. NCBI lineage: Eukaryota > Metazoa > Arthropoda > Arachnida > Ixodida > Ixodidae > Amblyomma > Amblyomma maculatum. The sequence goes on along the minus strand of NC_139350.1, from coordinate 117,843,627 downwards.
TCACCAAGGGCAGGGAGTCTCCAATTTGCGAACTTCATCTTGCGTTGCAGTTGAAGATTCCATTCCAACATATTATTTTATGAGTTACATATGGCACCACTCTGCCAGCGGGCATAAAACTACCAGTCAAGTGGCTAGGTGATAGCGAGTGGCGTAAAAACAGTCCCCAGTGTAAATTCCCCGTGTCCGATTATCTGTTCAATTCTAGAAGGTACTGCTTTTAGGTTGGTCACACGGTTCTCCCGTGAAAAGAAAAAAAAAAAGAAGAAAAAAAAACTTTCGGACTTACTTAGAAAATGAGCGACGTATGTTCGAAGTGTGAGAATGAAAATATTTCATGGATTTCGCTCCTAAAATGAGAGCATTAGCAGGAAAGTAATACATGGTCATTATTACTGACGCGGAAAACTTTTGTACATGCGTTACCAAATCGCGCGAAGTATAGTATGTAGCAAATTTCAACTAGAAACAGCTGGAAATTGTTCCTTATTTTTCGCTCCCCCAGATTAACGAAGCGCCACAACACAACCCGTCGGGGTGACAACAGACGACTAGGACAGCAGGACAAAGCGCATAGATTTTTCTAAATCCATTACCCACTTTTCCCGACACTACAAAAGAGCAAAAAAAAAGTATTTGCCCAATCGTTGCAAATACGGAAGCAATGCAGGTACTGATAGTAAACGCGACGGCATATTGACGAAGAGCGAAGTGTCACAGCGCCAGCCAAACGATTTGCCGACAATTACGTTACTTCCTAATGCGAAATTTGAGAGCAGCTCATCAGCTGTTTAACCTTTCGATAGATTGAGCAAATGATTTCGTGTAAGACATGCATATACAATAGCAGACACCTTTCTGAATGTTTCACACATATTCCTTCAGGAAACACTCCACTAACAGTTCTTGACTGTCATGAAAGAAGCCCTATGGTTGGAGGAATGAAGAGAGCAATTAAGTTATGAGAGGTTGTGGGAGGCAGCCCGTGGGTCCATAGGAACGTTGCGCGGCGATGAGGTAGCAGCGACTGACTGATGCTGCTGACGCCGCCAGCGAGTCATGACAATAAAGCTCTGCGTTTCGGCTTGGGATGCACGCACCGTGATCCGCTGGTAGCGATCCGGTGCTTCAGAAACCGACGAACACGGTCGCCGCCATGCAGAAAGAGCCCCTGTAAGTGTACCTCAGTGGTAGAGATGTCTGGAACCCTCCGACATGGCGTATACCATAGCCTGAGTCAGATTTTAGGCGTTGTGTTTAGAAAGAATAGTGATCAACGAACGGTTGGCAGTTGGGGATAACGAAGCAAACGAAATTAGGAACTTGGGAGAACAACAGCCCTGTTTGTACCAAGTATGTTTGATTTGAAAAAAAAAAAAAAAATAATCGTGCTGTTCTCGGTTACCAAGCCCCCCCCCCCCCTCCCCCCCCCACCCCACTTCCAAATTCTTCGTGATAATACATGTCTGTACGTGAACGATGCATTAAATAAAAAAAAACACTATCGGTTCTACGATGAATGCCTTCCTTTCTCTCGAATGTTGCTTTTTGAGTAAACATTCTCTTGTTACTTGTGAGTTTGATTAGGTCCCTTGCTTTTAGGTTCCCATAAAAGCAGGTTTTGTCATTATTTAAATGCTACATGTTATAAATAGATCGCAATACGTTTCAGCCTCATGTTTTCTTCATGACAACAAGCAGTCCTATTATTGACACAAGCTGATTAAGTGTCATAAAATATTAACGCTCGATCGGCTTCTGCCATTGAAGTCTATTTTTTATTTACCTCATTTCAGGTTGCGAGTTTTTTGAACAGTTCAAGACGAAGGATTACAACGCAGAAGGCTTGATCTTCGGCTGGAACAAGGTCTCTCTTGCTTTGCAACGTGCTCTCTTTCGCGACCCCAGGCTTTCGCCATTGATAATGTGGGCCCGTTTTAAATTGCTAGCTGTTTCCAGGACGGGATACTCCACTGAAGAAATGGCGCCGCTGAGGCGAGCTGTAACCTGAAATGTTTCAACCTGTCCTGTTGCCCGAAGTGTTTTATTATCGAGTTCAGCGTGAGCTGCAAGATAAGCTTACCGAACGTCTGTTAAGGTCATACGAGAAAACTTGCATTTAAATGGAGAAAAATTCAGCATTTTAGCCGAGGCCGAGAATGAAGCCTTAGTTCACGGTAGTTATACTGGCCGAATTTGTCCTCGGTTTTCATTGCGTGTTCCTCAGCGTCATCGCCAAACTTTGCAAGTATAACTTACTGAGCTATCCAGGTAGAACGAGAGTAAGACCATGGCTTACACTGTATGGAAGAGCACTGAACAAGGCTAGAGGGGGGAAGCCTCAGTTAGCAGGCCGAGCCATCGTTTTAACAAGTGGACTTGTCTTCGTCTGGGCTATCGTGGTTTAAGAATACCTTCCCTACTTTCACTATTATATAGAGTATATAGAGAACACGTTTCCTAGCACAGAAAGCTCTTTTTTTGTAATATCGCGTTTCACATTTTTGGAATACACGAGACAGCCGCTTTTTTTCGTCTGTGAGAATACACTGGAGAAGTAGTAAATAAACTCCTGTAGCACGGAAAGTTCAGTATCGTAGTGGAGTTTCACCGGATTGTTTCCGTTTGACACCAGAGGTGACCGCTTATCTCATTGAAAGTCACGGAATATGCTTTTAAGAGTGCCAAGTCGTCTTTTATGCATGGCAACTGCGCAACGTTCGAAGAAACAAGCCTAAATGAAATCAGTAACTTAAAAACACTGAATTCATCCTTGGCGTGATTTTGAGCCCGATTCCTGTCGTAGAACACGGAGCCTGGTGTGCGCCCATTTAAACCAGAACTGAATTAACTCGGAAATATTGGGGTATTTTTGTTTTTATTGAGGACATGAAATTAACCAATAAATGATGGAAATATTAACCTTAGACTTTACTTTGAAGCCACCATGCAGTGTAGGATATTAGGTAATATTCATGTCTAACGGCTTCGAACATTTCACATTGCCTTTATGTTCTATTTCTCCTCACGTGGTAGTTGTATCCTAAAATGCGCAAAAATTATTTGATTGCAGTAATGTTCTCTTCTGTGTTTGGGTGTCCGCTCGTGGATGAGAGCGGCTTCCAAGAAGGTACTCAGCAGACGGTGCCGTTCAAGATAGCACAACAGGCGTGTATTTGGTTGCCTTGGACATAATACAACACACACACAAAAGACTAACTGTTACGCAGTACGCCGCAACGTACTAGTAGTACCGCGCACGGTACACTCACGGCTTGCAAGCCGTTAAAAATCGGGCCAGGCGCGCACGACTGCCCGTAAATACGGGGAGCCCTCGGGCGACCGCGGGAGCTTCAAACCACGCGACTGCTCACAGACGCGGCTCCGTTCTAACTCGAGTTCCCTCCCCGCCGTAGCGTAGCCCCCCGACGCGCAGCGCTCCCTCTTTGTTTTACGAGCCGTGTACGTTTTACTTTCACGCGACAGACAGCCGAGATCATCGCCTCTCCCCGCGGGGGCATTGCCCGCCGTTAGCAATGTTTAGTCTGGCGGTTTCTTCCGAGAAGTTCCGCTCTTTGCAGACACATGCGAAACCGGAGAGCGATGCATTCCTACCGACCCGGTGCTCTGTCTCCGGAGAAACACGGCTGTTGTATATGGGCTTCGAGTGCGCGCATCGGGGCCCGCCCGGCGGGGGCAGAGGATCCTCTATTGCCGACGTCGCTGCAATTGCATTTCTGAATCGGAATGTACTCGATTTGGATTGGATGAATGTTTTGATATGTTAAAGAGAAGACTAGCCGCAATTTACACGATGGTCTGAATGTACTAAACTCACTATTGCACATCGCTTAGACAGGCAGGAAACAATAAAAGCTTCTTGAACTTACGAGAGCATGCGCCAGCTTTTTCTCGACCGTTTAGAGTTACTGAGCTAAAAAGCGGTGTCCTAAATTAGGATGCTAAATAAAAAGGGGCGTAAGCAGACATGATTTTTTTTAAAGGTAAAACGGTGGCAGTAACTTTGCGATTGATTTTTATGAAAAACATGATCCTGGTTTTCTTTTATACATCAAAGAAATAAACAATTTTTGTGTTTTTTATTTATTTATTAGAACCTCAAGGGCCTCCAGATAAGACATTACATGAGGGGTGGGCACTTGAACGGCAGTTAACAATGGTTTTTGTGAAGTGATTACAAAGATGATGAGGCTTCTTCGATGGCAGTCTTGAAATGAGCAGGGTCGGAGATTAGGGCAAGGCTGCTGGGAAGGTCATTCCAGTCGCGAGCTGTGTACACAAAAAAAGACTTTTTGAATGTAGTAGTGTGGGCACAATGCGGGATGACGCTGTTAGAATGCCCTTTGCGGGATGCTCGACGTACAGGTTGGATGAGCTGGCTGTCACGAGGTGAACTATGAAAGAACTTGTGATAAAGGCAGAGGCGTGAAATTTGGCGACGGGAAGCGAGAGAAGGAAGTTGAAGCTTTAATGAAGATATGCTAGAACATCTTGAGTAGTTTGATAGGATAAAGCGAGTAGCACGGTTCTGTACAGATTCAAGAGCTGTAATAAAGTTAGTTTGGTGAGGATCAAAGATAGCACTAGCGTATTCAGGTTTAGGTCGCACAAGTGTTTTGTAAGTCAACTGTTTTAAGGAAGAAGGAGTCATGCGTAGATTACGACGAAGGTAGCCAATTGTTCGGTTAGATGAATTTATTATGTAGTTGACGTGGTACGTCCATGATAAATCGCTAGTGAGGTTAATACCAAGGTATTTAAGAGAGTTAGTGGAAGTAACGGCAGAATCATTAATTTTATAAGCATGCGGAGTATAATTTCGGCGGCGATGGAAAGAAAGTGGTACTGTCTTTTTAGTGTTTAGAGACATTAGCCACGTTGAGCACCATTTGTGTACTCTAGTAAGATCATTTTGAAGGACAGCAGTGTCGTCGGTGTTAGTTATAGGGCGGTATATTACACAATCGTCCGCGAAAAGGCGTATGGTAGACATTACTGTGGAAGGCAAGTCGTTAATGTATATTAAGAAAAGTAATGGGCCCAGGACTGTGCCTTGAGGTACTCCTGAAAGAACATGCGAGTAAGTAGATGAGAAGCCGTTAGCGAAAACGAATTGCATGCGGTCTGTTAAAAAGCTTCGGATCCAGTTGAAGACAAGCGGGTGAAGATTTAAAACGGACAGTTTTAAATTGTGTAACTTTAAACAATTGAAGCTTGTACTACACAACAAGCACGATTTGCCCGCTGAAGTTCGGCCGCTTCCCTGCGACGGAAGAACATTGGCGAAATGGTTCCGGTTATAAATTCAGGCATGAGACACCGGTTCGCCCCACATAGACACGTGAAACTCTCCGTTGGAAAATGGGGACTAAAGGGACGGAAATTAAGGTGTGAGTAGTGAATTGGAGGTGTTGGTTGCTCGGCCCAACTGATTTCGGCTTGACGCCTGTTGTCGCAAAGCTTTTTTTAATCACTACCCTCATCTTAATATTAAAATTACTTTCTCCGCAGTATAATCTTTCTGCGTATTTTTGAAGACTGAAAGCAAAAACATTACTTAGGAGCCAACAGATGCCTAGGATATACTGCTAACTTAGCTTGGCATCAGGCATTTAGTAATCAGTGTTAAACATTTACGCACTGATGTCTGTCTGTGCAGAACTATGTAGATGTTGAACTTGAAATTCCCAAGGACGACTTCGCCTCGGACCTCAACATTGACTGGGCAAAGTACAAGGTAAGTTTGATCATGTTTCTTTACTTCAATGAAAAACACACCCAGGTACTATTGCTTTGATTGAATAGCAGTATAAAATGTTACTGACAGCAGCAAGAAAGCGCTGAATGCTGAAGAAATCGTTTCATTCTCTTCTACTGCAGTTGCAACATGAGCACTAGCAGATGTGCACGGCAAGGTCTTCTTTACAGCAAATTGATAGTCTTCTTTACAGCGCTCATGAAAAATGCTTTAAAACCAATACCAGACATATAGGAAACTCATACATCAGTATTTCAGTAAGAATTTTTTTCATCGACAAACTGCACTTCATCTAATAATGCTTTCAAATGTCATCATCATCATCATCAGCAGCAGCCGGACTATACCCACTGCAGGGTGAAGGCTTCTCCCATCTTTCTCCAATTAATCCGGTCCTGTGGTAGCTGAATCCACATGACCCCTGCGAGCTTTTTAACCTCGTCCACTTAGTTGATTTCCTTCCGTCCCTGCTAGACGTTCCACTTTTTTTAATCTTGTTGGTTACTTTTAGCGGTCATCGGTTACCCTCTCATCGCACTACATGTACTAAAATGTACTACTGCATGTGCAAAATGTTCTAATGTTAAAGTGTAATAATGTTAAAATGGACTATTAGCTAGTCTACATATACAGAGGCGTATTGCTTCACGCAGCACCCTATTTGCGTGGTGGGCAGCATTAAAGTCTGCTCCACGTTTGCACTTCCAGCGCACTTACCGCACCATGAATTGAAATTGCTGTTTCAGAGTTCTGTCGGTTTGAGAACCTTAGGTTTGTGTGTGCAACCTTTTTTTTAAGTGGGAACAGCTGAGTACACGTGTAAACAAAGTAAGATCAAACATTTAAGAGCATGCGCTGCCAGCCTTACGGCATAAATTGTGGTGGACACATAAATTAATGTAGAATACCAATAATTAACGATATGAGTTTTGCTCTAATGTTTCGAAACCACGTCTAAAGACCTAAAGTACCAAGAAGAAGACTAGAGTTTGTTATACGCATACGTAATTGCATGCATGTCACGTGAAAGTTGTGAGGATTTGCGGACTTCCGCAATCTTTCATGATCAGTGAATCTCTGTGTTACATGATTTCTCTTTGCATGCACTGACGGTGATTCCGCGATGGCTTCAACACCTCACAGGTTGCGAAGTAATAAATATGACACGTTCTGGCAGGATAAAATTCATCACGTGTGAGCGGAAACCGCCATGCCGGAAGTTTCATAATCACCATCTTGAGCTGACACTTGTGGAAGGGGGACGTCAAATTCTCATGCTACATTGCGTTGCAGTGAAGTGGAAGGATCACTAGCTGGCATGGCATATAGGTTGCTTTTCGTGCGTCCTGAAAGCTTGACTTTTTCATAGCACACCTACTTACAGAACTTAGTGTGTAGCGGCGATGGACCGGGTAAAAAGTTAATACAGTTAAGCTTCGCCTTAATAGTAGATGTGATAGTGGGACTTAATTAGGCGCCCATCGCCTTTTATATAAAAGTGCATGCGTGTGAAAGACAAGGCGGAGCTTAAGTGTCCAGCCAATACTCTCTGACCTCGAAGGACACGCTTTCTGGAGTTGGGTTCGTGAGTCATGGTATCACTCGACGAGTAAAACGCTACGAGCATTTAGGATAAAGTACCGGGTTACTCACGGACAACAAAATACAGTAGAAGCTGCTACTAAGGCATTTTAGCGAAATAATTTCTAAAGCTATGCGCTCAACTGCGTCTACAAGGCGGTCAGTTTTGCAAGAAACAGGATGCCTCACGCTAACAATACGTTGTGCTGCACAAAGACGGGTTGCGGTATTCGCAGCCACTCACTCTAGGCACGCAACAGGCTTCGTCTCGAGGCTGACCGCCGGTGCACGTTCGCTGCTGGGCCAGGGCGGACGGCAAGTGCCCGGCGCGGTCCGACGATTGTCACGACGGGAGGCGACGGGCCGTCGCAACCACGCTGACTACGGTGCCCGCCGCTGGTAGCCGCAATCTGTCGAATGCAACCCCGTGACGCACCGACCTGCAATGCACCGTCATGTGCCTTTCGACTGCACTCGCGTCTTGCATTCGGAAGAAGACAAAGGAAGTGCATGTGATAGCACTCAGCACGCAGGCGTGTGCTGAGGCGACAGTGGCCAGGAAGGCCCTCAAATTCTACAAGCTGCCCTCAGTGGTCACTTGCCGAGCGAACGAGCTGTCGCGTAATACGAAGCCCAGCGCAAATGATCAGAAAAATTAATAGATTATGTAACAGCACGCATTGAATGAATCATCCAGCGTTCAATCGAACAATGGTCAGAGCCGGCACATAGCTAGAACTCTGTAAGATTGTTCGTTCTACATGTGTTCTCTGTTGTCTCTGGGTCCCCCGCAGTTTCACTTTGTGTAACGAGGTGTTGGTGCTTGGCGCCACCGCGGACCTTAGCCCCCATACCAAAGTTGTCATCCGTGCCGTGACGATAGGTTGAGAAGTGGAGGGAAGAAACCATAAACGGCGGCGGTCCAGGTCGTGGTATAGCCTCGGCTGACGGCCTCCTCATTTGTCTACTAGGCGAGGGGCTCCGGGACGTTCCTCTGCATATGAGGGTGAAACAGAGGTGACTGAATATTATGAAACCTTAGCCATTAAATGCCGTATGGACAAACCTTGTAAAACATGACCGATGCTAAGCAGCTGATACCACAAAAAAGCGAAATTATTTGCGAAGTTTTTCATTATTCATTCTTTGACAGACTAGTCAGTAGCAAACCTGTCCGCTTTTATTATGGCCAAAGGAATGCTCAAAAGCTGTGTTGGCCAAAGCTGCAAAGCGAAGAAACAGATCTCCGAAATAATAAAATAACAGAGTAAAAAATTTAAATCCTTGCAATATCTTGGACAAATGGGCATGAAGGTGAATGCACACCGCACCTTATTCTACACCAAAGGCGTCATGTCTGAAAGAGAACTACAACAAAGCAGTGATGGAAAAAGGTATAATTGCAGCACGCCGAATCACCGTCATGACAAATAACATAGAGATAAAACAAAACACATAATTCTAACCCCACTTTACCGTAATCCATCCATGCAGCTTACCTAAATATTAAAGTCCGCCCTTACATTCCCAACCCCAGGAGGTGTTTTAAGTGCCAGCGTTTAGGCCACAGCGCCTTGGATTGCCAGGGCAAACCCGAAACCCACCGAAGGCAGATGTGAGCGCACGGCCAAATGTCAACTGCAGCGGTCCACATGGTGCGTACTTCAGGTCGTGCCCCATCTGGTAATCTGAGAAAGACGTAATCTTCTTGAAAATCACAGAGAGCTTATCACAGCCTGAGACACGAAAACGACTCTCCTTACAGAATAAGGGTAAACACTTTAAACTGGTGACGCGGGGACCTCCATCACCTTTAGTTCCAGTCGGCACACAGGTCGATCCGTTGGACCATGGTGTCCACATACGAGCCCACACTATCTTCACTGAGGCCAGCGGCACAGTCCAAAAGCCTCAGCCTTTCGCGAGATGAGCACGCGGTCAATGCTGGAGGCCTGCGATTGCCGTTTTCGGTGGCAGGCAACCGGAACGGCACTGCTGAAGAGGACCGGTCCCCCCAACCCACAAAAGAAAGCGGCTGATGAGCCAGTAGGCTCTACAGTTGTAGCGGACCCTGGAACAGCTGCACCACCGACTAAGGCGCATGCGAAGACCACAAGCCTTCTTGACCGAGCAGCATACTCCACATTCACCGAGGAGGATATGAATGTCGGTGAGATGCTGCCGGCATCCAAAATTCATACATCCGCGGAACCTCCCCGGACGTCCATTGTCACCACAGTGGCAATGGGATCATCTCCCAGTTCGCCGCTGTGGTGGTTGCGAGACTCCCTAACAAAAAGGGAAACGGCAAATCACCCCACCTAAAGAAAGTAACTTTACCATATCTCCAGCTTATCATAATGGTTTATTTATTACAATGGAACTGTAGAGGATTACACAGAAATTACGCAGACATATTGGATATCTTAAAAACAATGCCAGCCCCAGCTCTGTGCCTTCAAGAAAGAAAGCTTGGGCAACAGCACACAAATATCTTCATAAAAAAATATTGTTTTGAAAAGATCGAGTGCTGGCTGGCAGACTATCGGGAGGCGTCGCAATAGTAATACAACCCGACGTTCCTGCGAGAGAAATACCACTGAAAACTAAATTCGAGGCAAATGGCAGTAAGTATAATTACTCATAAAACAATAACTATATGCTCCATGTACATGCCACCCCACCTCGCAGTTACCATTCAAGACTTAGAAGAATTTACTGAATTGCCAGAGCCATATGTGATAGTTGGGGTTCTAAACGTTCAATATTCGTTATGGAGATGTGAATGTACAGATTCAAGAGGCCAAGTTATAAATTACTTTATGTTATCTAATAACATATGCCTAATGACCATGGGGAAAGGTACATATTGCGGCCTCAGTTCGGGCAACATGAGTTGTCTCGACCTAGCTTTTACATCACCATGTTTTTAATGATTATAATTGCGATGCTTTAGACGACTGCAGGTATTTCGATCAGCTACCTACCATTTTAAAGTTATTATCCTCCATACCTATCATCCCAAAGAAGCCGCGGTTGTGGAAACTTCACCTCGATTAGTTAGATTTTAGAACAAATGCAAAATTGGAAAAAAAAATTACTCTGAAGAACTCACTGCAGACAAAATAAATGAAAGGCTTACTGTGTGTTTAATATCTGCAGCTTTAGTCGCCATAACTGAGACATCGGAATACGCCAGGAAAAAGCTCAACGTATGGCGGACATAGGAATGCAAATCAGAAAAACAGCAGCAGAAGGCCTGGGGCACCTTTCGCAGGTACCCCAGCGCAGAAAAGTTAGTTATTGTTAAAAGGGCTAGAGCCATAGCATGGCACATCTGACGCACTGCTGAGAGAACTTGAGGCAACAATATGTGTCCTCCATTAACAGTTCACTAACATCAAAGAAATTGTGAGAAGAGGTACAGAAATTTACAGGGAATTTTACTCCTTTTATATTTCCAATACTCGCAGCACCCGGCGTACAAACAACATTGAAGAACCGACAAGCATTTTGAGTGAGAATTTTTCCAAATTGTCAAGCTCGTCCAGTTACACACAGATTCGTAGAGCGTAAAGTTACAGCGGAAAAACTAAAATTCCCTTCAATCAGGCAGGCACGACGATTACAATCAAATTATTACATTAAAAGAGCTAAGTGGATACTATTATCCTCTGAACAAAAAAAAACTGCATCGGGCCCAGACAATGTACACTAAGCTATGATTGCCCATCTTTCTGAAGCCGCCATCGAAGCACTGCTGAAATTCTTTAACAAATTATGGACAACCGTAAAGGCTCCTGAAGCATGGAAAGAAGCCATTGCAGTACCCTTCCTCAAACTTTGCAAATCATCATCCCAATAGTTACAGAGCAATAGCACTTTGTAGTTACATAGCAAAATCACTCGAGAGGTTTTAAATATAAGGCTTATCTTCATACTCGAATCCTGGCAACCTTTAGACATACATCAGTGTGGATATAAAAAAGCCTGTTCTACTAAAGATCACCTTGTCGATCTCGAGAACACTGCCCGGGAAGTGTTCGTCCACAACCACCACTGTATCGGAGTCATCGACTTGGAGAGGGTTTACTATACCACTTGGCGATTCGATATCCTCCGTCACCTAGCGGATCTAGGTGACCGCACATGCAGAATCCGCCTAGGCGCAACTTTCTTCAATGCTTTTACTCAAGAGAACGGTGTACCCCAGGTGTGAATCCTGAGCACAACCTTCTTCGTAGTCTAAAATCATACCTAAGTCCATAATGTACTAAGTTAACGTAGATGACCGGCAAGTAACGTACACCACATCCAGCATATTTGCTTGTGAGCGACAGATACAAATGACAATAAATAAACTGGTTACTTGGGAAGACAAAATTGGATTTAGATTTTTTCCTCGGAAAACACTAGCGGTTCTGTTCACTTTGTAACGAGGCCTGCAAGCCGATCCCATACTAAATAAAAACCAAACCGCAGTACCACTCAAGCAAGAACATAAATATTTAGGCGTCTCTTTTGACAAAAACACTACCATTTTTATCTCACATAAACAACTTAGAGAAGAAAGCTTCCGAGGCACTCAACGTCTTGAAGCTATTATCTCGAACACATTGGGAATCTGACAGGGCATGCCTACTGTATATCTATCAATCTATCGCTCGCTCTGAGTGTGGGTGCATAGTATATGGCTCAACAAAACCCTATTATCTGAAACGCCTCAATCCTGTCCATATTCTCTTTCTAAAGTTGCGTCAGGTCCTTACGGGACATCCCAGGCAGTCAGTCTTCATTTGGAAACGAATGAGCCTGCCTTAGAAAGTCGAAGAACAGCACTAGCATGCACATGCGTCCTTAAAGTCAGTTCACAGCCAAAACACTTTTGTTATTCACTACATACAAAGTACAAGGGCAGTCTTCAAAGACGAGCCCTAGGCAATAAAACCACTACTCTTGCGTTTTAAGAACAATGCCAGATTTGCATGTGGCAAACGAAATGTCCAGTATTGCCACAAACCACGAATCGCTTCCTCTATGGTATATTCTCCCCGCAGTTTTTGACCTGACGCTAACAAAAAAAAAAAAAAAAAAAAATGCGCACTCCACATTAGTATATGTTGCAACAATACCTGGAACTGAAAGAAAAATATACGAATTTCACTGCATTTTACACAGACTGTTCAAAAACTGTTGAATATGCTGGAAGTGCAATAGTACAAGACGAAACAGAAGAAATTACAAGACTACCTCATTGTGCAGCAGTTTTCACTGCATAATGCTATTTTTCTTGTACGCTGTGGAGGGAATAAGGAATAAAATATAAAAAATGGCATTATTTAAACTGATTTTTTGAGCTTACACACTGCCTTGAACTCTAAAAATGCAAATGAACCGCTGATTGACTGCATAATACGCAACATAGTACAGATAACGTTCCAAACCATAATATTCTGTTGGTCCCCAGTCATGCTGGGATTAAGGGCAATGAGAGAGCAAGCACATGCGCTGCACAAGCCAGATCCATGATAATAAAACTTGACAACATACCCCACAGGGATCGCATAAATGTCGTGCCAGCAAACTAAGAGTCTGGTGGCAAGCTGCTTGAAAAGAAATGAAGACAGCCAGCTGCATTCTGCAAAGCCTTTTTTAGCTGAATGAAAATCAATACCGACATCAGGAACGTTTTATCGAAGTTATTTTATGTCGTCTACGCATAGGACAAACACACATCAGCAATAGCTTCTTGTTAACAAAAAAAAAGAGAAACCGGTGTGTGAAATATGCGGTTAAGAGATTACTGGTTAAGCACATATTAATCTCATGGCCGCGACTTGAACTTGGGAAAATATATTTTAGTATATTTTACAACGAACACATTGCATTTCATCCTGCATTGCTTTTAGAGGAATTCAAACATGTCTATTTTTCTTTTTTTTTCTACTTTTTTTATGAAAGCCAATATTTTAAATCAAATATCAGTATCATAATTCTAGGCACTTCACATTACAAACCATCTAAACTTGTGCATTGCGCATCATAACCAAAGTTGCTTTTGCACCTTAAAACCTTATATAACTAACTTAACTTTGCGTCACCTTTGAATCGTGCCCTCTGGTAGTCGATAACCAAAATGAGCTAAATTTTGTTCGCAATCATTGGCGCTCATTTCTTAACCAAGCATAGTCTCACAATTGTCACCAGCGCAAGAAAGCCGGAGCTTTGAAGGAAAATTCTTCGATCTCTAGCGTATAAGGGCATTTCCAGAGCGGATCAAGACAAAGTTATCTTTTAAACCCGCGTCCACTGGACCATCAGGGAAAATTTGCCTCTGATCGGTATGTGCGGTGACCAGATTAGTAATGGCATGGTTCCGCTGACCTAAAAAATTTGCACCCCCCGCCCCTGAAATTTGTTCTGAACCTGATTTCGAGGCAGCGTACAAAAATAAATTCTATATGGAAGCATAGAAGTCTTGTTGGAGGAAGATAGGTCCGACGTCCACCGGAGTCTTTATGTTATAACGTCATGTGACCACGTGACATGGCTGCGCCGGCTGGTAGACTGCAGTTAGATGGGACACTGGTCACGTGATGGGGTCACACGCTGGGTGATGCTCGGTGCCTGATGGCCCCTACTTTTGGTTGCTTCCATATCTCTTAATTTTTGTGTATATGTGGCAGTATGTTTTAATCACGACACAGGACCGACACGCGCTTTAGAGCGCGTCGACGCCACATAATGTACACAAGCCTTTTTTTTTTTAGGAAAAGAAGTGCGCTGATGCTTCTTTTACGGAAGGAAAGCGTGCGGAGATCGCGCTTTGCAGCATTCATATCGCCTTCCACACTACGATTATACTTGAAGGCATCACGGGACACACGGCAATGATCACCTTTATGAAAGAGCACCCAACGCACGTTTGTTGGTGTCTGGATATCGGATATACACGACAAACGTTTCCCGCTCGAATTGATATCTTCTGAGTGCGATTGAGTTTTGCGCCATAATTACTGAGGGAAGAGGATTGAAGTGGCTTCTCTAGCTTTGAAAGACGTGCGATATGCCTTGTTCATTGAGTGTCTAGAATGAAATGAACAATGAGTTGCGTGTAATGAATCAGGTGCTTAAAAGCTCACTATGTGCCCCTGTGGCTATTATATGTAATCAATGATTACTTTTTCCCAAAAGTTTTCGTTTATTTTGGGTGGATGTCTCTGATAGTTTTTCGAATTGCCAATTCACTGAGCGTATCAAGTTCCATAATGAACATTTCCCCGTGCCTCGGCGTCGAGCGGAATTCTCGCATTCGCACCACGTTTTCTATAGGGTGTCTTGGTCAATTCTTTATTTCCAGGAGTGGGACTTGGTGCAGATGACAAAGAACTATTTGAAGTACCTGCTGAAAGTCGTGTTCGAAGGTGAGATAATTGCTGAAATGTGAAGCCCTACGATTTATTTGTCAAGGGAGATTGGTGACTGCATGCCATAGTGAACATGTCATAAGTGACACTGGTGAACCGTCGCGAATAAAAGGCGCTTTCGTTTCTCAGGATTCTTCAATATTCACGAATAGGAGCTAATATCTTGGATTTTGCCATACCACCACAAAATCTTTGGGATTATTTGCTTGCTACCCTTACGTGCAATTGAGCTGAACTTACCAGTTTGGTTTAAATAGGTGAAAAAGAAACGTTCCTAAATACGAAACATGCTGAATCCGTGTATCATGACTCATGACTGCACTCGCCATGAAGGAAGCTCTATATATACGTATATATATATACACACTCATGTATTCAGAAATCTTGCTGTTTCTATGTGAAATTACTGGCTCCGTCAGCAGGTGTGCGAGTACGGTTACGGCAGCCCTCTTGTTCTAAATCGCTATGACGACGATGAGGTTCTGTAACACCATGGCTGCCGGTCGGTTTTTCTGCATTCTTCCTGGTGTTCGCATTTTGTGAAAGTTCAACGAAGAAATACTGTGTCGATGAAACGACAAGTTTAGAAGCATCCCATTCAATTTCTCTTTTCCGTAAAACTGGCTGTAAAAACTGTCACTGTGTCATGTTTTAATGCATGCACGACAACATTGTGGCATAAGACCCTCTTGCATTCAACCTAATAAGAACTTCCTAATTTGACTCAAAAGGGTGTTCAAAGTGCAGTAATTAGTTTTTGGAGCGTTCTGCGGCTCGAAAAGGCATGGGGTCAAGCTCTATATTTTGTATAAATAGCAATTATTGCTAGAAAAAAAGGCGACGGGTTTCAGTTTGGGTATCAACATGGTTGTATTTTAAGAAAGTACATGCAGCGTAAAGCAACCTGTTACATAGTGTCAGTTTATAGCTGTATTATAAAATAAAAGAAACAAAACGTCCAACACTTCTGATGATGGCGGTAAAAGCGTTTGTGCATCTTTGATACGTTCTGTGATTTTGAAGAGAAAGACGCAACAGAGATAGTTGACATAAACCGCATTCTTGTTTTACCTGAGGTCTGCGTCCTTGTATTCTCTGGACGCATAGGTATGTAGGAATGGATAGGCATGTAGGACTGAAAGTTGAATTATTTACATCATTTTTAGGCTCTACTATGGATCCATTCTAAGAAGCTACAATTACACTTTTGTTATGTAATAACTAAATGCTTCAGGTACATCTGGCCTCCTGGTGCACTGTATCTGTGGCTGGGACCGCACGCCACTCTTCATAGCTCTGCTGCGTCTGTCGCTGTGGGCAGACGGCGAGATTCACCAGAATTTATGCGCTGTGGAAATCGCTTACCTCACGGTCGCCTACGATTGGTTCCTTTTCTGGCAAGTGTTCCGCCCTACTTTAGCAAAAACCAAAGGGAATCTTCAGCCGAAATAGACTATTCACTTGAGAAGATTTTATACTTCCTCATTAGCTTTCATTTTTTCCTCCTTCTATTCAAGCCACAATCTTCCCAACCGGGTTAAGAAGAGTGAAGAGGTGGGTGTTGTTTAAGATACTACTATCGCGCTTAACTGCTTCTGCAATAGATGCAATAGCGGGCCGCTTCGTAACCAGTGCCAAATGTTTTACGGATCGCACCAAACCGTACATGTACAGATCCACGATGAGGCGGTGGCACTTCAACTCACACCTAGTATCATTCCTTTGTCGCAATACACTTGGCGCTGCCTCTGGATTAGGGCGGGAAGGATGTTTTCTAAGATACATTGCAAGATTCTAATCTATTTTTTATGCTCATAGTTGCCGAAATTTCAGCTAGTCTTCCGGGGCACGATTTATGCTACTTGGAACTGTAAGCGCTGCTGAATTGTTATATTTTCCGTGTGTTCTGTAAAGTATTCTTAACGTGATACTCGGCAGTAAGCTTACATTAGTGGCAAACGATTACTTTAGAATGAATAAACTGTCCGGCTATCACATCTCTTTTTCATTTCTGCAGCGACATTTGTTAACTTGTTTTTCGTCTACTACAGATCTTCTTCTTCTGCTTCAACGTGCTCAAGTATATCGACACGGAAGAGTTCTCCGTGCTCACCCTGTAAGTTCCAGGTTTTTCCTCGCACACCACAGTTGCATTATCAAGAGCGCTGGTAACCAGGTTCTTGTTATCGTTACGTTTTGCAGGAAGTCACGAAAGGAGAATTCAGAGACACCAAAGAGCAACATTGAATCCACCTGCTCGGGTCAGTACAATATGCGAGCACCTAATGTTTTGATCTGCTTTATTCATTTCGATTTATTGCAGTTTGTTACATTATTTCCTTTGTACAGGAGATATTTGTAATCTGCAAAAAGAGCACCTCTAACAAAAGCGGGCAAATATTACTCCTTTAAACGTCAAATTTCAGCATTTCAGACAGCATATATTCCTTCCCAATGGGTGCATGCAGCTAAAGAAGCGGGATCATTTTCTCTGATTGCGCTACTAAAAATTACTACTACGTCAGAAAATCTTAAGTTGTACAGCACCAATACGTTTGAGTGCCGCTCAGGACAGGCCATAAAATATTGCGCGTAAATGGTAAATAAAAGCGCGGGCAAAGATGTGAACAATCTAATCGTAACGTTGGGTGAATAACTGGGCTTGCTGAGGCAATCATGAGATATTTTTTGATGGCTGACACCTATTTCAGTTCCTTCGCCCTGTCCTGTACATCTGTCTCGCAAAGCGAGAAAATTTTTCTACAAATTATTTGCCATATTTTTTTGTTATATTGATGAAAGACTATAACCTTGGGTCCTGTAGTGCTCAGCATGATGTTCTGCAGTTGCCAGAGAAAAACAATTGGCGTGCTTATCAACGCAGTGGAAAAGATTCCGGTAGAGAGCACGAGCTCCAAAACCCAAGAAAGCAGCGGTCCTAGTGGGTGGGGCCTCGACGAGCCTTTAGTGTACTTTCAAGTTCCTCCCGAATCGGAAGACCAACGCACTACCGGCCACGAGTAAGTTTCATGGCTTCACTCATTGATTCTGAACAATTTGTTTATATCTGCTATCTCGCGATTAGGCTTCTCAGCATGCTGCCGCGCAGATTGCGAGTGTTAAGTTGGGCTTGAGTGGTGTCATTCTCGTAGCACATACCCTGAAAAGGTCGTCCTCTTGCATTCTTTGTAGCGTTTTTCACCGGCACTGAAACCCGTTTGCTCAAAAGCGAAACGAAGAAGTAGTGCAAAACCCTTACAGATACTCGTTTTCACAGCGAGTTCCTGGAAGTGTTATATACGTTATTTCATGTTTGCACTTTGGAAGTGCTACATGGTGTTTTTGCTGTTTACATTGTCCAAATTTTGGAATGCATTCCTTCTGGGCTTTTTTGTTTCTAAATTTGTAACCGCTACGCCTGGTATAAGGGACACATTCCTAGTCAAGCCACCTGTTGACCTTTCTAGTGTGCCCCTTAATCCCGAGGTGTTGAAATAAATGTTTGATTGATTGATTGATTGACTGAACAGGTAAAATACAGAAGGAATATTATTCCCTTGAAAGTAAATGGCCAGTTTTCTTTATTTCTAGGAATGTTTTCTGTAAAAATTCTGTGGTTGTGAAATTTTACGGAAACGCCTACAGGAAATAGCTTGCCATTAGTTTTGTAGGTTAGCGTGAAATGAGCGGAAGTTTATTACCATATTTCGTTTTGTGTCTCAACATTGATCTCAAACTAATATAAGGTTTTCAGGGCCTCTGCACTATTAGAGAGGAAAAGCAAATACCCCTAAATCGTTTAATATTTTCTTTATTGCACACGAGGCGTTTTATACGGTTTTTTTAGTAGCACCAATTTCATAACACCTCATCTGGACCGTCCTTCCGTTCAATGAAATCAAATAAAAAAAAATGCAGGAACGAAAGGCAGATACAAAGTCCTGTACCCCAAGCTCCTTTCAGTGCTCAGCCACTGGCGTAAGTATATTGCGCTCAGTGGCGGTTGGAAGGCGGCATTTAAAGCTCCAGTTTTGGTGCGAACTAATTGTGAGACTGAGTGCAGGCGTTCGGTGTCATATTGACCCGTTCTCCTTCAAAGCCTTTTCAGTTTAAGTACCCTGTTCTGTTTTTCTCAGAGGGGGCGTGCGCATAGGCAGGGAGGACGCCTCTACCGAGAAGACCTCTGGCGAGGACGCAACTGCAGTCACAGTTCCCTCTGAAGACACTACCGCTCCTTCCCACAGTTCTTTTTCAGTGCGGCACCACCATTCATGGGGCGACTCCTCCTTCAGCACAGGAAGGTTAGAATTTTGTTGAAGATTAGCGTTCATACATCAGTTTTTTGTGCACTCCTGAATTGTTCGCTTACAGAACTATCTTATACGTGAGAACGCATTGTACAACACCCAGTTTCAGCAGCAAAAGGGAGCGTAGGGCAGAAACCATGCAGAAAATGGAGGCGAGATTAAGGACAATTTTGACGCGGCGAATAAGAAAAGGAGAGAGAGATGTCCTCTACACGTTCGTGATTCGGCATTTGAGATTCTGAAGTTCGAACTATGCTGAATCACAAGAGAGAGGGGAACAAATATATTATTACGTGGCGGCAAGCGATGAAAACAGGAGAACAGAGGACATAGAGAAGATGCTCGATGGTCGTGAGATGACATTTAATGAATATGTTAGCGCGCCTAGCGTGCGCGCTCCTGCCCGCGCCACTGCCCTCTTCTTCCTAATTCGTTCATAACAATATTTTAAGGGTATTTTCATGTTTGACTGTATCAGGGAACAAAGAGAAAAAGAGAAACTAAGTGTAACGATGTCTAAGTTGAGCATAAAAAAATGATCTCAATCTAAACTAACCAACCAGCATCAGCTCTTTTGACGACCAGAAATTGCCATCAGGCTAAATAATTTTAAATTACCTAAGTGCCAGTTATGCTGGTTGGTTTGTGGGGTTTAACGTCCCAAAGCGGCTCAGGCTATGAGAGACGCCGTAGGGGAGGACTCCAGAAATTTCGACCACCTGGGACCACCTGAGATCGCACAGCACACGGGCGCCTTGCATTTCGCCTCCATTGAAAAGCGACCGCCGAGGCTGGGATTCGATCCCGCGTCCTTGGGAACAGTAGTCGAGCGCCGTAACCACTGCGCCACCCCGGCGGGACAAACCAATGATGCTAGCCCCTACAAAGTGATAAGAGGAAACAGGTGTCGTGGCCAACCCATCCGCCGATTGGCCTGAAGTTCCCAAGCTTTGAACTTCAAACCTCTTGATGTGGCCTATTCTTCCGCAACCTTTCAAATCCCATTTCTTTTTTACAGCGGGGAAAATGGGTGTAGCTTCAATTTAACGAATAAATCAAATATTTTTCGAAGGTCATGCATATATACATATACTTTCTTTCATTCAAAGCAACTTGACAGGGGAATTTGAAGTATTGAAAATCAATAAATACTTAGCACAAGAAAGACCGCGCATGATGGCGCTACGATCAGATCTACTTTTCCGGTCATGGTATATGTCAATGAAAAGCATGAACGACGTCGTTGAATTTTTTTTCACCATGTCTGTAATAACTGTGGTTTTGTCGCTGCAATTTAAGGTGTGTTTACGCTTCGTTGAAGAGATGTGCATTTTTTTTTTAGGCGGTTCTGCGTGCGAAACAGGCGCCTATTTATCTGCTGTGAATTCAGTTCAGTGGAATCATTTGCTTCCACAGACTATATTAGTTTGCGGTTATGTTCTCTGGCAGCCTTGATTTAGGAGCCTGCTATCATCAAAATTAAAATCTAATTGTGCATGCTGACTATTAGGAGTATGGTTAAGTTTGTAAAGTTTTTCAGCAGCATACTAAGGTTTCTTTCAAGAGTTGGTGCTTTCGCTCTCTTATTTCCTCTTCTGCTTTAGCTTTATATTCATATTCATTCATCTCTTTACTCCAGTGCAGGGTGGCGAATCGGTGCCAATGGTCGGTTAATCTCCCCTCCTTCATTTCTTTTTCTCATCTTGTATTTTAACCATATAAAATGAAAAGAATAAAGGTCGCGGATGATTCAGCCTAGCCTTTGGTCAAAGGAATTAGTGATAACTAAGCCGCCTGCTCCTCTCCTTCAAGGCTAAATTAATTCCTCGGCTCACTGCACCTTTTGACACCGGGTGGCGCGACCCACTGCGCTCTGAGCGATAATACACATCATACAGAGCGAACATACACTCTGAGCGATCGGATAAGGAGGTTTGCGATTACGACGTACTTAGCGCTGAAGGTTGCGCCTTTTGCCGAGGAGAAATTTCTTCATGCACTGTCGTAATATATATATATATATATATATATATATATATATATATATATATATATGGAGCGGGTTGAAGCTCGAATGGGTCCGATAGGGCATAGACGTAAAGGAGATGACGCACGGTGGGAAAACAGTAAACTTTAATCCGGCGTTTCGGCCGGGGTCCGGCCTTTGTCAAAGAATGGCCGGACTCCAGCCAAAACGTCGGATTAAAGTTGACTGCTTTTCCACCGTCCGTCATCTCCTTTACGTCTATGCCCTATTGGACCCATTCGAGCTTCAACCCTCTCCATATATATTTATATATATATAATGTATGTGTGTGTGTGTGAGTGAGAGAGATAGAGACCATTCATCATCATCATCATCAGCCTGATTATACCTACTGCAGGGCGAAGGCCTCTCCCATATTTCTCCACTTAACCCGGTTCTGTGCTAGCTGCATCCACTTGACCCCTGCGAACTTCTTAATCTCATCCGCCCACCTAACTTTCTGCCTCCCCCTGCTACGCTTTCCTTCCCTTGGAATGCAGTGTGTTACCCTCAGCGACCATCGGTTATCCTCTCTTCGCACTACATGTCCTGCCCATGCCCATTTCTTTTTCTTAATTTCCACTAGAATGTCGGTAACTTGAGTTATTTCTCTGACCCACTCTGCACGCTTTCTATCTCTTAATGTTACCCCTACCATTTTTCGTTCCATGGCCCTCTGGTAAGTAGAACTCTCTTGGTTAGCCTCCACGTTTCAGCCCCATAAGTGAGTACAGGCAAGATGCAACTGTTGTATACTTTCCTGTTGAGCGATACCGGTAAGCTGCTAGTCATAACCTGCGAGTGCTTGCCAAATGCACTCCATCCCAATCTTATTCTTCTTGTTATTTCCTTTTCATGGTCCGGATCTGCGGTTACTACCTGTCCTAAGTAGACATATTCGCCTACAACTTCCAATATTTCGCTACCTAATGTAAACTGCTGTTCCTTTCCGAGGCTGTTGAACAATACCTTAGTCTTCTGCATATTGATTTTCAAGCCTACCTTTCTACTTTTTCTGTCTAGGTCATCAATCATTATTTGCAGTTCATCCCCCGAGTTGCTTAGCAAGGCAATGTAATCAGCAAATCGCAGATTACTGAGGTATTCTCCATCTACCCTTATCCCTAACTGCTCCCATTCCAAGTCTCTGAATACCTCCTCTAAGCAAGCTGTGAATAGTACTGGGGAGATTGTGTCTCCTTGCCTAACACTTTTCTTTATGGGAATTTTGTTACTTTCTTTATGCAGAACTATGGTTGCTGTGCAGCAACTATATATATCTTCCAGCACTTTCACGTACGGCTCGTCTACCCCCTGATTTCGCAATGCCTGCATCACCGCCGAGGTTTCAACTGAGTCAAATGCTTTTTCGTAATCAATGAATGCTATGTATAAGGGCTGGTTATATTCCGAGCATTTTTCTATCACCTGATTGATGGTATGGATATGATCGATAGTAGAGTACCGTTTCCGAAACCCTGCTTCATCCTTTGCTTGATTGCAGTCTAAGGTTGTCCTGATTCTATTAGCGATTACCTTAGTAAATACCTTATACGTAACAGACAGTAAGCTGATTGGTCTGTAATCTTTAAGGTCCTTAGAGTCCCCTTTCTTGTGAATGAGGATAATATTTGCATTCTTCCATGGTTCCGGTACCGTCGATGACACCAGGCACTGCGTATACAGGGTGGCCAGTTTTTCTAGCACGATATCCCCGCCGTCCTTCAGCAAATCTGTAGTTATCTGATCCTCTCCAGCTGATTTTCCCCTTTTCATAGTTTCTAGTGCTTTCTTGACCTCGTCCTTCGTCACTGGTGGAACGTCTGAGTGTTTTTCCCTACCGCCAATCTCATTACGGTCCTGACTACTTTGGCTACTGTAGAGATCTGTGTAGAACTCCTCGGCTACTTTGACTATCTTGTCCATATTCGTGATGACGGTAATTTAGCATATTTTAGCAGATCAGATTTTTCTGAACTGAATGTTATGCTCCCTTCGTAGGTCATCAACTTTTCTTTTTACTGTCTGTCTCGCATTTTCAGCTGGCAGGTCATCAACGAATCTGGATCCGTCGGTGGCTCGCCGCCATCCTTGAGGTCAACGAAAAAATTCGCAAGCAACCAAACACCAAGCACCGACAGCAGCCTGTAAGACTTCGCGTTGGCTTTCTCATTCTGATGAGTTATTCGGCATATACTTCTAAACACTTTTTGTCTACTCCGCTCGGCCCCGCCGTGGTGGTTTAAGGAAATAGAGCGCTCGACTATTGTGCCCAAGGATGAGAGATCGAATCTCGGCAGCGGCGGCCGCATTTCGATTGAGGCGAAAAGCATAGGTACCCGTGTGCTGTGCGATGTCAGTGCACGTTAAAGAATTCAGGTTGTCGAAATTTCCGGAGCCCTCCTCTACGGCATCTCTCATACCCTTATCATTTCGGTGCGTTAAACCCCATAAACTAACGAAATCAAACCTATTCCGCTCAAGCTACCTACCGCGGAATACGCTTTCTGCATTTAGGCGTGACTTTTGTATTGACTGACATATCATGAATGAGCTTTCGTCTGGGCTCGCGCCTATCTTGTTGCTTAAAATTTTATATTGATAGAGGAGGCGGCAGCATATTTCAGCAACGCATGCCTGAGCCAGACTTTCGAGCGTTCTGGAAAAGCACGTAGCCCACTATATACTGCCACCGTCCACGATTGGTCCTGAGTGGGATGGCTTACACATCTATCCGACTCGGAGGCCACCATCTTCACGTTAGTTTGCTTCAATATTGTCTCGCCTACTTACTTTATTGGCTTTATGTCGTCAGGTTGAAATAAAATAAACAATAATATAACAAATTTTCCAATGCGGTCAATAGGAAGACAAAATGCGACTTTCACTGAGACTTGGACACAGAGATCTTCGCACACTAGAAATAAGTCGTGTGCAAGTGCAGTATCACTAACCTAAGATTTCGTAGTGCTATTTCCGTTACATGTGCCTTCGCGTTTCATTTGACCCTGATAGTACCATGTCACCACGGTGGCACTCCAAACCCCACATCATCTTAGCAATGTGTAGTATCTTTAATGGATGCGAATTGTGAGATGTCATTGATTATACTATACCACAATACACGTCTTTGTTGTTTAAGTTTTATTTCAGCTTGTGCCGTCCACGTCTCATAGGCTATGCTCATGACGTGCAAAATCTTCGAGACCACTGCTGAATATTTTATGGAAAATCGTTGTTTCTAATGCACATCCTTCACACTACATTACCTTTATAGCTGCATGAAGCGTTTCTTCACCTTTTGAAACTATTAAGTAGACGTCTTCATCTTAACCCGCAAGCTATATATTATGGGTGTGGCCTTTACAAGTAAATCTAGGGATAGATGTCTGCTGAGGGTAGGTGGTCATACTTTTGCGGGGCGTTCCCGATCGGCAAGAGTCTGACTTCAAAGTCAGGAGCACCTTCGCAACACCAGAGCATACAAATACAACAGCGTCAGCTTCAGTGTCATCGTCGTTCGACCCAGCGTCCAAAATATCCTCGTCGTCTTCCAACGTCGTGCTACACACTGTAACACTCCCCCCTCCCCCGCGGGGCAAGCACGGTCCCGGTGCTTTCTAAACCTATTGCCGGGAATAGTAGGGTTTTAGACGAGCGACGTGAACAATTTATGTAGGTGGTACAGTGGAGTCTGGCGTGAATGACGGGGCGTAATCTTGTAGTTCGTCACTAAGTTGCTCCAAGACATGGTAGGGACCCAAGTAACGGGGCACGAGTTTCTCGCACAGGCCCACACGGTGGGCCGGGTGCCAAAGGACGAGGGAGCCAGGCGGATGGCGTAAATATTGATGATTATTGTCATAAAGGTGCTTTTGGGTCGTCTGAGAAGCTCTGAGGCGATCCAGAGCAATGTTTTGGGTTGCATCGGCGAGTGCTATGGCATCGGACTCGGAGGCATAACTGCTAGGATGGTCTTCAGCAGGCAGCAAACTGTCGAAAAAGAGCAGAGCGTCACGGACAAGGAGGAGATAAAAGGGTGAGTTGCCGGTAGTACATAAACGGGACGAATTGTGTGCAAATGTGACAAATGGCAAATTGACGTCCCAGTCTCGATTGGGATCAGAAATGTACATGGACAGCATGTCCGTAAGTGTCCGGCTAAGGAGCTCCATAAGGCCATTCCTTTGGGGATGATAGCCTGTCATAAATTTGTGGCAGGTAGAGCATGACCGGAGCAAGTCGCCAACAACTTTAGAAATCAGGCACGGCCCTCGAGCCGCAAGTAGTTGACGGGGAGCACCATGAAGCAGGATGACCTAAATCAGCGATATCGGTGGCACAACTGGCAGGGGTGGCTCTTGTGTTAGCGCACCGCATTGTGTAATCAGTGGCGACAGCAATCCATCTGTTCCCGGAAGTCGATGTCGGAAAAAGCGCAAGGAGGTCGAGACTGACGCTGAAAAATGGGTCAGGAGAAATGTGGATTGGTTGAAGGTGACCGCTGGGCTGAAGCGGCGGCTTCTTATAACGCTGGCACATGTCACAAGCTGCAACCTAGCGGCGAACAGATCGATAAAGGTCAGGCCAGATAAACAGGAGGCGTACTTTATCATACGTGAGTGACACTCCCAGGTGCCCAGCTGTAGGGGCGTCATGAAGTTGGGTCAGAACAGCAGAGAGGAGACAAGTGGGGACAACGAGCAAAAGATCCACACCATCTGGGCGCAAGTTGCGTCTGAACAATGCATCGTCACGCAGCACGGACCTATTGATGGAAGAATCGGAGTCGTCGGTGAGTAGCTGGTCGATAATGGGTCGTTGGGATGGATCAAGACGCTGTTCGGCGCCGATATGCAGAAAGTCCGTGATTGACAACACGTAGTCGTCAGCAGTACAGTCGAGTAATTCAGGAGGATCAATGGGATAGCTGGACAAACAGCAAACCGCCCCCCCCCACTTTTGATCCCCTTGATGCAAACAGCTTGACTTGTATGCGATATCAAATGTGTTTTTCTGTAAGCGCAAGGCCCAGCTACCTAAGCGCCCAGTAGGGTCCCCAAGGGACGGCAATCAACACAAGGCATGGTGGTCGGTCACTACGAAAGGGCCTCCTAAAAGAGGGCAAAATTTAGTCAACGCCCAAACAAGTGCGAGGCATTCTCGCTCGGTAATTGAATAGTTGCGCTGAGATGGAGATAGGAGGCGGCTGGCATAGGAAATTACACGGGAGACTGCATGGTAGAACTGGGAAAAAATAGCGCCAATTCTATGGCCACTGGCGTCGGTTGGAAGTTCTGTAGGGGCCGAAGGATTGAAATGGACCAGTACAGGTGGAGCGGTGAGGGCCGAAATCACTGCTTGAAAGGCGCGAGCTTCATGAGGGTCTCAAGAAAAAGGCGCGTTCTTCTTAAGGAGAGTGGTGAGTGGACGGGTAATGTCAGCCAAGTTCTGGACGAACCGTCGGAATTAAGAACGCAAGCCGGGGAAACTGCGCACATCAGTTGTTGAACGCGGAGCAGGAAAATTGCGGATGGCACAGGCTTTACCAAGGTCAGGCTTGATTCCTGTGGCGTCAACCAAGCATAGGTCGGCATAATTACGTGTGCTCACTCAGGCTCACTCAGAAAAATTTGGTCTATCTGCGGGCTCACTCTCACTCAGACTCACAAGGCCCGGAATCACTCACACTCATGAACTCAAACTCACGCAAGCTGGCGACTCACTCGGGCTGACTCAGACTCATGAACTGAAACTCACGCATGATGACTTCATTCTGGCTCACTCAGACTCATAACTTATCTGGGCTCACTCACTCGTCTCGACTAACTCATTTTTGACTCACGACTCATCTGCACTCACTCACTTCGACTCACGACTCAATTGAGCTCATTAATTTCGACTAATCGGGACTCACTCATCTTAGACTCACTCATTTCCACTCTCTGCAAGTATGGGTAGGCGGTAGGCAGTACAGAGAAAAACACAGAAAATAAATAGAAAAAAATGTGTAACGTTAGATGATTAGACTGTTTTCTTCAGTAATGAATGATTTGAAAGGTTACAGGAAAAGGAAAATTATGGTAGGGATTATCTCTTTTAAGCTGATTATAGTACGAAAGCTTGGTCTTTTTAGCAATAGCACGGGCCAAATTTTTGGTAAGACTATGGCCGATTTGGTGGTTGCCATCGGGCACAGTCAATAATGGTTGGATACCAATTATAACGGTGAAACTTCGAAGGCGGCCTGTGCAAAGTCTGGAAATGGTTATGCCCAACTTTATAGGTAACCATAGAGTCGAGGATGGTCAGTGCAATTATAGGAACTGATCTTTTTTGGCGCAAATTGGCCAAAATCAAATTTGGAGGGTTGGTAAACCGTGTGTGACCCAAACCAAAATTTGGAGGTCACTATCGTGCTCGCCGTAATCGAATTATGCTGTCCGTTCATTTTGGTCCAAAATCGACTCAGGTCAATCTACTGGGGTGAGGGGACCAAATTTGAGGGTGGGCCCGGTCACATTTGGAGGTCACCATCTTGTTCGCCATAGGCATATTAAATTGGCTAGATTTTTGCCCAAATCAGTCGAGGTCAAATTTCGGCGGTGGGTGGGCAAAATATAAGGCGGCCCTGGATGTCACCATCCTGGTCGCCGTAGTGGAATTATGTCGGACAGGTTTTGGACCAAATCGACCGAAGCAAAATTTCAGCTATACTTAATGCGTTTAAATTACCCACGTACGTAGCCACGTATTTGTGACCTCTTCAAAAAGCCCACCCAATTAGAGCAATGACACACAAAAAGAAATATCGGACAAGGTTCTTGGTCAGTGGTGGTAAGCCTGTGACTTCTTTCACAATAAGAACATTAATAATGTGGTTACAGAATGGTCTCTTCGAACTTAGCCTGATATTATTAGCTATGTACTGCTAGCCTGGAACGTTCGCATCGCTGTGCACCAACAAGCAGCTAACCCGTGAAATCATTTGCGAGATACTCCGAAGTAAATAAAACGCAAAGGAAGAACTATATAGCTACCGCAATACAACACGCCAACGAGAACGAATGTTCGATTAACGTGCAATTATCGCCACAGTCAAAATGATTGCGTAATAAAAAACAACAAAATTGCTCTACATCATCAGATCATCAAGAAGCTTATTAATTACTAGAATTACCCCGGCAATTCGAGTCCGCTAGGATCTAATTATCGACTTGTGCCTATTACTCACTCCATCACTTCAGATCATGATTCTTCAACCACTGAGCAAAAATTCATTTGATTTCATAGGAACTTTCTAGGTCGGACTCGGCAAGACTCAGTTCATAATCTGAATGCGAGTCTGGACTCACGACTCTGATCATGATCTAAATGTGAGTCCGGACTCACGACTCTGATCATGATCTAAATGTGAGTCCGGACTCACGACTCAGATCATGATCTGAGTGTGAGCCTGAGTGAGCCCGAATGAGTCGGCCCATGAGTGAGTCCGCCGACTTATGCAACCAAGTGGCTATGAACCTTTATCTGGCATTGGCTGAAGCTGCATTTTTTTAGTTCACCTGGAGATCAGCATTGCGTAAGACAGAAAGGATCGTAGAAAGATAAGCGAGGTAGGTTTTTAATGTCGGGGAGAACACTACCACGTTGTCGAGGTAGCACAGGCACGTGGGCCGTTTGCAAACAAAAAAAAAAACAGGAGAGAGTCCATCGTACGCTCGAAGGTCGCCAGAAGTTGCAGAGGCCAAAAGGCATAACTTTGAATGGGTATAGGCCATCAGAGGTAACAAAGGCAGTTTTTTCACAATCACGTTCGTCTACCGCTATTTGCCAGTATCCTGAACGAAGATCAATTGAAGAGAAATAGCTAGCTCTATGCAGGCAGTCCAGCGCGTAGTCTTTTCGGGGCAGCGGGTATACGTCTTTCTTTGTGATCGCATTCAGTTGGCGGTAATCAACGCAGAACCTCCAACTGCCGTAATTCTCACTAAGGTGACAGGTGATGCCGATGGAGTGTTGAAGGGCATAATGTTAGCCTGCATCTTGTCGACTCAGTTTGTATGATTGCCCCTCAGAAAGAGATATACGGTACGATCAGCTGTGAATCGGGCTAGCATCGCCGGTTTTTATGCGGTGTGTCGCAACGGAGGTTTCAGGGAGAGGACAGTTGCCGAAATCGAAGATGTCCTTGTAGGAATCCCAGAGTTGCGAGTCTGCGTGAGCTTGGTCTGGTGGCAGATCCGTAGCAATCATTTCAGAAATGAGGTCGCAATGAGATGTGGCTTAGAGCGGGGCTGCACATTAATCAGGTTGGAGTTCAGGTGAGACAGCAGAAAGTGTGCACTCGGTGAGGGAAAGCAGTTCGCCGAGTACGATGCCTTGGGGCAACTCTTGGGCAGAGACGCTGAAGTTAAGATCGGAAGGTAGGTGCCGTTGGCAGTGACAGTGACGATTTGAGGAAGGATGGCATAGCGCTAAAGGATACTATCAGTGATAGGGCAATAAATTATATGTGCCATCAGGAACAGAGGAGAACGAGACTTGGAACATATAAGGCTGCTTCAGGTGGTAGGCGAACAAATTCAGCAGCGCGGGGACAATGTATCTGAGAGGCGCTGTTGTAGCAAAGTGGGAGGTCCAAGCGTAGATCGAAGGCCAGTGGTGCAGTCGATAAGGGCAGCATGGGCGGTCAAAAATCAATGCCGAGAATTTAATGGCAAGGACAGCGCTCTATAACGGTGAACAGCACAGGAGCAATACGGTCGGCAATGCTAACACGAGCATAGCGCATTAAAACGACAGCAGCTGCACATACGGCAGAGGAAGTGGCGAGGGTCAAAACTTTGCTCAGAAGGCGACGAAAGGATGAAATAAGGAGAAAAGCTAGGGCGCCAGTGTCAATTAAAACGGTTACAGGTACACCGCCCAGATAAATGTCGAGAAGGTTGTGTCGATCAGCCATGGTCAGGAGAGAATTTTCAGGCCGGGTCGTCACATTCCCGTAGAGAGCCAGAGAAGGGGGGGGGGGGATGAAGAAGGGCGTGTGGGGGCGAGCGGGGGCGCCGGGTCTGGGGAGACGGTGAGCGACTAGACATGCGCGGAGCTGGCGAGATAAAGTTACGAAACCGCGTATCACGGAGATAGTGTGAGTATGGTCGATATTCAGCGCTGCGGTCAGTATAGTAGCGAGGTCGAGGTGGCGGAACCCAACGGCTACGGTAGCGACAATAAATGTGGCCTACGCGTAAGCAGTTGATGCAGATTGGACACCGTAACAATACGTTCTTTTCCTCTGTCGTAGCTCAGGGCTCCACGATCGTCAGGAGGCTCGTGGTTGTCAAAATACCGGAGGCCAAGGCTGAAATCTTAAGAAACAAATTATGGAGACAGTTAAGCTCCGCATTTAGGTGCATAGATAGACGGCGTTAATAGCCTCCATATGCGGCTCTCCTTGTGGTGCTAGTTCTCGTTATGCATGCTTCTAAAAACTGTCCAAATCAATAATGCTCTGATTTACGGCGCTGTTGTCCCACATGCGCTCATTAGCATAGAAATTTCAATCGCTGCCGTTTTCCTTTAGCTTGCTAAAAACAATAATTCCTGGCGTTCCATAGACTCCGAGTAGAGCAGAAATTTACTCACATTTTAAAATGCAGCTGTTCAATGCAGTGAACTATTCTCATTACGCTGCTCATGCGGTACGTTCAGAACGTATCAATCGGCTGAAAGAGTATGCAGTCTCGCGACTGACGCAACAAATTTTGATCAAGACAACGAGTAGGAATATTTACTCTGCAGAAGCGAGAATGGTAAACAAGAAAACAATTATTCACCTTGAAAACCTCTTTAAAGGAAAATTAAAGAAGAAGATCCTGTTCTCCTCAAGAAACAGAAAATGGTTTCTGTTCACTTAAGTACGATCTGTGTTAGGAGAGTGAGTGTATGGGGTGGGGGGGGGGGTGATCGCACTTTTTGATACCGCCTTTCTTTGTTCAAGGGTGACGTTTTTTTCCTGTAAAAGTCAAAGTAGTGAATTAAGCTCTACCGAGGTGATTCATTCTCGCTATTTGCCGAGTGCATTCTCTTTCGTGTGTACCTATAATGCGGCTTACTCGCCGGGATCCTTCTCATGTTTACTGCCACAAACTCGTTTATGCATGTATGCCCTCAATAGAGTTGCCATAAATTCCCCTCTCATGACTCTAACCTCTCATTCCTCAACAGTGGCAACGGGGACCAGCCCGCAGATGTTTCACATCAGGTGCTGTCTAGAGCAGAGCTTCTGCAGCGCCGTCGTGAGCGGCTGAAAGAGGTTCGCCGCATGGTGAGCAGACCCTACCAGAGCATTGTGGCGGATAGGACGAACCGACGTGCGGGGAGTCGACTGAGCAGCTGGGCACGAAGCTTCTTTTCAGTGACCACCACGCTATTTCAAGATTGCTGCTGAAGTCGGAAGGAATATTATGTGGCTTTTAGTCCTGCATGTGGCAATGCACTTACACGAAAACCATTCTAACATATATCCTGGCACATTGTGTACTTCCAATAAATGCAATGCGGCAATTTGGCGTTTGCGTAATCAATGGTTCGACGAAAATAATTCTGGCAAGGCATTAAATGAACTGATTTACGGTCACTGATCGAGTCTGAAGAAGGTTTAGACATTTCTGATCCGCGAACGGGTTTATTGTCCACTGAGATAAACAAGAAGTCACCACTTAAATAAGCAAAACGTGAAGTAATAAGCACGCCTAAATGAGTGGTGTAGTCCCTTGCATCCGGATAAAGCATAGTGTGCCAGCTCTTTTGCGCTTTTGTTTCTCCGGAACCTTGATAAAGCATACCGCCTACAGGAACAAATACGCTGCCATATGGTTGTAATCATGATACCGTGCGACGAAAAAAAGAACAATGGAGCTGATAGAAAAGAGAAGCAAAGCGCGCTAGGACTTCGTCATGAGGGATGAGAAGGTTGGGAAACGGGAACAGCCTTGACTGTGGCAACTCTGTTGGAGGCCAACACGTGGCGCAGTCGGCGACAGGTGCCCGGGTTCAAATTTCAACAGCGAAAGCTTTCCCTACTACACTCCGAAACTTCTTCGCCGTGTGCGCGTGTTTGATCATGAACCGAGGAAAAACCACGTGGTAGCTATGATAACACTAAGCCGCTGCCGTCGAAACTAAGGTAACCGCGAGATAGCCGCGGCCTTGTTACGTGACAACCATGACGCCGCCCCAATCTCAGCTACGCTGGAGCCGTGGCACTTTCTCTGTCTAGATAGCCTCCGCAGCTGTCGTAATTAGAGTCGAAGCGCCGCCTTGGCCTATGCTGGCCTTGGCCTATGCCACTAATAACAGATGCATTTATTAGTGGCATAGGCCAGATGGCTGATTGCGTTCTTTGAGTCGGCCATATCTGTTGGTGCGGAAACCACAGAACGAGGCAGAGAACTTTAAATGCTGGTTTATATACCGGTTAAATGCTCGTTATGGATGATCGAGGTGAGATGTCTCGTTAACTGTTTGTGTCTCAGAGTGGCAGACAAAGAGAAGAGGCCGAATAATATCGTCCAGTGGACGCAGTTAGCCGAGAGCTGGCTGCTGCACAGAGACGGAGAGAGGCGGGTGGAGCTAAACGTGACGAAGGTTTCGATTTGGTTACTATGTTTATCAGAGTTAATCATTACCTTTTCTTGTTTTGCGATAAAAGCACGCAAGTCAAGGCAAGTGCTTAAACGGACGAATTGTCAAGACAAACGCTGCGCGCATCATCCGCCTCAGGTACGAATTTTTCGAGCGTTAGGTTTCCAAATCTGCGGAAAACGTACTAGTCCTTGTATCTCATTTGATATGCGTAGAGAAAATTCGATTTGGTCGAGAGTGTCACGAGGTCACGCGGAGGAGAAGTGATTAAATAGTCAGGTTATATATGTGTTTACAAGGCCCCAACATGACGCAACTGCGATAGGGGTATTTAGGAACGTAAGTAAAATTATATGCACCCAAAGAAAATGTAAGATGAGATCCAAACTGTCTCTTTTGCGTCGCAAATCAAACCGTCGAGGCATATTGGTTCAATTTGCGTAAAACGAAGTTGGTGTTGCTGCTAATAGATCACAAATAGATAAAAATAAATACAGGGGTGAAAAAAGACAGAGGACTCCAGGCCGCGAGAGGAACCTGTTGGCAGTGTCGTATGCACAAGTTTGCCTGGACGTTTTTGTGCGGTCATCGATACAGCGCATCACACACTACTCCACGCCTCTATGGAAACGCTGGGGCAGACCAGACGTACGTTGTAGGTATACGTCTTCGCCGAAAGCGATCGGGCCTAATGGTTTGCTTTTCGCCCGTATCGTAGAGCCTTATCACTCCCGCTAAAATCAAACGTTCTCTAAAAGCAAGAACCGTAGTCTTCTTTACAGTAAACAGACGTAAGCCATACACTCTACCTCGGAGACCTGGGTGCTTTCGGCAAATACAGAACATAATATTACATACGATTAATTTCAAAATTAAATTAGCTGATGTATGTGCAGTACATAAACTGTGAGGAGCAATTTGGTAGGCACTTCATGCGATGGCGACTGAGCGAAGCAAAACTCTGCTGCAGTACTATCTGCAGGCTGCACATGAAATCTACACAGAAGATGGGGCCTATTCCTATCAGCAGGTGCCTACATAGTGTGGATTGATCGATTCAATCCTACGCGCTTCAAATCGCTGAAGGGCCGAGCGGCGACGCTGCAGCGGTGGTCCCCTGGCCCTGTTTTCATTTCCTGCTTTTTAATGCGAAAACCTTTCTAGGCTCATGGAACGAAATTCCATGCGTGAGAGGTGTGCGCCAGATCTGTCATATTCCGTGAGATACTTTCTTGTCTAGCGTTCCTGCCATTTGCGATCACGCATTCGAACGCGCGCCAAGGAACGCCAAGCGGCAGGAGCGATGGTGTACAGTCCACACTCACACTTGCCATAGAAAGTGTGACAGATACAGTGCCTTTCCTTTCCTGTACATCAATTATATATAATTGTATGTAGAGCTGCAACAAACGCAAATGAGAGGCAAATTATAGTTGAGGAAGGGTAAGCTTTCGTCGAGACCCTCTAATTTTCTGTTGCGGTGCGTTTTCATGTGAAATGACAGATTGCGCGCCGCGGCATGATACAACAATTTCGCTGTGTCATGCTGCACATGGGCCTCCCTAACAGGCGTAAATCAGCCAGGTGGATTGAAGGGCCGTAAGAGAAAACTTTGATCGCTTGAGTCTGAGTGATCTGTCTTGCAGTGAAAAACAAAATAAATACAGGAGGCTGGTACAGCGCACTGCCGACTATGTCAACACCATAGTATATACTTGCCGCAGAAAGCGTGACAGGTACTACGCCTTTCCTTCCCTGTACACCAATTATAACAAACGCCGTTAAGTAGCATACTATAGGAAAGGAAGGGTAGGCTTTCACCATTATCCTGTTAAGAGACATCTGAAGGTCCCTCTAAATTTTTGTGCCTGTGCGCTTTCATACGAAATCGTAGATTGCGCGCCGCGGCATGATACGACCATATCGTTGTGTCATGCTGCACACGGGCCTCTCTCACAGGCGTAAATCAGCACGATGGATGAAAGAGCCGTAGGAGAAAACCTTGATCGCTTGAGTCTGCCTGATCTGGCTGACAGTGAAAAAAATAAATACATGAGGCGCTGATTGGAAACCCCTTTTTCGACTATGCCAACAGCTTAGTTTATACTTGCCGGAGGAAGTGTGACAGATACTACGCCTCTCCTTTCCTGTACACCAATTATAACAAACACCGTTAAGTAGCAAACTATAGGAAAGGAAGGGTAGGCTTTCACCATTCTCCTCTTAAGAGACATCTGAAGAACCCTCTAAATTTTTGCGCCTGTGCGCTTTCATATGAAATCATAGATTGCGAGCCGCGGCATGATACGACCATATCCTTGTGTCATGCTGCACACGGGCCTCTCTCATAGGCGTAAATGAGCACGATGGATAAAAGAGCCGTAGGAGAAAACCTTGATCGCTTGAGGCTGCCAGATCTGGCTTGTAGTAAAAAAAATAAACGCATGAGGCGCTGATTGGTACAACATATTCTCGACTCTGCCAACAGCCTAGTTTATACATGCCGGAGAAAGTGTGACAGATACTACGCCTTTCCTTTCCTGTACACGAATTATAACAAACACCGTTAAGTAGCAAACTATAGGAGAGGAAGGGTAGGCTTTCACCATTCTCCTCTTAAGAGACATCTGAAGAACCCTCTAAATTTTTGCGCCTGTGCGCTTTCATATGAAATCATAGATTGCGAGCCGCGGCATGATACGACCATATCCTTGTGTCATGCTGCACACGGGCCTCTCTCATAGGCGTAAATGAGCACGATGGATAAAAGAGCCGTAGGAGAAAACCTTGATCGCTTGAGGCTGCCAGATCTGGCTTGTAGTAAAAAAAAATAAACGCATGAGGCGCTGATTGGTACAACATATTCTCGACTCTGCCAACAGCCTAGTTTATACATGCCGGAGAAAGTGTGACAGATACTACGCCTTTCCTTTCCTGTACACGAATTATAACAAACACCGTTAAGTAGCAAACTATAGGAGAGGAAGGGTAGGCTTTCACCATTCTCCTCTTAAGAGACATCTGAAGAACCCTCTAAATTTTTGCGCCTGTGCGCTTTCATATGAAATCATAGATTGCGAGCCGCGGCATGATACGACCATATCCTTGTGTCATGCTGCACACGGGCCTCTCTCAAAGGCGTAAATGAGTTCGATGGATGAAAGAGCTGTAGGAGAAAACCTTGATCGCTTGAGGCTGCCAGATCTGGCTTGTAGTAAAAAAAAATAAATGCATGAGGCGCTGATTGGTACATTCTCGACTATGCCAACAGCTTAGTTTTTATTTGCCGGAGAAAATGTGACAGATACTACGCCTTTCCTTTTCTGTAGACCAATTATAACAAACGCCGATAAGAGGCAAATTATAGGAGAGGAAGGGTAGCCTTTAGGCATTCTCCTCCTAAGAGATATCTAAGAGACACTCTAATTTTTTGTTGCGGTCCGCTTTCATATGAAATAACAGACTGCAGGCCGCGGAATGATACAACTATTTTGATGTGTCATGTTGCACACGGGCCTCCCTCACAGGCGTAAATCAGCACGATGGATGAAGGGGCCGTAGAAGAAAACCATGATCGCTTGAGTCTGCCTGATCTGGCTGATAGTGAAAAAAAATGCAAAAGCGCTGACTGGCATAGCACATTGTCGACTATGCCAACAGCTTAGTTTATACTTGCCGGAGAAAGTTTGTCAGATACTACGCCTTTCCTTTCCTGTACACCATTTATAACAAACGCAGATAACAGGCAAATTATAGGAAAGGAAGGGTAGGCTTTCACCATTCTTCTCTTGAGAGGCATCTGAATGACCCTATAACTTTTTGTGCCTCAGCGCTTTCATATGAAATCACAGATTGCGCGCCGCGGCATGATACAACCATTTCGATGTATCATGTTGCACACGGGCCTCCCTCACAGGCGTAAATCAGCACGATAGGTGAAAGAGGCGTAGGAGAAAACCTTGATCGCTTGAGTCTGCCTGATCTGGCTTTCAGTAAAAAAATAAATGCAAGAGGCGCTGATTGGTACAGCACATTCTCGACTACGCCAACAGCCTAGTTTATACATGCCGGAGAAAGTGTGACAGATACTACGCCTTTCCTTTCCTGTAAACCATTTATAACAAACGCCGATAAGAGGCAAATTACAGTAGAGGAAGGGTAGGCTTTCATCATTCTCCTCTTAAGAAACATCTGAAGGACCCTCTAATTTTTTGTTGCTGTGCGCTTTCATATGAAATCAGAGATTGCGCGCCGCGGCATGATACAACCATTTCGTTGTGTCATGCTGCACACGGGGCTCTCTCACAGGCGTAAATCAGAACGATGCATGAGAGGGCCGTAGTATAAAACCTTGATCCCTTGAGTCTGCCTGATCCGGCTTTGTCTATTTGCGTGCCGATATGCTATATACTTACGCCGCAGCCGCATGCAGACTACACAGTATTTGTTCCAAATATAAGTCACTAAGAATAAACTCTCTTGCAGTTATCTCGCCGATATATGAGCTTTCATTTCTTTCGCGTGGGTTTCCCCTCAGTTGGGCTTCTCACCTCGCCTTGAGTCACGGGGAAGTAGTTGACGGGGAGCACCATGAAGCAGGATGACCTAAATCAGCGACATCGGTGGCACAAATGGCAGGGGTGGCTCTTGTGTTAGCGCACCGCATTGTGTAATCAGTGGCGACAGCAATCCATCTGTTCCCGGAAGTCGATGTCGGAAAAAGCGCAAGGAGGTCGAGACTGACGCGGAAAAATGGGTCAGGAGAAATGTGGATTGGTTGAAGGTGACCGCTGGGCTGAAGCGGCGGCTTCTTATAACGCTGGCACATGTCACAAGCTGCAACCTAGCAGCGAACAGATCGATAAAGGCCAGGCTAGATAAACCGGAGGCGTACTTTATCATACGTGAGTGACACTCCCAGGTGCTCAGCTGTAGGGGCGTCATGAAGTTTTGTCAGAACAGCAGAGCGGAGATAAGTAGGGACAACGAGCAAAAGATCCACACCATCTGGGCGCAAGTTGCGTCTGAACAATGCATCGTCACGCAGCACGGACCTATTGATGGAAGAATCGGAGTCGTCGGTGAGTAGCTGGTCGATAATGGGTCGTTGGGATGGATCAAGACGCCGTAGTATAAAACCTTGATCCCTTGAGTCTGCCTGATCCGGCTTTGTCTATTTGCGTGCCGATATGCTATATACTTACGCCGCAGCCGCATGCAGACTACACAGTATTTGTTCCAAATATAAGTCACTAAGAATAAACTCTCTTGCAGTTATCTCGCCGATATATGAGCTTTCATTTCTTTCGCGTGGGTTTCCCCTCAGTTGGGCTTCTCACCTCGCCTTGAGTCACGGGGAAGCGAAAACAACGTAGCAATTTGCAGATTCATCCAATGCACATCCGGGCACAGAAAAGATCGTAAGTTTCTCTCTCTGGACTTGAACAGTCACGCGATCTAACACTCTCATACAAGCAAAACCGCCAGTGAGTGCTCGCAGCCTCGAACAACACAAGCTTAGCTCAGTGGGGTGAGACTCCCGTAGAAGCAATAGGGAGGGAAAATTGCTGGCGACACTGGCGGCTCCTGTTTTTTCAGGCGTAAACACTCGGATCGCGAAAATGCGTTCGTACCCACCTGAGAGCAGGATAAAAGATATAATATATCAAACAAAAGCACAATCAAACATTCCTGAATGTTCCGTGAGCGGCTTCAAGCAGCAACTGTCACCAGCCTAAGAAAGCTAACAGTGTCGCTATCGGTTGTAACGTTTCCGGCAATGTTTTAGGTGAAGCGCGGAAAATACTTGTGATAAGCAGGAACTGCAGAACTGGCACTATTATCAGTAGCCGGTACGGTCGAACTGTTTCTTTACACAATACTAGCCCATCAAGTTGCATCTCTTCACTTCTCTCCTAAAAAAAAATTCCTAACGGCACGCGATACTTGCGGTGGCCGCCCGCGCCTGCCGCCGCTCTCTCCGCCGACGATTCAAATGGATGGGAGGAGGAGGGTGTATGTCACGTGGGCAGATTTTCCGCAACATAATGCTTTCAACAAGCGTGCGGCTCGTTTTGAAATTGACGTGTGAGCTAATTTCCCATTGTTGTGTAGTTTAGGGCCCAGCGCAACCTGTGTTTTGCATCTGCCAGCAGTGTCTGGCATCGCTCAGAGGCCTTTGCCATTCCCAATGCATTGGAGACGGTGTGGCAGAAGTGATGTCAAAATTGACGGTTAGCCAAGTCGGGAAATTAGCAACGGCATGGCGGTTGCTATGAAAACTCGGGGAACTAGCAACAGCGTTGCTAAGGGCTCGAGGTACGCGAGCATTGCGGAGATAGAAAATGCGGAGGGTAAAGGAGGAGGAGAGACATTGCAGCGTCCGGTCGCAGCGCGGCCATGCCGGCTTCCACAAAGTGACGTCAGGGCCTCCTTAAGTTCTTTCCTTCCTCCATGGCTCCGACGGTAGTCGCTCGCAACTCGCTTCATGCCACCTCGCTGCTTATCTGCTCGCACCAAGCAACTGCAACAGTGCCGAGCTACCACCGTGTTTAAAAATGGCGTTACAGCAAGAGAGAGGCGGCTCGGGGCAGGTCAAAGGATGGCACCACTCTGAATGGTAGCGCTGACATAGAGGCGCCCTATACTTTACAGACGCGTTGCACCATCTAGCGAGATTGACACAAAACGCCACGGCTAAGGAATTGTGCAGGAGAAAGGCATTTCCAGCTCTTAAGCAATCTAAAGAGCAATGCTGTAATCTTTTTTTACTGTATTTGGCCCTCCTTGTTTGGGGCAGCAAAGTTGTCCTCTAATGAACCTCTGGTGCGGAAATACGTACTACCTTAGCTTTCGAGGTTTCCACAGAGAAGTGTCTCAATGCCATGTTGGAAAACCCTGCGAAAAGGACAAAGTTGATTTGCAAATTGTTTAGCCGCCAGTAGTTGATAGGCCGTTAGGGTTACTTATTTAGCAAAGCCCGCATTTCTTTACTCTCAATGCAAAGAGCTGTTATTTTGGTGTACACAAAGTGTTAAATATAAACAGCATACCATTAAGGCTCCATGTTTTGGGCATGACGCGATAGCGGTAGCGGCTGCCATCTGTGGATCTCCTAGCGAGTCTTTGTCAGCGTACAAGCACATTGCTACTCGTCTCCGTCATGGTGGAGCAGTGGTTAGAGTTGCTGTTCCCAAGGATGCGGGTTTGAATTCGACCCGCGGCGGTTGCTTTACGATGGAGGCGGAAAGCAAGGCGAACGTTTTCTGTTGGATGCCCGTGTACGCTTAAGAACTCCAGGTGGTCGAAACTTTCGGCCATCTGTCACCTTGCAGAGCATTAAATCACAATATGACAGTGCTAACTATGTGCACGTTTCCCGTAATCAGTTCACTGTTTCAGTTCACTGAGGACATGAAGGGACATTTGTGAATTGCAAATAATGACTCGTAGGGACACAAAATGCACCGGGGTCAGGTGAGCTCAGCTAGCTCGGTGTAGCGCTTGTTTGTGCCAGTAGGACAAAAAGAATCTGGTGGTTGATCCGACACCAAATGTTGGGATTTTTGTCCTCCTGTGGCTTCGGCCCCCACATCCCTCAGACATTTCCCTTGGGATGACCGAGCTTGGAAAATCGCCCATCATCCTTTCCTACTCTGCTGCATCATTGGCTTTGCCATTCTCTTTCTAGGTTTACAGTTCCCTTTCTTACTTGTCGGTAATTTATTTTTATGGCGGGCTTGTTGCCACGTGGTCGAACAGCATATGCATTTGATTGCTTTCTTTTCATAATGTGGTATGCTTCAAGAAATAGTCAACGAGGTAGCAGCTGCATTCTGTAGAAGAAAAAAGGGTACAAGGCCGTGGAGTTGATGGGTTTCAAGGCCTAGCTTTCTTCAAAATGTGACATTTAACTTTAAGTCCGTGTGCCCCGTACAGAATCCTCGACCGACTCTAAGCGACAAATACGAACCATCATAGCTGTATACCGGTGGCGTCGCAGATACAAAAAGGGCTTCTTGAGACGGCTGCGAAAACAAAACTCCATATCACTGGGCTGGAATAAACCTAACGTGTTTTTGTATTTTGCGTACGATAATATGACGGTTCTAGTAATGATGTTTTGATTGGCAACTTTTAAATCGAAGTGCGTGCGCGCGTGCGTAGGTGTTCGCGTGCATGCGTGTGTGTGCGTGGAGAGAGAGGAGATTGTTGGCGGCTTCACTTTTCCTTTTTTCATTGCGTATAGAGGGAACAAATTAAGGCTTTTTAATCACAGTTGCGTGCAGGAAACCTGACGTTTGTACGACAGCAAGCAGGCGAGCAAGTTCGTGTATGATGGCGCGATTATAGAGAAAAGTGGCGTCGAAGCTTCTAAAGCGCACGCTATGCTAAGTTCGAGGCTTTAGCAGCCATTTTTCATATATCGAAAACTGCTACAGAGCGCACTCAAAGGCAGCCAAAAGCACTGATGTCAGGAAAGCATAGACGATTTATTTGCGGTGTTGATCAATGCGGAAAAAGAATGTAATCATTAAGTTAATTCATTAAAAATTAGTAGGAAAGAATAATGCCGCCAGTAGATATGATGCCAAAGCCATATAGCCATTTCGACCTCTCCATCGTTGTGCAGCTTGTGGTGGACAGCAAGTGCCATATCCTCGATGCGGTCGCAAAGTGGCCCGTTGGCACATACGACGCACGAGTGCTCACACACAGCGCCCTCGCTCAGCTCTTCAAATCGGGCACTTACAGCGGCATCCTGCTGCAGTGGTTATCCATGCAGACTTTGGCTATTTATATGTACGCTTCCTCTTACAGCTCATGGGCCTGGATCTTGGCATGAGTGGCATCGATGGCGCCCACGATGTCGGGGAAACCTCCAGCAGCACAGAGGTCGCTCATGCAGCCCGGCAGCTCATCCTGTGATGGCCAGCTGTAAAGCAGGAAGCCTATATCACTTCTGGTGTGCATATTCATCGCTAACAGTTTCAGACAATCATGTGGCGGCACAAAACCGAGATTAAATTACACGCTGATGCCATAGCGCAGCAGGACTTGTCGTCCCTTGCTCCGTCGGTGACGTGCCGCTGGGATTCTGAAGAGGATGCAGTGCAGAGCACATGCCCTGAGTGTCCAAGGCAAGCTGGTGGATCTTCGACATATTTTATGGACATGGCCAGGAATGAGCCGTCAAGAATAAGACGACTACAAGAAGCTGGATCGACTGTCGTCTACAAAGGGGGAACGTTTACACTTGTGGCTAATGGACAAATTAAGAGCCGCAGCTTGCTCCGATTCCTTGAAGAAAATAGACTGCATGATTCCTTTTACGTTAAAAGACAGCCTCATTCTATGCCACCCCCCCCATGTCAAGCCTTCCAAAAAAAAGCAACTTGTCGTAGACCCTGTATGATGCAAACCCCGTCTATTTGCGCAATCGGTACTATAAACCGGACTTACTAAACCGTTGTGCTCGATCAAGACAATAAAGGCTTATGACCGTAATAGGCGAAAAAAAAACGTTCCTGAAAACGTTGCTTCGCTGTCGGTAACGTCCTCTATGGGCCCTGCATATCACAACAACCGCTAAATAAAGGTATAAGATTTAGAACAATTTCTTCTATTTCTTCTTGCCTTGACTCTACTGGTGAAGAAACATCACAACAGGCAAAATGGGTGAAATGACAACGGCGGCTCTTACCGTGTCCAGGCTGCGGCGTTGCGTTTCAGTGCGAGAACGACTCTTCTTTCTGCCCGGCTCGCCGTCGACTCGTCCACGCCGACCGGTTCACCAGCCTTTATGAGAAAGCCGCCGGTAGCAAAAACTTCAACGCCAGAAGCACCATGCAGTATGAAGCTAACGCAAGACTGCGATGAGTCGGGTGATAATGTCGGTGTGAGGCAGCGCGGTTAACGGATGCCGACCCGGCCGAAGCGAGATCGCAGTTGCAGCTCATACTCGCAGGGATATTTCCTGTCCCTGAAAGCACGTTCACGACACAAGTGGAGATCTGCAACGGGCAGCACGCGATGCGGACGCTCCGCAGGCATTCGACGAACGAGAAAAAGTGAACGAACGCACACCACACCGATCAACAAACCAAGACCGACTGAAATACAGACCTGCACAGATAGCACTGCTCCAGCGCGCACTTTCTAGTTCATAACCTTCTAGGGAACTCTAGGGAACGAACACTGCGGGTAGCCTGGCGCTACTGTAAACCTGTTAATAAGAAAGGTCTATTAGATGTGTCATTTTTCTTCGTCGTTATAGTTTATTTATCTGTCCACGCTGTAATGCACAAGCACCTGTTCTGCGCATGTGCAGCGAGTAACTGCAGTGCCGTCGCACAGAGCGGAATCACAGTATGTCTTCTGGCGAGAGAAAAACGTTTTAAAATAAATACTCTCCGCTAAAATACAAAAAGGCAAAATTTTCATAGTATAACTCGGGCAAATATCTATTTTTTTTTATTTGAGTACAGTTTGTTTATATTAATTTGTGATTTGGTGATGATGAAAATGACAGACGAACAGGTCAACCGAGCGCCCTCAACGGCGAGAAAGGTAACGAAAGTTGGCGCACGAGGTCCCATAGGACCCTGTTTTCTGTGCAGGTCTGTATTTCAGTCGGTCTTACAACAAACACACAATGAGTGACCATCTGTTTTGTTTTACGGCCTCCCAAAACATGACGACGGAATTTAGTGCAGTTTCAGTTATTTTGTAAAGCTGCCGAGGAGCAGCACACACATCCTTATCTGAGAAAACAACGAAAGAAAAACACGGGGTTAAAATCAAAACAAAAACGCTTATTTGAGCGTCAGGCCAAGCCGCTACTGCTATGGCGTTGCTACCTCTCAGTGAAATATTGCGGCAAACGTCGTGACTGCCCAGCTCGTTCATAGGCTTTCTGCAAGCATCAAGTCTATCTCGGTTGGCTCTGGATGTCCCTACGGCCAGCGTTCTTAGCTTAGATTTCCCTACGACTTAAGTCGCTTGCACAAAACGTTCAGTGCGCGTTTAAGACTGCGGTTAAGACGGAGCTTAAAAGCAGCGTGGTCGGTAACAACGTAGAATGGGCGACCGTAAATATAAGGACGAAACTTGGTAATGGCCCATATGATGGCCGGACACTCCTTTTCGGTCACAGAATAGTTCGATTCCGCTTTCGTGAGGGTACGACTGGCGTACGCGACGACATGCTCGGAATATCCAGGTTTCCGTTGAGCAAGAACAGCGCCTAGACATACGCCGCTTGCATCAGTGTGTATTTCGGTCGAGCAGGCAGGGTCAAAATGGCAGAGTATAGGGGGAGAGACCAGTAGATGGCGTAGTGTACTGAACGCAGCATCACAGGCTGGTGACCAAGAGGAGAGGTTCGGGCCTCCGGCAAGAAGTTGCATTAAAGGGGCGATGATACTGGCGAAGTTGCGGATAAAACGGCGGAAATAAGAACATAGACCGACAAAACTGCGAAGTTCTTTCAAGGTTGTGGGCTTGGGAAGTCTGCGACGGCACGAAGTTTGGTAGAATCCGGTAGAACGCCATCCTTGGATATGACATGATCAAGTATTGTGAGCTTGGTAGCGGCAAAGTGACATTTCTTCAAGTTGAGCTGTAGGCCGGCTTCAGTAAGGCACGTAAGGACACGCTGAAGGCGCAGAAGGTGAGAAG
Source organism: Amblyomma maculatum (assembly GCF_055883805.1). NCBI lineage: Eukaryota > Metazoa > Arthropoda > Arachnida > Ixodida > Ixodidae > Amblyomma > Amblyomma maculatum. The sequence goes on along the minus strand of NC_139350.1, from coordinate 117,799,182 downwards.
GAAAATCTTTCGAGAAAACGACAATGTCATCTAGATAACAAAGACACGTTTCCCATTTGAGCCCACTGAGAATGTTATCCATCATTCTCTCGAAGATGGCGGGGGCGTTGCACAGTCCGAAAGGCATCACATTGAATTCATACAAGAAATCGGGAGTGATGAAGGCTGTTTACGGGCGGTGAGCGGAAGCCATCCGTCCTTGCCAATAGTCAGAGCGCAAATCTAGCGACGAAAAGAACTCCACTCCTTGCGAACAATCTAGCGCGTCGTCAATTCGTGGTAGTGGGCAAACATCTTTGCGGGTTATCTTATTCAGAAGCCGGTAGTCCACACAGAAGCGGATCGTGCCATCTTTCTTCATCACCAACACTACGGGGGAGGCCCAAGGGCTATGAGATGGTCGTATGATGCCCCGTTGAAGCATATCGGCGACATTGTCACGAATGACGCGGCGCTCAGTGGGCGACACGCGATATGGTCGCTGCCGCAGGGGAGCATGAGGACCAGTGTCGATTGCATGAGAAACGGTCAAGGCGCGGCCCAAGGAAGGCTGGGACACGTCAAAAGATGCATTGAAGCGCTGAAGGAGGGCGACTATTTGGTCCCGTTGGGCGGACGGAAGGTCGGTCGCGATAGCTCGATGAAGGGCGTCGACAGGAAGCTCATCACTCGTAGCAGCACAAGACGTCAGGGCAGCGACGTGAGGAAAAACTTCAGGTTCGGAGAACATGTAAGTGCGATCCGGGTCCAGCTCTTCAATGTAGCCGAGGCACTCCCCGTGAAGAACAACCGTCGAGCAGGGAAAAGGGTTGGAAGCATAGATGACACAGCTGCCATCAGAAATCGTTACAACGGCGAAAGGAAGAAGGAGGCGGTTATGGTGGGCGGAGACGAGTTTGGGCGTGAAGAGAACAGGACTAGGGAGGGCAGATGTCGAAATAAGGGGAACGAGAACAGAAGAAAAGGGAGGAATGTCGGTGTCTGCAGCTACAAGGAATTTAGCAGGGCGCACGGGCGGGTCACACAGGGAAACATTACACACAGGGGAAAGCTCAACTTCAGCACAGGCACAATCAATCACAGCACTTTGAGTCGACAGAAAGTCGTAGCCGAGGATGATGTCGTGGGAGCAGGAGTAAAGCACCACCATCTCGACGAGATACGTAAGGTCTTTGATGCAAACTCGTACCGTGCACGCTGCCACAGGGGTGATGCGCTCTGAACTGGCCGTACGAAGCGAAAAGGCAGAAAGCAGCGTCGTGACCTTGCGAATTTTGCGGCGAAGGGCATCACTAATTACGGAAACTGCAGCACCTGTATCCACGAGCGCAAGAACGGAAAAACCTTCTACGAACACTTCAATGATGTTGGCGGGAGAAGGCGGAAGACTTAACGAGTTCGTCAAACGCGCTGTTCTTGCCTCCGGAACTGCGGCATTTAGTTTTCCCCTTGCGTAGGGCCCTGTCGCCGGAGCATCGGCGAAATGGAACGTCGACGATGCGAAGGCGAACGGCGTGTCGAGTACTGAGCCCGAGGTGGAGACGATCCAGAAGAGACGTTGCTCAAGGGCGGCTAGGGATCGTAGTGGTACTGACGGACTGCGTTCTCAGGATGAAGCGGGCGCTGACGGCAAAGGCGAGCGACGTGACCCGGGAGCCAGCAAGCATAGCAAATTGGGCGATTGTCGGCGGTTCGCCATGGGTTCGTAATGCGGCGTCGCGGTCGAGGGATCGGAGACTGAGGGGCCATGAACCGAGGTGGAGCACAAAATGTAAGGCCGTTCTGGTAAGACGATGTACGAAGCGGACAGCGCGCTCCTGCGGTTACTTGAGCGTAAGTGAGTGGGGTTTGCACAGGAGCGATGGGAACACTAGAAGGCAGCCCTTCGGCGACTTTCTCCTCGATAACTTGGCGGATGGCCGGCGAGATGGATGGCGCGTTGACGGGCGCTAATTGCGAAGTGCAGACGGTCGGCTGAACTGGATGGAGGAGGGACAGCTGGCGTGCAACTTCTTCGCGGATGAAGTCTTGGATATTCTGCATAAATTGAGACTCTTCCGCCGACGACGTAGCCAGTGCCAAGCCAGCAATGCCGGCAGGTGCGGCAGCCCGCTGCGTAGAAGCGCGTTGCTTTCGTAGCTCGTCAAACCTCTGGCACAGAGTTATAATGTCGGATACGGAAGTAGGGTCCCTGGCCGACATTATATAGTACGCATCATCAGTGAGACCATTTAGAACATGTGTGACTCTTTCGGGCTTGGGCATGGACGGATTGACCCGCTTGCAGAGGTCAACCACGTCCTCAATGTAGCTGGTAAACGTTTCCTCGGGAAGTTGAAGCCGTGCATTGAGGCGTTGTTCGGCGCGGAGTTTGCGTACCGCAGGACAGCCAAAGACATCCGCGAAGTTCTTGAAGACAGACCACGTCGAAAGATCGGCTTCGTGGTTTTGAAACCACAGATTTGCCACGTGCGTCTGGTAGAAGAGGACGTTGCTCAGTTTTATGGAATCGTACCAGCGGTTGTAAGTGCTGACGCGCTCGAAAGAGGCTAGCCAGTCGTCAACGTCATGGTCGTCGGTACCACTGAAGAAAGGTGGGTCACGGGGGCGTTGTGCCCCGGGACAGAGGATGGTGGCAGGAGTGGCAGGGATGGGCGCCGATGGTTGGCTGGGAGCGTCCTGCATGGTTGTGACCGAAGGCGGTAGCGTGCGGTTCGGAGGTTCCAGGACGAAATTTGCGAGGAGGACTGGGGCGACGACCGAGACACCTCCACCAAGTGCAAGGTGTTTATTGGAGCACCAAGACCGTAGGCAACGTCCGCAAACCAAAGCGACGGAGGTAGCGTTCGAACCAACAGCTTGCCAACAGTGCAGTGCCAACAAGGCTCCGGCTCCACTTCGTCTACCTCTTCAGGTTGGCGCGCGAGCTGATGGCGATCGAGATTACTACAATATATATATATATATATATATATATATATATATATATATGTGTGTGTGTGTGTGTGTGTGTGTGTGTGTGTGACAAAGAGACACCATTGCTGTGGTTTGTTTAGAATATTTTAGTAGATCACATTTTTCTAAACTGAAAGTTATGCTCCCTTCGTAGATCAACAACTTTCCTTTTTACTGTCTCGCATTTTCAGCTGGCAGGTCATCAACGAATCTGGATCCGTCGGTGGTTCACCCCCATCTTTGAGGTCAACGAAACAATTCGCAAGCAACCAAACACCAAGCACCCACAGCAGCCATAAGACTTCACGTTGGCTTTCTTATTCTGATGCGCTATTCTACATATACTGCTAAATACCCTTGTCTATTCCGCTCGGCCCCGCCGTGGTTGTAAAGTGATTAGAGCGCTCGACTTATGTGCCCAAGGATGCGGGATCGAATCCCGGCAGCGCCGGCCGCTGTTCGGTTGAGGCGAAAGGCTATAGGCATCCGTGTGCTGTGCGATGTCAGTGCATGGTAATGAACGCCAAGTGGTCAAAATTTTAGGAGCCCTCCTCTACGGCATCTCTCAGCTTTAGTCATTTCGGTACGTTAACCCCATAAACTAACGAAATCAAACCTATTCCGCTCAAGCTACCTACCGCGGAATACACTTTCTTCATTTAGGCTTGACCTCTGCATTGACTAACCTATCATGAATGAGCTTTCGTCTAGGCTCACAACTGTCTTGTTGCCTAAAATTCTATATTGGTAGTGGAGGTGGTAGCATATTTCAGCAAGGCATACCTGAGGCAGCCTTTCGAGCGCTCTAGAAAAGCAGGTAGCGCACTATATACTGCCACCGTCAACGATCGATCCTGAGTGGGATGGCTTACACATCTGACTCGGAAGGCACCATCTTCACGTTAGTTTGCTTCAACATTGTCTCACATGTTTACTGATTGGCTTTATGTCATCAGGTTGAAATAAAATAAATAATATAACAAACACCCAATGCGGTCAATAGGAAGATAAAAAGGCGACGTTCACATGAGACTTGGACGCAGAGATCTTCGCACACTAGGAAATAAGTCAAGTGTGCAAGTGCAGCATCACTAACCTAAGAATTCGTATTGCTATTTCCGTTACAGGTGCCTTCTTTGCGTTTGACTTGACGCTCCCAACTCCACGTCATCTTGTCAATGTGTAGTATCTCCAATGGATGCAAATTGTGAGATGTCAGTGAATATACTATACCACAATATGCATCTCTGTCGTTAAGGTTTTATTTCAGCTTGTGGCGTCCACGTCTCATGCTGTGCTCATGACATGCAAAATCTACACGAAACCACAGCTGAATATTTTATGTAAAATCGTCGTTTCTAATGGACCTCCTTCACACTACACTGCCTTTATAGCTGCATGAAGTGTTCCTTCACCTTTTGAAACTATTACGTAGACTTCTTCATCTTATCCCACAAACTATATATTATGGGTGTGGCGTTTACAAGTAAATCTAGAGATAGATGTCTGCTTATGGTAAGGGGTCATACTGTTACGGGGCGTTCCCGATCAGCAAGAGTCTTACTTCAACGTCACGAGCACCTCCGGAACTGCAGAGCACACAAACACAACTGCGTCAGCTGCAGTGTCGTCTTCGTTCGATCCAGCGTCCAAAATATCCTCGTCATCTTCCAACGTCGTGCTACACACTGTAACACTCCCCCCCTCCCCCCCTCCCCCGCGGGGCAAGCACGGTCGCGGTGCTTGCCAAACAGATGGGCGGGAATAGTAGAGTTTTAGCCGAGCGACGTCAACAATTTCTGTAGGTGGTGCAGTGGAGTCTGGCGTGATAGACGAGGCCTGATTTAGTGGTTCAAGTCACTAAGTTGCCCGAAGACACGGTAGGGACCCACGTAACGGGGAAGGATGGTTTAGTTTGTGGGGTTTAACGTCCCAAAGCGACTCAGGCTATGAGAGAGTTTCTCGCACTGGCCCACACGGCGGGCCGGGTGCCAAAGGACGAGGGAGCCAGGCAGATGGCGTAAAACTCGATGTTTATTGTCATAACGATGTTTTTGGGTCGTCTCGGAAGCCCTGAGGCGATCCAGAACAATGTTTCGCGTTGCAACGGCGCGTGCTATGACATCACAGTCAAAACTGTTCGGATGGTCTTCAGCAAACAGCAAACTGTCGAAACGAGCAGAGCTTCGAGGGCACAGAGGAGATAAAAGGGTAAGTAGCCGGTAGTGTCCAAACGGGACGAATTGTGCGCAAATGTGACGAATTTCAAATTGACGTCCCAGTCTCGAGTGGGATCAGAAACGTACATGGACAGCATGTCCGTAAGGGTTCGGTTAAGAGCACCGTAAGGCCATTCTTTTCGAGATGATAGGCTGTCGTAAATTTGTGGCAGGTAAAGCATGACCGGAGCAAGACATCAACAACTTTAGAAATGAAGCATGGCCATCGATCCATAAGTAGTTGACGGGGAGCACCATGAAGCAGCATTACCTAAATCAGCTACATCGGAGGCACAACTGGTAGGGATAGCTCTTGTAATAGCGCATCGCGTTGTGTTATTAGTGGCGACAACAATCCATCTGTTTCCGGAAGTCGATGTCGGAAAAGGCGCAAGGAGGTCGAGACTGACGCGGAAAAATGGGTCAGGAGAAACTTCGGTTGGTTGAAGGTCACCACTGGGCTGAAGCTGCGGCTCCTTATAATGCTGGCACAGGTCACAAGCTGCAACATAGCGGCGAACAAAGCGATAAAGGCCAGGTCAGATAAACCGGCGGTGTACTTTATCATACGTGCGTGACACGCCCATGTGCCGGCTGTAGGGGTGTCATGAATTTGGGTCAAAACAGCAGAGCGGAGATATGTGGGGACAATGAGCAAAAGGTCCGCACCATCTGGGTGCATGTTACATCTGAGCAATGTATCGTCACGCAGCACGGTCGATAATGGTTTGTTGGGAAGGATCAAGATGCTGTTCAGCGCCGATATGAACAACGTCCGTGATGGACAACGCGTCGTCAGCAGTACAGTCGAGTAATTCAGAAGGATAGAGGGGATAGTGGGACAAACTGTCGGCATCTTGATGCAAACAGTCTGACTTGTAGGCAATATCAAATGTGTATTTCTGTAAGCGCAAGGACCAGCGGCCAAAGCACCGAGTAGGGTCCCCAAGGGACGACAACCAACACAAGGCATGGAGGTCGGTCACTACGAAAAGGCCTCCCAAACAAGAGCACAATTTAGTCAACGCCCAAACAAGTGCGAGGCATTCTCGCTCGGTAATTGAATAGTTGCGCTGAGATGGAGATAAGGGGCGTATGGCATAGGAAATTACACGGGAGACTCCACGCCAGAACTGGGAAATAATAGCGCCAATTTTATGGCCACTGGCGTCGGTTCGAAGTTCTGCAGCGGCCGAACGTTTTTGAATGGGCCAGTACGGGTGGCGCGGTGAGGGCCGAAATCAGGGCTTGAAAAGCGCTAGCTTCATCAGGGGATCAAAAAAAAGGCGCGTTCATCTTAAGGACAGGGGAGAGTGGACGGGTAATATCAGCGAAGTTCTGGTTGAACCGTCTGAATTAAGAACACAAGTCGTGGAAACTACGCATATCAGTTGTGGAACGTGGAGCTGGGAAATCACGGACGGCACAGGCTTTACCAAGGTCAGACTTTACTCCTGTGGTGTCAACCAAGTGGCCAAGGACCTTTATCTGGCGTTGGCTGAAGCTGAATTTTTTAATTAACCTGGAGATCAGCATTGCGGAAGGCAGAAATGATCGTAGAAAGACGAGCGAGGTAGGATTTGAATGTCGGGGAGAACACTACCACGTTGTCGAGGTAGCACAAGCACGTGGTCTGTTTGAAAAAAAAAAAAGCAGGAGAGAGTCCATCACACGCTCGAAGGTCAAGAGAAGTTGCAGAGGTCAAAAGGCATAACGTTGAATGGGTACAGGCAATCAGAGGTCACACAGGAAGTTTTTTCACAATCACGTTCGTCTACCGCTGTTTGCCAGTATTGTGAACGCAGATCAATTGAAGAGAAATGGCTTGCTCCATGCAGGCAGTCCAGAGCGTCATCTATTCGGGGCACCGTGTATACGTCTTCGTTTGTGATTGCTTTCAGTTGGCGGTAACCAACGCAGAACCTACAACTGCCGTATTTTTTACTAAGGCCACATGTGATGCCCATGCACTGCTCAAATGCTGAATGTTCGCCACCATCTAGTCGACTCAGCTTGTATGATTTTCCATTCAGAAAGACAAACAGTATGACCGGCTGTAAATCGGGCTAGCATCGCCGGTGTTAATGCGGTGTGTCGCAACGGAGGTTTGACGGAGAGGACAGTCGCCGAAATCGAAGATGCCCTTGTAGGAATCCCAGAGTTGCGAGACGGCGCGGGCGTGGACTGGCGGCAGATCCCTAGCAATCATTGCAGAAATTAGGTTGGAATGGGATGTGGCTGAGAGCGGGGCTGCCCAATGATCAGGTTGGAGCTCAGGGGAGACAGCAGAAAATGTGCACTAGGTGAGGGAAAGCAGACTAATGAGTACAATGCCTTGGGGCAAGTCTTGGACAGAGACGCTGAAGTTAGGAATTGGAAGGTAGGTGCAGTTGGCAGTGACAGCGATGGTGTGAGGAAGGATGACATAGCACTGCAGGACAAAATCAGTGATAAGGCAAATAAGGTAGGCGCCATCAGGAACAGAGAAGAACGAAGACATGGGAACATAGATGGAAGCTTCAGATGGCAGGCGAACAAATTCAGCAGCACGGAGACAGGGCATTTGAGAGGCGCTGTTGGAGCAGAGTGGGAGGTTCAAGCGTAGAAAGCCAGTGGTGCAGTCGATAAGGGCAGCATGGGCGGTCACAAATTTATGCCGAGAATCACATGGCAAAGGCAGCACTCTAATACTGTGAACAGCACAGGAGTAATACGGTCGGCAATGCTAACACGAGCATTGCGCATTCCAACGACAGCATCCGCACTTCCATCGGCGACACGAACGGCAGGGGAAGTGGCGAGGGTCAAAACTTTATTCAGAGGGCGTCGAAAGCATGAACTCAGGAGAGAAACTAGGGCACCAGTGTCAATTAAAACGGTTGCAGGTACGCCGTGCACATAAATGTCAAGAAGGTTGAGTCGATCAGCCGTGGTCAGGAGAGGATTTTCAGGCCGGTTCGTCAATACAGCGTTACCTCCGGAAGCTGCATGGGTTAGTTTTCCCATAGAGTGCCAGAGAAGTGGAGGGATGAAGAACGGCGGGTAGGGGCGAATGGGGGCGCCGGGTCTGGGAAGACAGTGAGCGACTAGACATGCGCGGAGCTGGCGAGAAAATGTCACGCGATCGCGTATCACGGAGAGTGTTTGAGTGTTATCCATAGTCGGCGTTGCGATCAGTATAGTAGCGAGGTCGAGGTGGCGGAACCCAATGGCTACGGCAACGACAAGAGTGGCCTACGCGTGAGTAGTTGAAGCAGATTGGACACCGTAACAATACTTTCTTTTCCTCTGTCGTAGCTCAGGGCTCCACGATCGTCAGTAGGCTCGTGGTTGTCAAAATACCGGAGGCCAAGGCTGAAATCTTAAGAAACAAATTATGAAGAAAGTTAAGCTCCGCATTTAGGTGCATAGATAGACGGCGTTAATAGCCTCCATACGCGGCTCTCCTTGTTGTGCTAGTTCTCGTTATGCATGCTTCTAAAAACTGTCCAAATCAATAATGCTCTGATTTACGCCGCTGTTGTCCCACATGTACTCATTAGCATAGAAATTTCAATCGCAGCCATTTTCCTTTAGCTTTCTAAAAACAATAATTCCTGGCGTTCCATAGACTCCGAGTAGAGCAGAAATTTACTCACATTTTAAAATGCAGCTGTTCAATGCAGTGAACCTTTCTCATTAGGTTGAACATGGGTTACGTTAAGAACATATCAATCAGCTGAAAGAGTATGTAGTCTCGCAACTGACGCAACAAACTTTGATCAAGGCATCGAGCATGTATATTTATTCTGCAGAAGCAGAATGGTAAAAAAGAAGAAAATTATTCACCTTGAAAACTGACTTCTTCAAAGACAATTTAAGGAAGGAGATCATATTCCCTTTAAGAAACAGAAAATGGTTTCTTTTATACCTAAGTACGATCTGTGTTAGTAGAGTGTGTGTATGGGGAGATCGCATTTCTTGTTACCGCCTTTCTTTCTTCAATGGTGACTTTTTTCCCTGTAAAAGTTATAGTACTAAATTAAGCTCTACCGATGTGATTCATTCTCGTTATTTGCCGAGTGTATTCTGTTTCGTGTGTACCTATGGTGCGGCTTACTCGCAGAGATCCTTCTAATGTTTACTGCCACAAATTCGTTTATGCATATATTCCCTCAGTAGAGGTGCCTTAAATTTCCCTCTCATATCTCTAACCTCTCATTCCTCAACAGTAGCAACGGGGACCAGTCCGCAGATTCTTCACTTCAGGTGCTGTCTAGAGCGGAGCTTCTGCAGCGCCGTCGTGAGCGGTGAACAGACCCTACCAGAGCACTGTTACGGATAGGACGAACCGACGTGCGGGGAGTCGACGTAGCAGCTGGGCACGAAGGTTCTTTTCAGTGATCATCATGCTATTTCACAATTGCTGCTAAAGTCGGAAGTGGTCGTCGAGACTTTGGAGCGGCGCCGACGGAACACAGTTAACTTCGAAGGCATTCTCTGTCGAAAACTGAACCGAGTGAGATTGCTGGTTGATGATGACGCCGTTTTCTGTCAGGAAGTCCATACCGAGTATAACGTCTCTGGAACAGTCCGCTAACACAAGACACGTTGCCGGGAAGGTTCGCCCTTGAAGTGTGACTCACGCTCTCCACATTCCTAAAGGTGCAATTAAATGTCCTCCAGCGGTACGTATCTGAGGGCAATCTCAAGCTGTCGTGACCTTCTTGAGTGCCGCGGCGAATGATCCACTGAGTATAGAATAATCGGCCCCAGTATCCACCTAAGCGGTTACGGCGATGCCGTCAACTGAAAGGTCGAAATCGGCTGGCTGTGTCGTCTCGCTGCGGTAATGTCGAGGTGTCCGGTCTCGGCTCCGGTGCGTCGAAGAGGTGCGGTGTCGTGGAGAAAGAGTCGGGTTATGCAGTTGGTCGTTTGTCGACTTGCCGTTAACTCGAGCGGCTCGGTAATCGTCGTCGTTGTCTTTGAGGTGTTTGACGTAGGCGAAGTGGTTTGCGTTGTTGGAGGGTCTTGTACATTTTGTCGTCGAGCAGCCACACCTCTAGAGGCTGCTGCGTCTGGTTTCCCCTACGGGGATTTCTAGACTGTTCCCGCTGCTCGGAGGAATCGTAGCGGCATGGCGAAGGTGATCGGTGGCGCTGAACTCAGTCTGGGTTAGAAAGGTAGTCGGCAATCTCCCGTGGGCGCTCTCCCGGCTGTGGACAGCGAGCACCGAAGGGGAACCCGCGAAGACCCATCTCTTTGTACGGGCAGCGACGCCAGCCATGCCCAGCTTCACCACAATGGTAGCACAGCGGCCGATAGTCCACGGTTCGCTAGATGTCAGTTCGGCGGCGCCTGGGTCGCTGCAGAAAAGTCGGCTGGGAAGGTGGCAGGGATATTTGGGGAGCAACCGGCGCAGGCTCTTCGTAACGGGGTGTTGCAGGCGGCAGAAAACGGATTGCAACGGCGGCGTAACTCATTGTAGGTTGTTGTGGAGGGCTTGCAAGAGGCCGCGCTGCACCCAAAGCTTGTTGCACTTCTTCGCGAACAACATCGGTGAGCGATGCGACTTGCGGCTGCGCCGGCGTAGGCAAGAGTTTCGCCAGTTTTTCGCGCAAAATAGTTCGAATGGTCTCACGCAGTGAGTCTCCTTATGACACGGTGGACGTTTCAGCACATGTGGACAGCATCGACACGGTCGTGCGCTCGTACTACCGTGCCCGCATGTCAAGCGCGCTCTCTATGGAAGTAGCTTCCGTTACAAAAGCATCGACGGTCAGAGGCGGGCTGCGAACGAGGCCTGCGAAGAGCTGTTCTTTCACACCTCTCATCAGTAATCGTACTCTCCGCTCTTCCGACATGTATCTGCGCGGCGGAACAAGAGCTTCATTTCCTCCGCGTACACCATCACGCTTTCGTTCGGATGCTGGATGTGATTCTGAAGTAGGAGATCGGCCTTTTCTTTACAAAATGTGCTTATAAATGCCTGAAGAAATTGTGCTTTGAACGTGTCCCATCTTTGCAGGCGAGATTCATGATTGACGTACCAGGTCCTCGCCGAGTCCTCCAGTGCAAAGAAGACATGGCGCATCTTCACATTGGCGTTCCAGGCATTAAAGATGGCCACCCGGTCGAACTGGTCCAGCCACTCATCGGCGTCTTCATGGGGAAGACCATGAAAGCGAGGGGGGTCTCGCTGGTGAAGCAGGACATTGGCAGGAATCTCTTGTGTGCTCATAGTGATAGTCTGTGTGCTTGTAGAGCGTAGATCAGAAAGCGGACCGAATTCGAGAAATAGGCCACGTAGTCGCCGGCTGCACTGGTGAACAGGCGTCTCTACCCTGGGAGTGTGTCCTTGGCTGCTGTCGCGGCTTGAAAGGGGCATCCGGTACATGAAAGATCTACCAAGCACCTCCACCAGATGTCACGTTGCGAAAAGGCATGTGAAGGCCGCAGAGCCGGTGACACAGAGAGCCCGGTGTTGGCGAAGTCCAGGGACAAACGGTGCGAGCACGAAACGGGAACTTCGTCGTCTGCTGCTTCTCTCCCTTTTCTTCACACTGGTAGCAATATTATGTAGCTTTTAGTCCTGTATGCGGCAATATACTTGCACGACAACTATTCTAACATATCTCCTGGCACATTGTGTATTTCCAATAAATGAAATGCGGCAGTTTGGCGTTTGCATAATCAATGGTTCGACAAAAATGGTTCTGGTAAGGCATCGAATGAAGTGATTTACGGTCACAAACCGAGTCTGAAGAAGGTTGAGACATTTCTGAACCGCGAATAGGTGTATTGTTCACTGAGATAAACAAAAAGCCGTCACCACCTAAATAAGCAAAACGTGACGTAATAAGCACCCTTAAGCTATCGCACCGGAGCTTCATAATAGATTAGCTGTGCCAAGCTGCCTGCATCAATTGGACACCGAATTCCTGTTTGTACATCCGATAAAGGCAAAGAAAATGGCAAAACAATTGCCCTGTGGATACACTAACCGACCTCTTGAAATCCAATTTAGAGAGGCAATTTCGTACAAATTACAGGCTCCCACCGGCCTTTTTATACTGGTATTTCGAGGTGGTTTAACAAAACTTGAACAAAACTTTCGAGGTGATTAAAGTTTACCACTGCTGCTGAATAGTGGTGTCGAAGTCGAGGACAACGTCCCTTGCATCCGGATGAAGCATAGTATGCCAGCTCTTTTGCGCTTTCATTTCTCCGGAACCTAAGCTTGATAAAGCATACCACCTACAGGAACAAATGCCATGCCATATGGTTGTAATCATGATACCGTGGTACGAAAACAAGAACAGTGGAGCTGATAGAACAGAGAAGCAAAGCGCACTGGGACTTCGTCATGTGCGATGAGAAGCTTGGGAAACGAGAAGAGCCTTGACCGTGGTAACTCAGTCGGAGGCCAACACATGGCGCAGTCGGCGGCAGGTGCCCCGGTTCAAAATTTTAACAGCGAAACCTTTCGCTACTCCGCTCCGCAACTTTTTCGCCGTCTGCGCGTCTTTGATCCTGAACCGAGGGCAAACCACGTGGCAGCTATATCACTCAGCCGCTCCCGTCGAAACCAAGGTAACCGCGAGTGTGTCTCTGCCTAGTTACATGACAACCATGACGTCACCCAATCTAAGCTACGCTGGAGCCGTGGCACTTGCTCTGTCTAGATTGTCTCCGCTGCGGTTGTAAATAGAGCCGAAGCGCCGCCTTGGCCTAAGCTAGCGCGCTCGCGCATGGGCTAGAACAGATGCTTTTAATAGTGGGAACGAAAGACTTAGGATCGAATCCCGGCCTCGGCGGCCGCTTTTCGATGGAGGCGAAAAGCAAGGCGCCCGTGTGCTGTGCGATGTCAGTGCACGTTAAAGAACCCCAGGTGGTCGAAATTTCCGGAGTCCTCCACTACGGCGTCTCTCATAGCCTGAGTCGCTTTGGGACGTTAAACCCCACAAACCAACCAACCAACTTATACTAAAGAATATGGTGCGAGATAACTCGGCTCATCAAGAAGCGGCTGCGTCTGTTCGTTGCCGCAAGCAACGTTCGCGACGCCGACAAAAGGCATCAGAAGGCAAGCCTAGCCTGGATAAGTCAATTTTACAGTTTATGTCAGCTCAGGTGGAACAACAGATTGAGCCTTATCCCGCTAGAATACTCTGCCTGTAATGTCACAGGCAGTGTCACAGGCAAAGGATCAGACAGAAGCTATTGTATTACCTGCCGCCTCTGATGCTGAGTGGCCTGCTCTACCACCAAAGGCCACCGCCAGGCCTCATCCCAGTTTGGTTGCCACACGTGCTGAAAATTCCGACAACCGCGACAGTCAGCAGGTGAAACAAATGCTGAAACAGCTTGTTCGTTCAATGCTGGTGCTGCTCTCTAGCATCAACAAGCAAACAGCAAAGCTTGCTGTTCAGTTTTTGGACGCATTTGAGCCGCTCTTGGCGGCATTGCAATAATTCACAATGGCGCAACAAACTAACGCCACCTCTGTGACGACGCACTTGCGCCGCAGTGTAGTGATGAAATGGAATGCCCGAGGCCTGTGTGGTCGTCTGAGTGATTTCCGACAGTGGGTACAGAAATACCACTTTCCTGTGATTGCGATCTGTAAGCCCAACATGCCGGCTGCTTTCTGCCTTTCTGGATATGTTCTGCTATGGTCTCGAGAGGCAGATGAAACAGGCAAAGTGCTGGTGTGCGTACGCCAAGACATTGCACACGTCCGCCATGCTCTACAACTCCACAACACGAATCACTACATCTGTTTGACATTAGCCCTGAAAGGACGAGTATGTTCTGTAATTGGCGCTTATATTCCGCCGAGGATGGCTTGGACAAGTCATATTAATTTTCAACAGTCCAGTGTTGTGCAGCTCCTCATATTATTGTTGGCGATTTTAATGCTCACCACTCTCAGTATGGTTGTGCCATAATGAGTAATTGAGGAAGAGACCTGGCAGACTTTATGCATACGCAAGATCTCGTCAATATAAACGACGGCTCATCGACGTTGCTACGCGGAACAACCTACAGCAGCTGCTTGGATGTGGCGTTTCTTGCCAGAAGCCTCCATCCCTCTGTTTCTTGGGGTAGTGATGTGGAAACGCATGGGAGTGATCACAAACCAACATACGTGTGCATCAAGTGGTTCGCACCTGCCACTTCATCTCGTGTGTAATACACAGACTGGCCCACCTTAAGGGCATCGGTCGAGACTTCCAGCGTTGACCTGCAGTCACCATCTCAAATAAAGGGCCTCATTACTTCCTCTCTTAGTGAGAACACTCGATAGGTTTGTGTTCCGGCGTCAGTGTTCAGTATCGACGTGGAATTCGAGCGGCTTCGCGCGGTCCGTCGGCGGGCTGAAAGGATGTACTGAAGAACGAAATCCGCGCAAGATCTCGCACTTTCTCGCAAAGCTAAACGACTATTTTTACGCCACCTGGAGAGGTTAGGACAACAATGATGGAGGCATTTCTGCTCATCACTGGATCCCCTTAAGCCCCTGTCGCGTATCTGGCATGTTGCGAGAAGCTTGCGCACACCTCCGCAAGAAAGGCGCCCTTTTCGTGCCCTGGCCCTTTATCAACGTTGCAATGAAATTGACGTAGCTGAAGATTTTTGTAAAATGGTTGTTGGCACAAACCAGCGGCTATTACCAATTTCAGCGGTTTTTGCGCCACCTTCGCCGAATGATCAATACAACTTGCCCTTTTCAATAGTTGAATTATACGCCGCTCTTGCTCCTTGTCGGAATTCATCTGCATCTGGTCCTGACGGGCTTACTTATTCAGCAATATCAAACCTATGCAAGGATGGTAGAACTGCACTACTTAAATATTTCAATGATATATGGCCTTCTAGTACTCTTCCTGAACACAAGAAGGTGCTGGCTGCTCTGGTTGCTCTTTTTAAGCCTGGAACGTCCCCTCTCGAACTTACCTCATACCAGCCAGTTGTCCTGGCAAGCTGTGTTGGAAACGTTATGGAGGAAATGGTGCTGGCAAGACTTGAGTGGTTTCTAGAGAGTAATGATCTTTATCCGAATATGATGACAGGAGTTTGCCAGGGACGCTCTTCCATCGACAGCGTAATCGACTTTGTGGCGACAGTAGAACACGAAAAGCGTCACGGTCGACTAGTAGCTGTTGTCTTTTAATATATAGAGGGGGCTTATGACAACGTCCTCCATGATGGTATTCTTGGTGGACTTCACGACGTGGGAGTTGGCGACCGGCTGTATTTGTGGATTGTGAGCTATCTCAGTGGCCGGTCTGTTTACATGACTACGCCTGACAGTTCTACCCGCTATCAGGTCGGTCGTGGAGTTTCAAAGGGAGGCGTCCTCAGCCCAACTTTAACGTTGTGCTAATTGACCTGGTGAGTGAACTGCCAACTAACATTCACATCAGTGCATATGCTGACGACACCTGCATCTGGGCTTCTGGCTCGACGCGCCCACAACTACGTGCGAGATTGCAACGAGCTGTGTAAGCGACATTGATATACCTACGGTGTCAAGGTTTACTTTTAGCGACAGAAAAGTGATCAGCGATCGCATTTACGTGAAAATGTGTCAGCCGCTACTCGATTACTCTACATGGAGTCGTAATACCGTACGTATTCAGGCACCGATGATTGGGGGTAATTGTTAACCACCGACTATCTTGGTCGAAACATATTACTACGGTGAAGAAAAGGCTAATTAATTTTTGCCATGTACTTCGTTTCATAGTTGGCATCAAATGCGGACCAACTGAGCGCGCCTTATTACGGCTTTACGAGACTCTGTTTGATAGCTACATCCGGTACTGTCTCCCAGTACACCTTAGTATGAGCCTTTCCTGCTTGCGGACTTTAGAGAGCGTACAAGCGCAGGCACTGAAAATATGCCTTGGACTGCCCAGATGCACCTCTAACAAAGGCACAATTGACGAGACACATGATCGCCCTATATCCATATACTTGTCACACGAACCACTTCGTGTATATTAACGAGCACTTACTAGACACCGTTTTCACCCACTCAGCAAGATTGTGGATGTAAGGCCGGACTGCAGTTTTACAAGTGTACTCCGCTGCCATCAGTAGCAAGTACCGACAGGATATGCCCTCCCATATCGTCCCGCCCAACCACCATGGAGGATGGATAAACCTTTGGTGCACCTTCATGTTCCCGGAATACTAAAGAAATCAATGGTGCCACTTAGTGGACTCAAACAACTTACTCTGGCGCACATCTGGTCAGAATATTGTAATTATATTCACGTATACACCGATGGATCTGTGTCAACACAGGCATCCGCTGCATCTGTGGTCATACCCGCTCAGAAAACGACTCTACATTTCCTTTTGGGACATAGATCAACATCAACCGCTGCTGAACGTGTAGCCATTCGGAAATCTGCTAGCTACATGTGTCGATACAGCGCATCACGCATTTCTCAACGCCTCTATGGAAATGCCGGTGCAGACGAGGCTTACGTTGTAGGTATACGTCATCGCCGAAACCTATCGGGCCTAATGGTTTGCTTTTCGCCCGTATAGTAGAGCCTTAGCACTTCCGCTAAAATCAAACGGTCTCTAAAAGCAAGGACAGTAGTCTTTTTACAGTACACAGACGTAAGCCATGCACTCTTCCTCTGAGACCTGGGTGCTTTCGGCAGGTACAGAACATAACATTACTACGATTATTTCAAAATTAAATTAGCTGATGTATGTACAGGACGAGAACTGTGAGCAGCAATTTGGTAAGCACTTCATACGATGGCGGATGAGCGAAGCAAAACTGCTGTGGTACTATCTGTAGGCTGCACGTGAAATCGACACAGAAGATGGGGCCTATTCCTATCGACAGGTGCCTACATCGTTTGGATTAATCGATTCAATCCTACGCGCTTCAAATCGCTGAAGTGCCGAGCGGCAACGCTGCATAGGTGGTCCCCTGGCCCTGTTTTCATTTTCTGCTTTTTTAATGCCAAAACCTTTCTAGGCTCATGGAACAAAATACCGGGCGCGAGAGTTGTGCGCGAGATCTGTCATATTACGTGAGATGCGTTCTTGTCTAGCGTTCCTGCCATCTGCAATCCCTCATTTGAACGCGCGCCAAGGAATGCCACGATGCCTCAGGAGCGATGGTGTACCGTCCGAACTCCCACTTGCCGGAGAAAGTGTGACAGATACTGCACCTTTCATTTCCTGTAGACCACATATAATTGTATGTAGCGCTGCAACAAACGCCAATGAGAGGCAAATTTTAAGAGAGGGACGGTGGGCTTTCGCCATTATATTCTTAAGAGACATCTGAGGGACCCACTAAATTTTTGTTTCTGTGCGCTTTCATATGAAATGACAGATCGCGCGCCACGACATGATACTAATATTTCGTTGTGTCATGCTGCACACGTGCCTCCCTCAGAGGCGTAAATCAGCATGATGGATGAAAG
The DNA here is from genome assembly GCF_055883805.1 of Amblyomma maculatum. Classification (NCBI taxonomy): domain Eukaryota; kingdom Metazoa; phylum Arthropoda; class Arachnida; order Ixodida; family Ixodidae; genus Amblyomma; species Amblyomma maculatum. Next base: position 117,781,565 of record NC_139350.1, on the reverse strand, counting down.
GGCCGTAAGAAAAAATCTTGATCGCTTGAGTCTGCCTCATCCCGCTGGCAGTTCAAAAAATAATAAATGCTGGGGGCGCTGATTGGTACAGCGCACTGCGACTATGTCAACACCATACTGTATATACTTTCCGGAAAAAGTGTGACAGTGTGCCGGAAAGTGTGCCTTCCCTGCAGGCTAATTATAATTGTATGTAGCGCTGCAACAAAAGCCGATGAGAGGCAAATTATAGGAGAGGAAGGGCTGGCTTTCACCATTCTCCTCTTGAGAGACATATAAGAAACCCTTTAATATTTTGTTGCTGTGCGCTTTCATATGAAATGCCAGATTGCAGGGCTGGGAAGATACTTCGAAAAAGTATCTTCTATATCGATACTCGATACACTGAAAAATTATATTTCCAATGCTGAGGCAAGATACAGGATTGAAATCCAGTTTCGATACAAATACTCGGTACTGTATCGTCGATACTTCGATACTTCGATACATAACTGACATCCTAAAATAATAAAGGTGGTAATACGATTCAATGGGAAATAATACCCATTGGAATCCTTAGAGCATTCCTGTAGCATAGGTTTTCTAAAAAGAGCTTAACAAAAACGCCACCACGGATTTGCTGTTTGAGCAGCTGTCCTTGCAGAACTTCACATTGAATTGAAGCCATGGTTACAGTTGAGCGATTGCTTACATAAGCAGCCTAGCGAAACATTACTTGAATCCAATGCTCTTCATGTGACCCGACCTTTAGGCACTTGGCTATACATACAAATACAAGTGTGCTACCTGCGTGCATTTGTGGAGCCGAGCAGTTATATTGCCATTAGTGCAACAATAAACATTTTAAGCTCTGCATATAGTTGAAAACTGGAAGGTAAACAAAATAAAATGGCTGAATGGTATTTAGTCCGGGAAGAGCGCGATGAGAGCGTGCTAAAAGCGGCGCAAATGAGAATAGCGACTCTGCATACGCACACGAGCCGAACGCATTGTTGTATTCGATGATGATGCCTTTTATCAGCGCGTAACAGTGAACGAGAGCCAAGTAAACTCAAGCATACTAGAGGTAATTAGGAAACTCGAGGTCTACTAGCGTCGCTAGAAAACTGCGGCTGGTTGTAGATAAAAGATGGAAGTATCTCTCTTTAACATAAAGTGGCTAATACGACTTTTTGTTTCTTTTTTAGGATAGAAATTTAAGGTCTGTGTAATGTTTTTCGTAAAAACATTGTTTGAAAACGCATTTGTGGAAACCTGTTCCTTGTGCAGTTACAAAAGACGGATTTGTTTCCCATTCAATGTCGTAACTACAAGAACATGGTTAGCCGACTGCGTCGTGGTTGACTGAGGCCTTAAAGGCTTGTGTTCTTCCGCCTAGCAGAGCCGGCACGCGGAGCTCAGGGGTTTTCGGTTGTGCATAAGTTACTGCGTTCGACAGCCCACCGAAGGCGCTGCTGGACGAGAATCAAACACAACAAAGACGGGGAGCGGATGGCAAAGGGTGGGAAGAGCGGGTACTGCATTGTGCGAGATCCCTACTGCGTCCCTTGCGTCGACGCTTTGCACATATCTCTCTGTGTGTCTATTAAAGGCTTAGCAGCTTCGTGGGGCGCACTCGGCGCTCGAAAGTAAAGCACCTCCTGAGCGCCTACATACCATTGCCTGCTTCAGTTTTAAATACAGGGAATCTGGAAATGTGGTTGACGCTGTGGGGCCGAGGCATTTGTAGGGATCTCAGGCGGTATTACAGGCCTTCTCTCATTGCCTGTATTACCGCATGAGCGAGCGCCGTCAACCAAAGTTCTCACAGCGGTTTCAATATTTAAGTTCTCTTTAGTATCAAGTATCTTCAAAATACACGACTTTTAGCACACGATACCTAAAACCGATACACAAAATATATTTAAAGAGAGTACCGAAGATACATGTATCTTCGATACTGCCCATGCCTGACAGATTGCGTGCCGCAGCATGATACAACCATTTCTTTGTGTCATGCTGCACACGGGCCTCCCTCACAGGCGTAAATCAGCAGTATGGATGCAAGGGCCGTAGGAGAAAACCTTGATCGCTTGAGTCTGCCTGATCTGTCTGGCAGTGAAAAAAAAAATCAAGAAGCGCTGATTGGTGCAGCGCATTGCCGACTATGTCAACACCATAGTATATACTCGGCATCGTATACAGCGGGAGAAGCCCAATGATTTCCGCGCTAAATCGCTACGTGCAGGTATTTCCTACTGAAGACCAGATTGAAAATCATGAGTGCCTTTATGCTTTGAGTGAGTGTGTCAGAAACAAAAATTTATTATGGTAAAACAACTTTGGCCCATATTGCCAGAAAAAAAAGCCCCCTTGCTTTGCAGTGTTCCCGGTTCTTAAAAAAAGGTAATGAAAATGTAGTAACGGCTACCGCTATACAACCTTTGTTAACCGTTTCTACTTTTCTACTGCCTTCTAATGACCATGTTTTTACCTAAGAAAATGGGATTGTGTAAGGGTATAAACTCCTGCTATTATTATGTCTTTTGGCTGCAGCTATCTTTGTGATATCTCATTGCTACCTCACTGGGAGCAGAGGTAGTATGGGCCTTATAATGTACAATAGTGTTATACCTTCGCTACGATGATAAGAATGTCTGAGAGCATACTTGATAGGAATATTCGAGTATACACTGACTGTAATACTCCTGATGCTGTTGGTACTGTATGTCATCATCATCATCATCAGCCTGATTATACCCTCTGCAGGGCGAAGGCCTCTGTCATATTTCTCCACTTAACCCGGTTCTGTGCTAGCTGCATCCACGTGACCCCTGCGAACTTCTCAATCTCATCCGCCCACCTTACCTTCTGCCGCCCCTTTCTACACTTTCCTTCCCTTAGAATCCAGTTTGTTACCCTCAGCGACCATCGGTTATCCTCTCTTCGCACTACATGTCCCGCCCATGTCCATTTCTTCTTCTTAATTTCTACTAGAATGTCGGTAACGTGAGTTATTTCTCTGACCCACTCTGCACGCTTTCTATCTCTTAATGTTACCCCTACCATTTTTCGTTCCATAGCCCTCTGGGTTGTCCTCAACTTAAGTAAAACTCTCTTGGTTAGCCTCCACGTTTCAGCCCCATAGGTAAGTACAGGCAAGATGCAACTGTTGTATACTTTCCTCTTGAGCGATACCGGTAAGCTGCTAGTCATAATCTGCGAGTGCTTGCCAAATGCGCTCCATCCCATTCGTATTCTTCTAGTTATTTCCTTTTCGTGGTCCGGATCTGCGGTTACTACCTGTCCTAAGTATACATATTCGCCTACTACTTCCAGTATTTCGCTACCTAATGTAAACTGCTGTTCCTTCCCGAGGCTGTTGAACATTACCTTAGTCTTCTGCATATTGATTTTCAAGCCTACCTTTCTACTTTTCCTGTCTAGGTCATCAATCATTATTTGCAGTTCATCCCCCGAGTTGCTTAGCAAGGCAATGTCATCAGCAAATCGCAGATTACTGAGGTATGTTCCATCTACCCTTATCCCTAACTGCTCCCATTCCAAGTCTCTGAATACTTCCTCTAAGCAAGTTGTGAATAGTACTGGAGAGGTTGTGTCTCCTTGCCTAGCACCTTTCTTTATGGGAATTTTGTTACTTTTTTTATGCAGAACTATGGTTGCTCTGCAGCCACTATATATATCTTCCAGCACTTTCACGTACGGCTCGTCTACACCCTGATTTCGCAATGCCTGCATCACCGCCGAGGTTTCAACTGAGTCAAATGCTTTTTCGTAATCAATGAATGCTATGTATAAGGGCTGGTTATATTCCGAGCATTTTTCTATCACCTGATTGATGGTATGGATATGATCGATAGTAGGGTACCGTTGCCGAAACCCTGCTTGATCCTTTGCTTGATTGCAGTCTATGGGTGTCCTGATTCTATTAGCGATTACCTTAGTAGATACCTTATACTTAACAGACAGTAAGCTGATTGGTCTCTAATTTTTAAGGTCCTTAGAGTCCGCTTTCTTGTGAATGAGGATATTGTTTGCATTCTTCCATGGTTCCGGTAGCGGCGGTGACACCAGGCACTGCGTATACAGGGTGGCCAGTTTTTCTAGCACGATATCCGCCCCGTCCTTCAGCAAATCTGTAGTTATCTGATCCTCTCCAGCTGATTTCCCCCTTTTCATAGTTTCTAGTGCTTTCTTGACCTCGTCCTTCGTCACTGGTGGAACGTCTGACTGTTTTTCCCTACCGCCCATCTCATTACGGTCCTGACTACTTTGGCTACTGTAGAGATCTGTATAGAACTCCTCGGCTACTTTGACTATCTTTTCCATATTAGTGATGACGTTGCCCGCCTTGTCCCTTATCGCATACATCTGGTTTTTGCCTATGCCCAATTTCTTCTTTACCGCTTTAAGGCTTCCTCTGTTCTTTACAGCATGCTCAATTTTCTCTACGTTATACTTCCTTGTATCGGCCACCTTGCGCTTATTGATTAGCTTTGATATCTCGGCCAATTCGATCTGGTCTGTTGGATTGAAAGCTTTCAAACTCTGGCGTTTCTTAATCAAATCTTTCGTCTCCTTAGACAGCTTGCCGGTATCCTCTCTAACTATCCTACCGCCTACTTCTACCGCGCACTCAGTAATGATATCTCTGACATTATTGTTCCTTGCCTCTAGGGTAATGTCGCCATCCTCAGTTAGAGCTGGAAACCTATTCTGTAGCGAGATCCTGAACTCTTCTGCCCTCCCCCTCACCGCTAATTCGTTGACGGGTTTCTTTCTCACTAATCTGTTGCGTTCTTTCTTCAGATTTAGGCTAATTTGGGACCTCACCATCCTGTGGTCACTGCATCGCACTTTCCCGATTACCTCTACATCTTGCATAATGGCGGGGGTTGAACACATTATGAAGTCGATTTCATTTTTAGTCTCTCCGTTAGGACTTTGGCATGTCCATTTCCAGTTCTTCCGTTTTCTGAAGAAGGTATTCATGATTCGTAAGTTATTGCGCACTGCAGACTCAACTAGTAACTCCCTCCTGCTATTCCTAGAACCAATGCCATAGTCACCTACTGCATTGTCTCCTGCCTGTTTTTTTCCCTACCTTTGCATTGAAATCACCCGTTAGTACAGTATACTGCGTCTTTACTTTTCGCATTGCCGATTCTACATCTTCATAGAAGCTTTCAACTGCCTGGTCATCATAACTATATGTAGATGCATAGGCCTGTACAACCTTCAGTTTATACCGCTTATTAAGTCTAATTACGATGCCTGCAACCCTCTCTATAATACTATAGCATTCATCTATTACCCGCTATATACTTATGACAAGGAAACCTACTCGTAGTTGTCGCCTCTCTGGTAAGCCTCGATAACACAGTGCATGCCCATCCTTCAGTACAGTATATGCCTCATTCGGCTTCCTAACCTCACTAAGCCCTATGACATCCCATTTCATGTCCTCTAGTTCCTCTAACAGCACTGGTAAGCTAGCTTCACTAGCTAGGGTTCTAGCATTAAACGTTGCCAGGGTCAGTTTCCAATGGCGGTCTGTCCAGCGGAGCCAGGCTTTCTTAGCACCCCCTGCTGCGTCACGGGTCTGACCGCCGCCGTGGTAAGTTGGTCCGCAGCCGCTGGTGACTGAGGGCCGGGGTTTTATGGAGCTTATTAGTATGTCGTATGCTGTTATATGAAAAAAGGACTTACTAATTCTAGCAAAATCTGAAAAAAAGTTCCAGTGCTGCTTTTTGTGTTTGGGATAACATAGTATATACGTGGCACTGTTATTACTGGGGTCTCAGCCGATGTTCACGTAGCTGGAACACAGGACTCAAGAGGACTCAAGCTGGTCCGACGATTGGCAGCCATCGATGACACCCAGTCCGCGGCGGCAGCGTCGCCATCATGTGCTGCAGCCACCACGTCGCCAGGGCGCCAGTGGCGTCTAACGCCACTGGCGCCCTGGCGACCAAGGTCCGCTGGGACTGTAGGTCATGGCAGCTGAGCAGCGCCGCCTCCCAGGCTTCCTTAGAATGGTGAGTAATGTAGGATTGGGAAAAGTGGAGATTGGATGGACAGACCCAGACCATGTGGAAAACGTCCGAGAGGTCGCTCCATACAGGCTGCCGCCCCCATAAAAGTCTGTATTGAAGTCCATCAGGACTGCTTGGAACAGCATTGTGTTTGTAAAAAATTTAAGAAGAGGGCTTTCGTCCGCTCTCCGGAGACATTTACAAGGTTCCGGAAAGCGGCGATGCCTGTCCTTATAATATGTAGTAATTTCGTCGAATGTCATAAGACATTGGGTGGGCTCGGAGTAGAATTCCTGCGCAAGTTTGAGGGCCCGGGAAGAGAGCGCGAGGGCCACCTGACTGGATAACTCATCGCCCGGGAGTCCCTGATGGCCGGGAGCCCGGATAAGATTCCAATTTTGAGGGTCGCTGGACCGACAGCAATTTTGTAGGATGCGCATGGCTAGAGGAGGTATCCAGCCCAGGTCATAATTTCCGACAGGACCCCTTAGAGTCGGTAATGATTTGTTTTACTTGTGGGAGGGAGAGGGCGAGCGCAAATGCGATTTCCTCCGTGTGTGTTGTATTGTGGGCTTTGAATGGGAGTCCTGCCACACTGTTGGTGCTGCAGACCACTGCCGCGGTGAATCACCTCTCACGGTAGGGACCGGCAATATCCATGTAGTATACATGTTGTCTACCATAATGCCGCTCCAGTGCTTCCGCATGAGCCTCGAAAGGATGGGGAGCGACTCATTCATGTATAATTACCCGCCTGACGCTCGCAGGGGTGATCACGAGAAAGTTTTCCCTATTGTTGGTCAGAATAAAAGCACGCAGTTTTTCGCGAATTGGAGTGCCCGAGACATTTCGGGAATCAAGTGCCGTGGGCAAGTGACCCTTATAAGGGGCGGACTTCTCAGAGTCCCGGAATGTCTCAACTTGGTGCTGCAATTCCACCGTCAGCTAAAAATCGCCGTCACCACATGGAAGTTTACCCTCACCACATGAAGGTGTGTGATAAGGCTCAAGCACCATCGTCCATCGTCGGCAGTGGGCGCCACCTCGAATGCTCGTCAGTGTCTCTACGATTGAACAGGCCGACATGAACTTCATTTCCCCAGCTCGCTAGCTGGGAACAAAAACGGTATTATAAGAAGTGGAGTTGCATCCATGAGCTCAGCTCTATTGTCTTCAGCTCAGTCAGTACATAGTTCAACATATAGAAAGTGTACATAAACCCTTTTTCTTCGCTATTTTCTCTGGCTGCTCCTGCCTCAATGTCTCGTTTGCTCCTGGCAAATCTGCGGTGAAGCCTAGGCTCCTGAACCCCGATCACATCAGCACCTACGAGTTACAATGTTTGTTTTCATGCACCTTATTTTTTCGCGCCATGCCATAACCCACTTGATAGTTCTACAAGTAGTACAGAGCTTAATCGGTCCGTTCAAGACGGGGAAAGACACAACCATGTCTTCACGACTAAGGAAGATGCATGCGAGATCCTCTTTCGCCAAGCCTGTGAGCTTTGTGCCTAATTATACAGGATGTACGCTGTCGTTGTAAAATAAATTTTCTTCCAAGCTGGCTTCCGAGACTGAAAAACCCTCTAGGAAGCAGCGGTAAAACAGACAGGAAAACCACCAATGGATCAATACAATCCGATTCGGAGACGTTAGTGGCGGCGATAAAGTGCACTAGAATATAGTTTGGTGGATAGCTGATAGTTGTGATGGCCCTATAGTGAGACCTGCTTCCTTTGTGTTCGTGCGGTGTGATTGTGAACGCCATTTTCTTGTGTTGGGCTGCTTTTTTGGAGCTGCTATTTGAATGGGCCGTAGAATGTTTTGACCTGCGCACTTGGAAAGACTTTCTGAAATACATTAAGTAGTGCTGAATAGATTACGCCTCGTACAGCGCTTGCATCGCACCGTGGCAAATGCCAACATAAACATGGAAATGGACAAGCTTAATTGCTTGCAGGTGTGAGTAGGTCCCTTAAATTTATTTTGTTTATTGTTGCTATGGAATGAGCGAAACGCCGTTAATATTGCTGTATGTGGCGTGGTCTCAAAATGTTTTCGTAATACAAGCTACGAACTTGAGGCAACGGCTTCAGCAAGCTGCCTGTTTTATCGTGACGGCGTACCAATCAGTCTCTGGCCAAGGGCACAGCGGTCGCTGGAAAGCTTGAATGCTGTATAAAGAAACTCTTGAGCTTGTAATCGAAGTGACATTTTAAGCCAGAAGGCGCGTTATATATGTAATAATTGCCTGAAGTTCGGTCTGAGACGGATATAAGCTTTAACGTCCCATAACACAAGCAACTACAATGAATCGCTATTGAAATTTGGGCCACCCACAATTCTATAGCATACACTAACGCCGCCTAGTGCATGCGAGGGCGACCTGCATTTAGCCTCTATAAAAAAAAAAAAACAAAGAAACGGCAAAAGGAGCTAGAATTCAAGAAGTTTCCCCGGAATCACCAGTGGAGCGCCAAACCACGGAGGCTCCTTGGCGGCCATATTAATAGTTGACATATTTCTGTTGAATGTAGAAAAAGTTGAGTTATTTTAGTTTGGGATGCATCATTTTAACAATGGCTAATATAACGGCAGAAACGGTCCTCTCCTATATGTTAACAAAAGTAAATAAATGTTTTAAGGCAGAAGGCGTGCAGTTAGAAAAATTTATGTAAATGCTAACCCTAATACTAGAACAGACTTGTGGAGCACTAATGCTTCATCGGAATATAATTAGGAAGACTTGAATGTTGATATTTTCGTAAATTACACGTAATTTAAGAAGTGCCTGTATATTTTTAGAGGCTTTGTTGTCGCTACACACCCAGCGATATCTGAAGGTTATCAGCCTCTTAGTACAGCTGCAGCACTACTACCAGCATTCTCGCAAAAACCAACTGTCTGATGTTGATTTGACTTTGGACATTTCCGAGGGACTCGTGCTCACATAAACGACTGTGACAGATACTGCGCCTTTCCTTTCTTGTAAACCAATTACAAAACGCCAGTTAACTTTCATGCGTTCAACTGTACGCTGGTTGTATTGGACAAGGGGCGCGCGATGTACTGTGTGCAGCAACAATACTCAGTCTTTCATACAAAGTATGGTTGTATCCGACACTATCACTAATAAAAGCATTACGTTATGAAGGTCGCATCTTCGAAGAACATGCAATGTTTTTTCTGGAAGCATGGCCGCCTGATTAACACAGCGAAATAACATTTAATAATTGATATGAAAAAGAACTGAACAAGGGTAAATGGGGTACGCCTCAGGTCGCAGATGAGCCAACGTTTCGACAAGTGGACTTGTCTTCGTCTGGGCATAGCGATCATCACTAGCAGGGGTTCAAATACGCTTTTGCTTCCGAAGAAGAAAAGCTGGGGAGGGGAAATTGGGTGTGAAAGAGTGGGGAGGAGACGATGGGGAGAAGAAAGTGGGTGATGAAGTGGAAAAAAAAATCTTCAGTATGTACTTATCAGCCATGGAAGCAGGGATTCTGTGGCCCGCAAAAGAAGTAAAAGCGGCAGTACCAGGAAAAACTACAATGCCGGTTAGGTGAATAGTCACCACTAAAGCAGGTTTGGTGCAGATACACCTTACAAAGGGAGGCTATGCAAAGGGCCCTGATAAGGCATATATCTAAGGGGACAATTCTTAAAAGGAGGGGGTAGGGGGAGTACATAGTCACAGGATAATAACCGCATAGTGAAAAAACAATAATAATCTTAAGTATGTATCTCAACCTGGAACCAGAGATCCTGTGGCCTAAAAAAGAAGCCCCAGTACCAGGAAAAAAAAACAGTACCGGGTAGATGATTAGTCACCACTTAGGAGGGTTTGGTGCAGATAACCTTACAAGAGGATGGTTTGCGAAGGGCCCTGATAAGGCATATATCAAAGGGGGACAATTCTTAAAGCTTTCTGCAAAGGGGGGGGGGGGGGGGGAGAATTACAAAGTCAAAGGATAATAAGCGCAAAGGTAACCGCAACTGACATGAGAAAAAAAAAATAAAAAGAAATGAAAGTAATAATTAAAAGTAATATAAAATAAAAAAATGTTTGAGGACAAATTCAAGCAACAAGTCATAAGGAAGAAATGTGTTTAGAGGAACGTGTAGGGTTATTCTATGGCGGAAGGGAATAGGGTGTACATGCGTTGTGAATAAACTGCACAATTAATGCTATGTGAGATTGTTTTCCCGAATATTTATGATTGGAGAGGGAATATACCTAAGGGATTCTAATGTTCCCTTAGATATATTTATTCCTGCTGGTTCGAATGTTCTAAATTTATGAATTAGATACGCCTCTCTATATTTTCCTTCCCTTGCAGATTTATAGCCTGACTAGAGAATATATACTTTAGTTTCTTCGAACTTACAGTCTTTCTGATTGAATTGCTGGAAAACTGCTTTGGGGAGGTTTTTGCCTACGTCTGCCCGATGTCCATTAAACCTTATGTTCATTGGTTGTCCTGTCCCTTCGATGTACTGTTTATGACAAAAGGAGCATTCTAGATGGTAGATAACGTTTGAAGCTGTGCAGTTAAAGCCTGATTTTATGTCAAAAGAGAAATCGCTTGCATTGATTTTAACCGTGTTGTCTTTTGTATATGACTGCACGTCTTACATCTAGGTCAAGAGCAAGGGTGTGGCTGTGTTGGATGCTTGTTGTCGAGTTTAGAATGTACTAGAATATCTCTGAGGTTCGCGTTACGTTTGTATGTTACCCTTGGTGCCTCCGGAAATATTTTCTTGAGGCGTTCATTGCACGTTAGCATGGAATGGTATTTCCGCAGAATATTGTTTTTGTTTGGAAGGACATTGGAGTATTTAATTACAAAAGAAGGCTGGCGTTCAGTGTTGGCCTTTGGTCGTTTCGTGAGCACATCGTCGCGGTTTAAAGTGCTTGCTTTTTCGAGGGCCGTACTAAGGGAGTTACCGGGATAGTTCCTCTGGATTAGTTTTGCTTTCAATGAATGTAGTTCGTTTAGGTAGTCACTGTCATCGCTACATATTCTTCTAAGCCGTGCCGCCTGTCCTACAAATATTCCTTGGTTACAATGTCTCGGATGATGACTCGTAAAATCTAGGTATTGTTGCTTATCCGTTGGCTTTCTGTACAAAGAAGTTTTACATTTTCCATTTTCCACTGACACCGTGGTGTCGAGAAAGTCGACTTTTAATTGCGACGACTGACAAGGGAATTTAATGCTAGTGTGATGATTATTAGGATGCGAGACGAACGACTGAAGTGATTCTGATCCGTGCTGCCATATCATGAAAATATCGTCAATATAGCGAAGGTATATAAGTGGCTATTCCGGGAATGAATTTAGTATATTGGATTCTAGAACTCTCATGAATATATTCGCGTAAGTCGGCGCGAATGGAGTACCCATGCTGGTTCCAAATATCTGCAAATAATAGGATGAATCGAAGTCGAAATAATTTAAAGTTAAGACTAGTTTAAGGAGCGAGAGATAAACTTCAGAGGCATGCGGATGGTGGTTGTTGATTAATACTTGGGAGAGGGCGTCGATACCTTCATTGATAGGAATATTAGTGTAGAGTCCCGCGACGTCAAGTGTGACAAGTATACAATCATCTGCAAGATTGGTGGTGTTATTAATACGCTCAATAATTCGGAGAAAGTGAGGTGTGTCCTGCACAAACGAAAGAAGCTGGGTCGGGTGGTCTGCTAGGGGGTGATTTAAGAATATTGAGAGGTTTTCTGTGGGCGTATTATTGTTAGAAACAATTGGTCTTCCTGGTAAGTCTGTGGTAATCAATGCTCCTGCGGAAACCTTATGGATCTTGGGCAGTAGGTAAAATCGACTTGCTTGTTTGTTTGACGGCTGAAAAAATGTATAGTCCATCTCGGTAATTAGTTCCCTGGCAAATAAATCTCTTATTTTATTCAGGATGACTTCACTGAACTGTTCTGTCGGGTCGGTATTCAACTTTTCCTAGTGGCAAGAGTTGTTAGGCTGTCTATATGCCTCTCTTTTGTAATTTTCAACAGGGAGAATCACTATGATACCACCTTTGTCTGCAGGCTTGATAACTAAGTCAGTTCTAGAAGCTAGGTTGTCAAGAGTTGCTTTTTCAGTTATAGAGAGGGCTTTGGGCATTCGAGCTAGCTTTGTTTTTTCAATAATTTCTTTTGAGACGGATTTAATGTATAGGTCTAGTTCGGGGCTGCGCTCTGCATCAGGAAACCATGTGCTGGGGGCTCTGAGAAGGTTAGAAACTTCCGGTACATTGTTTGAATTTTCAGCGAAGAATTCTTTAATACGCATTCTTCTTGCGAATTCAGTTATATCTCGGTGAAGTGCATATTCATTAAAGCTATTATTCGTTGGGCAGAAGGTCAGGCCTCGCCTTAGAATCTGTTTCTCATTATCGCTTAGATATTTAGAAATGCCAATGATGTTGCTATCATCTGTGTCCTGTCTCGTAGGTGATATCCGTCGTTGTGAAACTGCAGGAGGTATTCTTCGCTGCCGAGGTGTGTCATTATCTACCGACTGCTGGCCCCTTCTGAATTTCCGCTGTTTTTAACCCTGAGGCTTTTGTTCTTTCCTTCTTTTCGAATTCTTTTAGTACTTGATGCTCGTCCGCGGTTAGTGCTAGTTTGGCCATTTGGTCGTTAAGTTCATCTACTTTTTCCTGACAGTGTTGTTTAAAATGGCTATCAAAGCTAATGACGCATGATCTAAAATATTTTTCCAGCGAATGAATAGTTCACGGCGAAGTGTGCCGACAGTGCACTTAACATTTATCTTAAGTCCTTTCGGTACCATTGCTTTCGTTAAATAATGTTTGTAAGTATCTAAATGCGATATGTAGTTACTGTGCTTTGCGTCTAATTTCCTAGCAACAAGAAAAGGGCGACGTTTGTACTGGGCGATTTCCGCGCTAGGAGCGAGTCATTTCTTCTTGTTGATGTTCCGAGTGGACCTCCTGACAGGCGTTACGTGTTTGGGGGTAGCTGACTTAGGGCTGGTGTTCGTGGTGAAGTCCACTTCGGTGTCCGCCTGGCAGCTGGTGTTTTCCTAGAATGGGTGGGTGTCTGTGTGACGAAACTGCGTTATGTCTCCGGGTTTGTGCCCGCGTGTTGTTCTACTGGTGTTGGTTCCACGAACTCCGTTTGTGTGCACATGTCGCGGGTACTGACAATGGGAGGTCGTGGGAGTTTCGGTTCGTTGTCGGTTTTGTGTGTGTTCAGTTGATTCGTGCTGACCAGAGGAGTTCGTGTGATAGGTTCACATGGCTGCGTCCACTTAAAATATATTAATAGGAGTTCTAGAATCCAATATACTAAATTCGTTCCCGGAAAAGCCACTTATATACCTTCGCTATATTGACGATATTTTCATGATATGGCAGCACGGATCAGAATCACTTCAGTCGTTCGTCTCGCATCCTAATAATCATCACACTAGTATTAAATTCACTTGTCAGTCGTCGCAATTAAATGTCGACTTTCTCGACACCACGGTGTCAGTGGAAAAGGGAAAACTTAAAACTTCTTTGTACAGAAAGCCAACGGATAAGCAACAATACCTAGATTTTACGAGTCATCATCCGAGACATTGTAAGCAAGGAATATTTGTAGGACGGGCGACACGGCTCAGAAGAATATGTAGCGATGACAGTGACTATCTAAACGAACTATACATTCATTGAAAGCAACACTAATCCAGAGGAACTACCCGGTAACTCCCTTAATACGGCCCTCGAAAAAGCAAGCGCATTAAACCGCGACGATATGCTCACGAAACGACCAAAGGCCGGTACTGAACGCCAGCCTTCTTTTGTAACTAAATACTCCAATGCCCTTCCAAACATAAACAATATTCTGCGGAAATACCATTCCATGCTAACGTGTAATGAACGCCTCAAGAAAATATTTTCGGAGGCACCAAGGGTAACATACATACGTAATGCGAACCTCAGAGATATTCTAGTACATTCTAAACTCGACAACAAGCATCCAACACAACCACACCCCTGCTCTCAACCTAGATGTAAGACGTGCAGTCATATACAAAAAGACAACACGGTTAAAAGCAATGCAAGGAATTTCACTTTTCACATAAAATCAGGCTTTAACTGCACATCATCAAACGTTATCTACCTTCTAGAATGCTCCTTTGTCATAAACAGTACATCGGAGAGACAGGACAACCAATGAACATACGGCTTAATGGACATCAGGCAGATGTAGGCAAAAACCTGCCCAAAGCAGTTTCCCAGCATTTCAATCAGAAAGACCATAAGTTCGAAGAAATTAAAGTATATGTTCTCCAGTCAGGCTTTAAATCTGCAAGGGAGAGAAAATTTAGAAATGCGTATCTAATTCATAAATTTAGAGCATTAGAACCAGCAGGAATAAATATATCTAAGGGAACGTTAGAATCCCTTAGGTGTATTCCCTCTCTATCATAAATATTCGGGAAAACAATCTCACATAGCTATAATTGTACAGTTTATTCACAACACATGTACACCCTATTCCCTTCCGCAATAGCATAACCCTACACGTTCCTCTAAAACATTTCCTCCTTATCACTTGGTGGTTAAATTTGTCCTCAAACATTTTCGTTTTTTTTTTTTATTTTTTATTATTTTTCATTTCTTCTTATTTTTTTCTCATGTCAGTTGCGGTTCCCTGTGCGCTTATTATCCTGTGACTTTGTATATCTCCCCCCCCCCCCCTTTGCAGAAAGTTTAAAGAATTGTCCCCCTTATATATATGCCTTACCAGGGCCCTTCGCAAACCCTCCCTTTGTAAGGTGTATCTGCACCAAACCCGCCTAAGTGGTGCCTAATCATCTACCCGGTACTGTGTTTTTTTTTTGTTTTCCTGGTACTGCGGCTATTACTTGTTTTGTAGGCCACTGGATCTCTGGTTCCAGGTTGAGATACGTATTTAAGATTATTATTATTTTTCACTATGCGGCTATTATCCTGTGAATATGTACTCCCCTTCTACCCTCTCCTTTTAAGAATTGTCCCCCTAGATATATGCCTTATCAGGGCCCTTTGCATAGCCTCCCTTTGTAAGGTGTATATGCACCGAACCGGCTTTAGTGATGACTATTCACCTAACTGGCATTGTAGTTTTTCCTGGTACTGCTGCTTTTACTTCTTTTGCAGGCCACAGAATCTCTGGTGCCATGGCTGATAAGTACATACTGAAGATTTTTTTTTCACTTCATGACCCACTTTCTTCTCACCCATCCTCTCCTCCCCACTCTATCACACCCACTTTCCCCTCCCCAGCTTTTCTTCTTCGGAAGCAAAAGCGTATTTAAACCTCTGCCAGTGATGCTCGCTATGCCCAGACGAAGACAAGTTCACTTGTCGAAACGTTGGCTCATCTGCGACCTGAGGCGTACCCCATTTACCCTTGCTCAGTTCTTTTTCATACCGTGCAAACCATCTTCTTCCTTTCGTTCTAATTTAATTATTGAGGCACAGGAAACACAATCCTATCAAGATGTCCTGCTGCCCACGATAATCCGTGATTTAGGAGTTAAACCATCTGTATTTTTTTTGTAGCGAAAACACTACTGTAGTTTTTCAAGCCATCAGCATGGCACCATGGCATCGTGGCAGGAGCTGCCAACTTGGGTCTCTCGTTTCACACGGGACGGTTATGTCACAATCAGCCTACCAGGATCATATATAGTATTCACGTACCACTATAGGCTATTAAGGCACGTTCATACGGCTTGGCTAATACGGGGCTTTATATGTGGGCTGAGAGCCTACGTTATCGTGTCATATTCTTAAAGGCGGAACTTATGTGTCCCCCATATTTAGATGCAATAAACGCCCTTACCACACCCACCTAAAACGCCGGTGATCTTTCATGCGTTAAACGGAACACTGGTTGTGTTCTGTGCAACGCTCGGGCGTCCGCAGCCAAAGCTTTCTCTGCCCACTCAGTTCAGCAGCATTGAACCCATGTAAATTTTTCAACTGACCGTTGCTAACAAAATGTAGGAAACTTTTTGTGTAAGTTTTCTGCGCCTTGCATTGCCAGGCTATAAAGCACTTTGCTTTTTCGGTGATTGAATTCTTTTCAACATTGACACACGTGAGGTTTTTCAATCTGCATGCATGTGAATGCACCCGGCTTGGCCTCGACTGACACTGCTCCATGGGTTCAGGAGCTGAAGGTGGCAGCCGGTGAGTGATAGTCGCTTGCAAATAATTGAGAAAGCAGTCAAATTACTGTGGACACGTTTATTGCGACAGTAATTTATCACAAAAGCACTGCAGCGTACGCAGTGGCAAAGGACTGTCCATAATGATCTGCGCCATGGAAATACCTAGACAAAGGAAAAGGCCATATTGCTCTGAATCCGAAACGTAGTCGCTCTGAACCAAGTTTCCAATGTCACATTTTCTAATAGACACATCGACCTGATTCGCAGATCTGAAATTCAATACAGAAAGAAAACAAAAGACGTTAAGTGCACACATCAAGCGTGCATCGCCTAGAAGTCATTAGCATAACTGCAAGATTCTACTAGAAAGATTATAATAAAATCTATCATCATCATCATCATCATCATGCAAGAGCCTGAATTAACACTTTTTTCAAGATTGAAGTGGATTATGAAGACGGCGCGAAAGGGACGAGGACAAGGAAGGAACACCAAAATAACAGGACAGGCGCCAACTTTCAACTGATGTTTATTCGCGCAAACCCTTTCATGAAGCACCCAAACCGTATCACAAAGGCCTATCACATACTCATCCACGTGGAGCACTCAGATCACCGGCGGTATTGGTCACAGACAAGAAAAAACCTCACAGTATAATAAGCCAGTAAACAAAAAATTGCAATTCATCACAGTAAAGCGCGCCATCCAAAACATATATAAAAGCAACCTGTTCGAAAGAGTCCTAAGATTATCGGAGTGCTCAAACATTATACTGTGAGGTTTTTTCTTGTCTGTAACCAATACCGCCGGTGATCTGAGTGCTCCACTTGGATGAGTATGTGATAGGCCTTTGTTATACGGTTTGGGTGCTTCATGAAAGGGTTTGCGCGAATAAACATCAGTTGAAAGTTGGCGCCTGTCTGTTATTTTGGTGTTCCTTCCTTGTCCTCGTCCCTTTCGCGCCGTCTTCATAATCCACTCCAACCATGAACCAACTAGCCCAAAGTAAAGTACTTCTTTTTCAAGATTCCTTGCGAGAAGCAAGTTCACACAGCATGCGCCGAGATCGAAGTGGTGATAACAAATGATGACGAATGTGACGCCTGCACTGCTCGTGGGCGGAGGTAGATCACCTTATTGATAGGAACGTAAAACAGCGGTAATTCGGAAGGATAAGCTGCTGTATAAGCTTATTTTATTAGAGCAGCAGCTCTACTATTTCTGACACAAACCGAAAAAAAAAAACCCACCTCGTTCCATAACTTTGACATTCAACCTCAGCGGAGGTCAATCTGCGACTCAGCATGCCTAGCACAGATTTTCGCGTGTGTTATCCCAAACTGGTGCATGACAGCATGACTAAATGGCCACTTCACCAACCTAATACGCGTCGTAACTTAGCTAAATGCTTATTCCTGAATAAAAATTAATTTTACTGTAGGTCATATAATCATATACTATGGGTAGTTTATGGCCAGTTTATCGCACTTGGCTAATTGTGGGTTTTAATTATTTTGTCAATAATTACAGCTGTACATAAATTTACATTTTATGATACAGCATCAAGATATATTTCGCTGATCTTGTCGAGTATGGCTCCACTACAGTGAGCTCTTAAATAATTAACATTAATTAGCTAATTGTGAGTAAATATCAAACTAGGTTACAATACCAAGTCGTATACTGTTGGAGAGATTTGGACAAAAAGAGTCCAAATAAATGTACATATATATATATATATATATATATATATATATATATATATATATATATATATATATATATATATATATATATATATATATATATATATATATTTGTGAGCGCAGTGCGTGAACTTTGACCTCTTTCATCTGCATAGATCCACCATCATTTTCATCATCGCTGACTGCTGCTCGGAGCGTCGCGCACTGTGTGTGTGCCAGCTGGTTGGAAATAAACAGACGTTCGTGCAAGTTCTACCTTACAAGTGTCGAAGGTGCTGGGTAGAATTCCCCACCTCTCGCTTTAGACCCACCTACCGTTCTCCCTGGAGCTCCGTTCAGGTATTCGCTTGCGTCAACGGCCCTGTGCTATGGATGAGGGCAAATGCTCGCTCACCCCCGGCGTCTCCTGCTCCTACTGCGGCTGCCCCTGCCTGAACAGTCACCAGCTGCCACCGTGATCCCCAGATCTTTGCCGGTCTTCGCGCTGAAGAGGTCGACGGCTGGCTAAACAACTACAACAGGGTCAGTACATTTAAGCGCTGGGATGACGCTCAAAAACTGCTCAACGTCGTCTTTTACTTGGCCGACGTCGCCAAAACATGGTTCCTCAATCATGAGGATGACATCGCTGACTGGCTTACATTCACAGACCAGCTAAAGGAAATTTTCGGCACTCCGGCTGTTCGGTCAGAGAAGGCAAAGAAAAAACTCGAAGCTCATCTCTAGCAGCCCGGCGAGTCCTATACGTCGTATATCGAGGACGTTCTGGCCCTTAGTCGCCGTGTCAACACTTCTATGCCTGAACGTGAGCGTGTTCGCCAATTAATTAAGGGCATCAACACTGCTGCTATCAATGCCTTCGTAGTTCAAAATCCGTCGTCCGTGTCTGACATCACTTCTACATGTGAACGTCTGGACCAGCTATAATCGTGCTGCCTCATGCAAGACCCCAGTGGTGGCGGCTCCTTTATAGATGGACATTTGCGGTCTCAATATGCACCACGATCCGAGAGGAGCTCTACGGCCTAACCAACCCTGCTGCTTTATCTCCAACGCTTCCTCCAGCAACCGTGAATTTGCGCAGCTTCATAAATGATGAACTGACGAATTTCAACTGCACTGTGGCACCTGCTCCACCTCCCTTTGCCTCCCAACCTCCCTCGCCGCCTCCCATTGCCTCCCAGCCTCCCTTGCCAACCTATGCCGAGATTACTTCACGCTAACCCGCCCCCCCCCCTTCCCCGACTTATTCGGCACTCGTGTGGGGTCACGTCGCTGCCATGGCACCATAACCTACATTGCTCCGTCCGGTTCCAGCCTGGCGCCCCTCCCGCCCTGTGTGCTACTATTGTGAGATACATGGCTACATTGCCCGTGTCTGTCGCCGCCGCCAGCAAGACGAGCAACAGGATTATGCTCCCTTTGAACGTGCCCGCGTGAGCCAGCCTGATGATTCTACACTGCCCTACTCAGACTTCTACCATCTTTCTTCCTCTCCTCCGAATTCAACCGATGTTTCACGGCCCTCGCATGATTCCCGACGCAGATCCCCTTCGCCTTTTCGCCGTACGTCACCGCTTCGTCCTGCCTTGTAACCCGTCTAACCTAGAGCGGAAAACTAACCGAAGCAGTTTTTGGAGGTAAAGCTGCTTCGAGTTCGAAATCTACAATTCCTCCTGGGCGACCGTCGAATATGTTTGCAGTGATTGTTAAAGGATTGTACGTTGAGGCTCTCATCGACACCGGCGCCGCTTATTCCGTCATGCATTTCTCTCTCTGTTCTCATCTGCACAAATTTCTAACGCCATACATTGGTTCGCCACTTCATGGAGCTAATGGAACTCTTATGAAGCCCACCGGCCAATGCACAGCACGTGTCCTCATCGATAACCAGCGGCATCATATCGAATTTATTGTGCTCCCCACGTGCGTTGATCTCATGATCTTGGAGTGGGATTTCTTATCGTCGGCGTCCGCCCTCATCTCATGTCCATGTAGATCGCTCCTGATCACCGAAACTGAGACAACGTTTTACCTTTCGTCGCCTACCATTCCGCTCTTCATAGCACTACTGGTTATAGCCCTTTCTTTTTAGTTTATGGCCGTCAGCAATCGACAGTATTCCACACTACTTTCTTCTCTGCTCGCTCCTCTACGTCTGACTCTCTGGGCGAAGAGTTTGCCACTCGTATGGCCCAGTGTCGCCAACTTGCCCGTCTGAACACAGAAGATGCCCAACGAGAACGCAAAGCCCTGTATGATCAACGCCATCGAACTCCCTCCTTTTACCCCGGTGATGAAGTTCTCCTGTGGACACCAGTCCGCATTCCTGACCTGTGTGAGAAGTTCCTCCATCGTTACATTGGTCTTTATACAGTACTGCAACAAACGTCTCCGGTGAACTATAGCGTTATTCCATCGCACACCGTCGCATATCGACGTCGTCGCCCCGAAGAGATCGTCCACGTCTCGGGCATGAAGACATATGCCCGTCGTCCCTCATCCCTGTAATCAGCGATCAGGGTGGCCGCTCTCTTGTCCGCATTGCATGAACTTTCACCTCTTTCATCTGTATATAGATCCATCATAATCTTCATCGCTGACTGCTGCTCGGAGCATCGCGCGCTGTGTGTGCCAGCTGGTTCTAGAAAAGAACAGACGTTCGTGCAAGTGCTACCTTACAATATATATATATATATATATATATATATATATATATATATATATATATATATATATATATATATATATATATATATATATATATCGTGCAGCTAAAGCTAGACCTTGGGCGGAACCATGGTAAACCTGTATGATATTTTGTTTTCATATTGTCTCGGTAATGCCTCAGAATCGGCTTCTGTTTATGGATGTCTAACTTTCTGCAGGACTATCTTGCCGGCCTTCCTCAAGGCAATTTATCTCACATTTCCTCCTTTTATTATTTTATCCCAGACGCGTTAAGAGAGGGACGGTAAGCGATAATGTTCATCAGGCCGGGTCACCAAGAGAAACAATAACCCAGATAAAACTTGCCCCCACTCGTGCCATACGCCCCTATCAAGAGAGCACAAAACACGTTCTCGCACTGGTAGTCAGCAACATTTTGGTAACGATCGTACTGGAAGGCTTTCTTTTCCGTTCTTCCGCGCATATTTGTTTTATTCTCAAATTACTTTCCGCAATGTCTAAGAGATTGAAAAACAATTGAATTTGATATGTGGCTGCGGCAACCAAGTACACAAAAGCAGTGCTGTAGAAATCAACAAATAAGCGACCTAATTTGAGATTCACTTGCTATCATGACTAGTCCTGATGCTAATTTCGCAGATGTAATGACATGTAGCCGTTCGGCCTTCGCAGTTATCGCCGCTCGATTGATATCTCAGCACAAAAAGATTTCTGGCGAACGGTTAACACAAATGTTATTTCGGCACTGAATAGGGCTTCTACGTACGGCTTCCGGGATTTCTTGGTAGCAAGGAATTCCTTCTGGGGCGTGATGTGTGTAGTACCGGTAGTTTCCGTCCTCATCCGTTTGATCCTGGCATGTCACTCGACAGTAGAAAAGCGCCCTTGGCGACTGCGGCTGAAGAGAAAAAGCAGTTTCATTTGCAGTTCCATTAATGACAGTCATATAAAAATATTCCCACGCATAGCAAATCTGGCCATAAAGTTAAATTCAAAGAACACGGTTCTTATATCCATGAATTGAGCTCTTGCGATTTTGGTGCCGTCTGTCAAATTACTTCCCGCCACCGATTCATACGCTTTAATTTCTGAAGCAGACACCAGGTTACTGGGAGAAAATAACGCATTCGAAATGTTGCGTGTCCATGTCAGCCACTAATTTCGCTCTGGTGACAGCCCCGCTAGTAGAATTATTGTGTACCAGTGGACATATATGGTCGACGTACGCACACTACCTCAAAAACTTAAAGATACTGTAGACGTGTAATAGTGGAATATAAAACGTGATTTCTATTTGGGTTTGCTGTGCTCCTTTGGGACAACGTTCTGTGTGGGCAGGTTCCTTAAACTTCGCAGTGGTGTACTCATATCGAGAAGACTCATAGCGTTAATTGCGTACTTGAATCTTAAGTTGTTATCTGTATTAAATAAGCGGCGTCACTCGAAACTCACTGGTCGTGGCATCTGGACTCAGTGGACCCATTGCAGGGGGGTCCCTGTTGTCACTACGAATCCCGATGCTTTCACGCATGCGCATAGCTTGAATGGAAGAAAGCTCATCTGCAATGTTACAAATCGCGTGGAGTATTCTAGCTATACATGCTGTAGACGGGACAGCATTTCCAGAGTAGAGGAATTCGACAAAGCTTTCAGTGCATAGATATCAAGGACTTAAGGAGGTCATGGGCACTGACACTAACATTCCACATGCAACAGGCTCTCTTCAATTCTATATGCCCAGAAGTGCAGACCTCAGCCTCTGTCACTGCAATTAACCTCCTCTATGTTTCTGAACTAAAACGCGCAGATTTCACTGTAGCAAAGCTTTCTAACACTTGTTCAGGCGGTGAGCGTGGAGATTGGTTATTCAAAATATAAAACCAAATCGATGCCGATTGAAAGCAATGCAGACTATGAGCCCCAGCCGGCATATTTTAAAAATTGTGGATTGTCAATGGCGTAATAGTCATTCAAATTTAATATTTGTGCCTTCATAAAACGATAGGATAACTTTTGTAGAAGACCACTGGCTAAACTTTTGCTGCGTAACAGGACTACCCGACTAACTTCCCTGCAGCGATCATATATACAGTGATCGGGGTGAACATTTTGTTTCGGAAACGATGCAATCTTGCAACATCATGAACCCTCGCGTTTTCGACTTGCGCTACGTACGACATCATTCCACCACATTGCAGTGTTTCAAACCCATTGCCCTTTTCGTGTTTGTTTCCTTTAAGTGCACGCCAGTCTTTCTTTAGTTTCAGTTGTGCCTGCCTCTCAAAACGTGTAGACCATCTCACAGTTCCACAGGGTGAGTCCAACCGTCACGGACACCTATTTCATAGGGATCATATAACGTTTTTGCACGGCGGAACTGGAATCGGATAGCCACATGACAGACAAAATCGTGAAGCACTATCGCGATCTCACATTGCGTGACTATAGTGAGCTAGAATATTCTAGCATACTGTAGACGTGACCCTTAAGTCAGCGATTTCCACCGCTTTGCTTGCGTCCGCGAGCAAAGCGAATTCGGATTCATGCACGAACGACACTTTCATTTTGCTTTTATTTTTTGTAGCGGAAAGAATTCCAGCCACATTATGGTGCCTAAGCATGCACAGCGTAACATGTATTCTACTAAAACGCCGGAGGAAAGCGGGCTTAGAGGGACTGACTAGTACGGCCGCAAAGCAGGCACGAACGGGCGTCGCACTGTTCTGTATCCCGATCATCTTAGCCCGACGCTTGTAGTGCACGCAGCGGTATCTCTGGTCAGCGTCTGGTCTGGTATCCACAGTTACAGGGAAAAGCTAGCAAGAGCTAATTACTAACGTGCAACGGCTTGAAGGAATTCCTCGCTTTCCTCTAGCGCTTTAGTGCGCTTGCAGTAACGCTGCATACACGCACCGGAAGCACGAGGGCAGCAGTCGGAAAGGTTCTCCTCCAAGGGTTAAAAGTAGCATGTTTATGAAGTTGTCATTAGTAAGTGCGATCACTTGCACGTACACAACCACATTTATATCACATCGAGCGGGACAGTCAGCACGGCAATGCTTTAGCCAAACGACGCAGCAGAAGCAACATTGCAAGATTCGCCACAGCAGGCATCTACCCCAAAAAGTTGACAGCTGTACTGTTCTCGGAGTTTTTATACCTGCAAGACCTATTGCCGCGTCCGTAGACAGCGCAACTGACCATTATTGTAGCAAATTACAGAGTTCATAGCAACTTGGACCTTCCGAACTACCCAAACAAAACCTCAGCAGACGATGACGATGACCAAGGCTATGGCGGACCGGAAGCGGAAAGGCTTCATTTTTCCCGTCGTTCCCCGCGCGGCAGCCGACAGTGAATACAACCTATAAGAAGGAATCATCGGGACGCGGCATATGAGCTGCATGAAGCAGGCGAGCGCAACGCGACTGAAAGAGATATATGCCAGCGATGAGGCAGGCAACAGACGACACCTCAGTACAGTTCAAAGATGTAGAGAACGCGATTTCAAGAGACATTTTCCCGCGACGATGCAGGCGATACGCAAGTGCAGCGACAGGAAGCAGACGACAGACAGAGAAAGGATTTGGTAAAGAGCGTACACTTCCATAGGGCCCAGCGGATGGATGGATGAAACGGGGTGGTAGCAGTTGCTATCATGGTCGTTTTATTTTTTCCTATATCTAATTATTGGTTTAGATTAGTTAACTGGGCCATCATTCTATTTATTGAATTTGTATTTCTACATTACTAACATTTTGTCACTTTTCTGTTTTTAAGCCACCAATCTTTAGATCGTTTTTTGCTAGCTTCCACTGCAGGCTCAATCCCCCGGCCACTGGTATCTCTAAACCCCAGAGCTTCAGGAAGAGTGACTGCGCCTGCACCGACTTCCGGGTGGATACCATTACATTCGAGTATAATATGGTCAATTGGTTTTGTGGATTTCCCACATACTGCACATCTGTCATCTTCATTGTTAAATTTCTTTTTGTAGCTGCGTGTTCTAAGGCACCCTGATCTAACTTCAAAAAGTAGGGCACTGCCTCTTGAGTTATGAATGAAAGTTTCCTTCCTGATCAGCCTTTTCCACTTTCGGTATAGTTCCACACTGTTTCTTTTCCATAGAATTTATCCAATTTTTACCTGCTGTGTTTTTCACCTCTTTCTTAACGCTCTTTATTTCTTCGTCCTTGTGGCTAGCATACTTGCTGGTTAGTTTCCTTGTTGTTTTCCTCCATTTTGAGCCCAATTGATTGTAGCGCACCAAGCGGCCGGTGCTTGACGCAAATCCGCTTTCGGTTAAAGGCGCGCAGTTTGAGTGATGAAATGCGCTGCGCCATGGCGCGTAGTTTTAATACTAGCAAGCGCTGCCGTACTGCTGTGCCTGTCGGCGCATTATTTGTCATGCGGGGTGTGGTATGATGATGTACGGTGGGGTATAGTTTTCTATTTATTTTTAGCGTTAAAATATATATTCAGGTCCCAATTACCGCAGGCCTGACATCAATGCTGATGCGTCAAAGGCTTTGCCAAACAGCAGTATTTCAGGAAAGATGCTAGGAGCTTTGTGAAATGAACATTTATTTTGTTTCATATAAAAACAAACCCGATAGAATTCTGTCACAATTTGGTGCATAAAAGCAACCAGGAAGACAGACAAAACGTAGGATACATCAGCCGACGTGTACATTACAAGAAAGTGAAAAAACAATATTGAGCAAGGCAAGAAACAATGCGTAGGTAGACAAATGTAGCATGATATGGAGATATATAAAGTATGAAAAATAATAAGTATAAAAATATACATACACTATGCTCACAATACACTCGAGGCTCCTTCAGAGTACCCTGCATTTTATTTTAAGCACAGAATTCAAGCAAATACGCTGCAAGTTGTCTTGGGTATTATGCCAGAGGGAAAACATTGCTTTGAGCTTAAATGCGCACCCCTTCCGCACACCATCATGAGCTTTTGGGTACGACCTTGGCAGCAAAATTCCAGCAGATAGTTATGTCTTTCACCGTAAGCATTACTTTTTCAGAAATTTTGAAGGGTTTTGAACATAAATATGCTGTAAGCCCGAAATAAGCTGGGAAACATACAGACTGGTGTTAAAAAGTGCTTTGCATTCATTTTATGACTAAAATGTAAGTAGCACTCGTTAAATTCATAACCAGAATGCACAACAGTTTCAATATAAAAATGGTTCCTTAATTAATCATGTCTTTATAGGCTGGGTCTCTTTGGGACGGTAAACAATATAAACAAACCATGCTTAGCTTGGAATGCAGGTTTCCATTCCAAGAAATTGTTAATTTGTTGGAATGAGAAAATATTTGCTGATAATAACATTGCAGGAAACATTAGGGACATTTATTTCATGCCCAATAACACATTTTCATGGTAACAATTATATCATTGTAAAAATACAAATATGCAGTTACACGGCGAAGATTCCTACCAGTAATTTTGAAGCATTGCTACATTTTCCAATGTTAATCTTTGGTTTTAAATGCTGCATGGACAGCCCACTACGCGTTTCATTCTATAAAAATATCTGACACACGAGCGGCAACAATACACGGACTACCAGCGAGACGTTCATAGTGTGCGTTAGGAGCAGCAAAGATAAATGCTCGTGTGGAATGCGTTTTCAGAAACGGAGTGGTCAGAATTATCGGCGCGCCACTTCTTTAGCATCAAGCTGTATAGAAACACCTCGGCGTTACCTTTTGTATAGCTTTTGTTAACGAACATTCACTTGCTGCGCGTGTGGAATATGGGTTTTTCGTCGCAGATGGCAGTCTTCTACACAAGTTCCAGCTTTTTCCAGCTTTTTGCACGGCACATTTTTTCCTGCCTGCTTAACAATAATGGTCCCGATTGTACAACACGAGAACGCTCGTTTTTACAGCATAAGCCTACTCGTTCGATGTTCTGATTTCACCCGGCCAACACATATCACCTAAACGAGATTGTGCACTGGTGAAGGACATAAAAAGGCCCCAACACGTAAAACTCAACGCGATACTACGCAAAACGAACCACTAGGCAAACCAAGCAAAGAGCGTCAGGCCTGGGTTCGCTTTTATCTAAATGCTAACCAACCAGCGTGTCCTTGTTGCGCCATAACAGAGCACATAACCTTGCCTTAACAACCGCGCAAGTGAGAGTGCTGAACTGCTTGAAATGCAGCGTAGTTTGCAAGCAAAAAACATTTCTCAGAATGCTTTGCTGGAAGCTGCCGGATGTCACGAACTGACTGGCCCATGACGTGCGCACCGCAACCTGTTAACGAGCTAGCGCAATCAAGGAACCAGCCGGTGTGGTCAGCCTAAACCGCTCAAACTGCAACGTTCTAAGACAAAATAACGTTCCTTACCTTGCCGTCCTGACAAACTACAGTAGTTCCGCTTCGAAGACCAAGAACGCCATAAAACTACGTAGTCTGTCCTCACGAACAAAGACGCAGCCCGCATAGACGCCCTGCCTATCCGCCGTCTGCTTCGGTCAGCGTAGGCGGCACCCGCGCGCGCGACAAATGCTGGTGGCGCCATCCATTTCGTGCTGCTGTTAGGAACGTTATCACCATCATCATCATCATCAGCAGCAGCAGCAGCAGCAGCAGCCTGATTATACCCACTGCAGGGCGAAGGCCTCTCCCATATTTCTCCACTTAACCCGGTTCTGTGCTAGCTGCATCCACTTAACGTTATCAGTCCTGCATTATTTCCTGGGGTGAGATTTCGCCGAGTGTCCCCTCTTTACAAAATCCTTTCTCTATGCGACAAACGCGGCGGC
This sequence comes from Amblyomma maculatum, assembly GCF_055883805.1. Lineage (NCBI taxonomy): Eukaryota > Metazoa > Arthropoda > Arachnida > Ixodida > Ixodidae > Amblyomma > Amblyomma maculatum. The sequence continues at coordinate 117,754,136 of NC_139350.1, read as the reverse complement.
AGTACGGAGACGCCCGAACGGAGGTGCGGCGGAGCGCTTCAACAGGGTCGACAGACGGACGGAATATAGTATCGTCTCTTTCGAAACGGGGTTGCTATTATGCTCGATTTATTTTCTCTATATCTTAATTATGTTTTAGCTCAGTTAACTATACTATAATTCTATTTATTGAATTTGTGTTTCTACATTATCTAACATTGAGTTACTTTTCTGCTTTAAGCCACCAATCTTCAAATCGTTTTTTGCTAGCTTCTACCTCAGGTTCATTCACCCGGCAACTGGTATGTATAAACCCCAGGGACTCAGGAAGAGTAACTGCGCCTGCATCGGCTTCTGGATGGATACCATCACATTCGAGTATAAGATGGTTGTTTCTGTGGATTTACCACATACTGCACATGTAAAATCTTCATGGCAAATTTTTTTTTCTTTTGTAGCTGCGTGTTCTAAGGCATCCTTATCTAATTTTAAAAAGTAGGGCCCTGCCTCTTGAGTTATCAAAGAAAGCATCCTTCCTGATCTGTCTTTTCCACTTTCGGTATGCTTCCACATTCTGTTTCTTTTTCATAGAATTTATTCAATTTTTACCTTCTGTATTTCCCCCTCTTGCTTAAAGCTCTTTATTTCTTCGTCATTGTGACTAGCATACTTACTGGTTAGTTTCCTAGTTCTTTTCCTCCATTTTGAGTCAACGATGTTTAGCTATAGATGTTTACTTTAGCTGCCCATCTGTTACTGTCAAAATTTCTCAGGCGTTAATCATATAATATTTTACTCTGACCTCCCCGTAATTCGAAAGATGCCCAGCCCATATCTCCCTGTGCCGCCTCATTTGAGATTTTGCCGGGGGCACCTAGTGCAAATTGTCCGACGGCTCTTTGATTTATTTCGAATGTCGACTGTATCTCTTCTTTTAGGCAAAAAACCGCATTTCCGAAAGTAAGCCTGGGAGCCATAATTCCTTTCCAAATACCCCTCAACACCTGATACCTGTTGTATCCCCACAATGCCCTATGCTTCATTATCCCGGAATTTTTTCGCCCTTTTGCCCTAAGTGATTGCTCATGCTTTTCAATGTATGCCAATCCTTCGTTTACTGATGCCCCGAGATATTTATATACTGTCACTTTGGGTATTTCATGGACTTCTACTTTAAGACCCTGATCAGTTGAGCCGTTGAAAATCATCAGACCCGACTTAACTGCGCTAAAACTGAACCATAGAGCGTCCCCTTCGTCTCCTCAATACTTAGATAGAGTTTGCAAGTCTTGCTGGCTATCTGCTAAGAGCACAATATCGTCTGCATACATTCAACCGGGGACGCGCTGCTCTACCACCTTTCCGTCTAATCTATTGGTCAGATTAAAACCCAGGTTACTTTCTTGTATCCTCCGTTCCATATTTATCATACAAAGCATGAAGAGCAGCGGTGATAGAGGACAACCTTGTCTTAATCCTTTGCATACCTTGGCAGCTTCCATACTTCTTATCCCTTCCCATGCAATTTCTACTTTGTTGTCCCGGTATATTTCCGGTAGGAAATCTGTTATCTCATGACCGATACCTTCTTTTACTATGTTCCACAGGAGTTCCTTGTTTACGTTGTCGTATATGTCTAGGAGAGCCAAATACGAAGGTCTGTTTTCCATTATAGATATTTCGATGCATTGGGTAACCACGAACAGGCCAGCATCTAAGCGCCTGCCATTTCTAAAGCCGTTCTGAAGTTCTCCGAGTGTCTTTTTACTTTCTGCCCATGCTTTCATCTTTAATTTTTACCGCCTGCATGGCCAACCTATACATATCCGATGTTATGGTAATCGGCCTGTAGGATTTTATGTGCGTCCTATCTCCTTTCCCTTTATAAATCAAAATCAATTTACTCTGCCGCCAGCTGTCCGAAATTTGCTTAATAGTTATGACTGTTTCCAAACATTTCAACAACCTTTTCTCACTTCTTGGCCCAAGTTCATTAATCAGCTTCATCGGAATTTCGTCTATTCTTGTAGATGTCCGTTTCGAAATATTTTCAGCCTTTTTTCAGTTTAGATTGCTCAGTTCTAAGCTGCTTTGTATTCTGTTATCTCGTGTTGCTTCCTGATTTGCGGAGATTACCCTATCGTCGCTCTTAAATGACTCGGCTATAACTGATGCCAATGTAGTTCACTGCATTGTCTCCCTTTAAACAATTTTTCTTGTTACCTTGCCAGCTTATATGGTTGTTGAATTATTTTGGTGATGATGATGATGGATTTTAATGGCGCAAGGGTGTCTCGGGCGAAAGAGCGTCAAACACAAGGTGAACAGTGTACTAAAGATGATGAAATGCGCTGGTTGTAGGTTTTCATGAAGGGATAAAATACAGTGGTGTATAGGGCCTAAAAATTCATTCGCTCTGTAAACTCACTAAAAACAGTGGTGTATAGGGCCTAAAATTCATTTGCGATGTATAATGAACTGTGCAAAAATTAAAATGTACATGCTTTAAAAGATCTCACCCGTCTTCTCAAGAAGGAACGGACTGAGACCCACGTCGATTGGAAATTTCATGTAAAAAGCCTACTTTCACAGGAATTTGAGCACAAGTTTAAAAGGAAACATTGGGTTTTCACCAAGAAAAATGGATGGGTGGGCAGGTATTTGGATTGTATACAATGAGGGAAAACTACGCCGCCTTTCTGGTTCGAGTTGGGCACATATAATTGAAACATGAATGACAGTAAGAGCGTTCACCACATTTCGGACAGTGTGGTGGAGGAGAGTTTGTTAAAGAAATGTATGTGTTGTGTATGTGTGACCAATTCTCAGCCTGCACAGAGCTACTTCTTTAAATTTGTCTCGTTTTTCCGTAGTGTACCTGCCTATCCTTGGCTTTACTGTGTGTACTTTATTTTCTATTGCTGCATCCCATTCCTCTTGCTATTGTTGCCAAATCATGTTTTTTATGTGTGGCCTGAGGTCATAATAAGTTATCTTGTCAACGTCTGCGTCATTTCGAAGGGCAGCTGACGCAGCAAGCCTATCGGCAACCTCATTGCCTGGTATACAACTGTGGCCTGGTACCCAAAATAGTGTAATCTTTACTTCTAATCTATGGGCAGACACGAGGTTGTAAAAGAGAGGATTTAGAGCTGGGTTCTTATACCATTTAGAAGACGATATAGAGGTTAAAACGCTGAGGGAGTCTGTGTTGATTACCGCTGTACGTATTTTGTTTTCAATAAAGTGTTTCAGTAGCAACTAGAGAAGACGGGGGCTCGGTAGTATGCTGCAGCACCAGAAATTCGACCACAACGGAGGCGGAAGAGGTGGCCATCGCGCTAGCTCTAACACAACAGGTCAAAATTATAGTTACAGACTCGAAATCAGCGATTAGAAACTTTGACGCAGGCCGCATTTCGGCCATAGCAGCAAGAGTGTTGGCCAGTGGTTCACCACCGGCAGAGCAGGTCGCGCTCATTTGGACACCGGCGCACCAGGGGTTGAGGGGGAACGAGAAAGCGCACGTACTGGCCCGAGGATTAGCTACATTCCGAGATCCCAGTGACGACTTATGCGCAACCCCGTACCCCTTGCGCAATGAGGAGCCCCTGCAGTTCGACGATGACCTTAACACCTACCAAGATATCCTAAATCATTACAAATTAGGCAGATCAGTACTACCAAAAGCGTGTAAGCAACTCACCAAAAGCGAGGAGGTTATGTGGCGTAAGCTACAGACTGGAGTATTCCCGAACCCCCAGCTTTACAGCAAGTGGCACCCGGAAATTTTTAGCCCCAGGTGCAAACGTTGCGATGGCATAGCGGACATTATCCATATGATATGGACGTGTCCTAGATTTGGAGAACCTGACCGAACAGATGAGTCCTGAGAGGCACTACTTCTCAAGCAGGACGAAAAAGGGCAACGAGAAGTCATCCGTCTTGCTCTGGCCGCTGCTCAGATCCAAGGGATCCAGGTCGACGGCTGAGGGGGAGGACATGGTTGGGACAGAGCTTCGCCTCGGATCCTCACCAACCTTTTTACGGGTGCAATAAATGTTATTTCTCTCTCTCTCTCTCTCTCTCAATAATGTGTCTCACAGCTAGCAGGATTCCTAGGCATACAGCGGTAAATATACTTGTATGTCTCTTCAATGTTTTTGAAAGTGAAAATTGCGGTCCATGTGCTGCACAGGACACTTGAGCAGACTTTGAAGCATCGCTGTAATATTCATCATAAGTGTACTTCTCCTGAAGTGACATGAAATGCTGCTGTATGGCAATAAGGGATGCGTGTTTCCTCACTTCAAGAAACGCCAGATAACAGATATAACAGCGTGCATTTCCCAAGAAGCATTTTAGTCTGTTGTGGAAGGTGTATGAAGACTAGTAACCGGAACAACCAGATGTTCAATGCCAGTGGCGAGTCTGATTGGGTAGGGTGGTGTTATAGATGGTTTTCTTCAGAAAAGTTCTGTACTACTGGTATCAGGCAGGAGCCGTCGACATGGATGATTAACTTGGCATAATACCTTTGTACCATAAGTTACGTCAGTAAATCGTCTTCTTTGCAGTGACCAACTTGCTCTCCTCGAGATAGAGGCTAGCTATTGGGCTAGTTCTGAAAGCACCCGTCGCGATGCGAAGGCCAAGGTGGTGCACTGGGTCGAGCAATTTTAGAGCGAAGGATGATGCTGACCCATAGACCATCAAGCCATAGTCAATGCGCCATAGAATTACGTTATTGAGAAGGCTCAGGAGGCATTCACGGTCTGTGCCCCACAGCTGGTGAGACAGAATTTCTAGTACATTCATTGCCTTGAGGCATTTTAGTCACAGCTGTTTTATGTATGCAGTGAAGGAAAGCTTTTCGTCGACAACTACGGCAAGGAATTCATGTTCTTTTTCAACGACAAGGCTCTGACCATTCATTGTTATGTTGGGGTCAGGTCTGATGCCACGCTGCTTAGCGAAAAGCCTGCAAACATTCTTTCCAGTGTTAAATTTAAACCCATTGCCATCAGCCCATCTAGACAGTTCGGTAACACCTAGCTGAATCGGACGTTCACAGATGGCCAAGTTGCAAGATTTGAATCTTATCTAGACGTCATCAAAATACACAGAGCAAGAAATGGTTCTTGGCAGCCCAATTTTTAAAGAGTTCATTTTGATCATAAAAAGTGTGCAGCTGAGTACACCCCATTGAGGGACACCATTTTCCTGTATGTATAGCTTTGAGTATGTATTGCCAACACGAACTTTTAAGACTCGTTCCGACAAGTAACTTCGTATCGTATTCAACATGTTCCCTGTGATGCCGAGAAAGAAGAGGTCGAGGATGGTACCATAGCGCTAAGTAGGATTATATGATTTTTCAAGATCGAAAAAGACATATAGACAATGATGTTTGTGTACAAAAGCATCCCTTGCCTATGACTCAGATGCAATGAGCTGATCCGCTTATGACCTCCCAGCCCTAAAACTAGCTTGGTTTTCGTCAAGAAGACCATTATATTCAAGGAAATGAAGAAGGCGGCGATTTACAATTTTTTCAAAAAGCTTGCATAGGCAGCTGGTTAAAGCAATAGGCCGATAACTGGCAGCAAGTCTGGGCTCATTTCCGGGTTTTAATATTGGAATAATGATTGCTTCCTTCTATGCTTTAGGAAAGCGGCCTGTGGCCCATATTTGATTATACAGGCAGAGTAGGGTTTGAAGCATGTCCACATGCAGCTGCCTGAGCGTTTCGTATGTGATTTCGTCAGGACCTGCTGCTGAGTTCTTACATGTGCCTAGGGCAATCTTCAGCTCCTGTAAGGTGAATGGGCTATTGTACCCTTCTGTGCGCGATTTTTTATCGTGTATAGGCTTCCTCTCCTCAGTTGCCTTGTGCCGCAAAAAAGAATCTGTATAGTCCGCCGAGCTGAATATGTATTCAAAGTGCTTCCCTAGAGTATCTGCTTGATGTTCAATGGAGTCCCCCCTGGTGCTGACAAAGGGTGTAGAGGGAGTGCTTTATCCTTTCAGTGCTCTTAATCTGTGGTAAACTTTGCGCACGTCAGAATGAGATTTCACAGAGGAAAGGAACGATGCCCAGCTTTCTCGCTTAGAGATGCGTCGAGCACGCCTGCCATTTGACTTTGCACGCTTAAAGTCTGTTAGGTTTTCGGCTGTGGGGTATCGGCATAGCTTCGACCAAGCCCTGTTTGGAGTTTCACGATCAGGCTTACATTCCGCGTTCCACCAGGGTCTTCGTTTATTTCGTGGCTTACCTGACGTTTGTGGAATATATTTTTCTGCTGCCTCTATAATGTGCAGCTTTTTCAAGTGCTGAGTTTCATCAACGCCTAAGTCAGCAACTGATGAACAAGGCAATGATGAGTGTTCCCTGAAAATCTCCTAGTTCTGCATGTTCTTTAAACTTTCTAGGGTAAGATATATTTTCATTTTTATTGCCTGCATACTTTACAGAGATCGGGAATGGTCACTTCTATATAGATTGTTAATAATAACCCACTCTGTAGCTGCCAAGAGCATTGGGGAGCCAATAGCGAAATCTATGGCTGTGTATGTGTCATGTACTATGTTACAGTATTCTGGCTCTTTTGTGTTAAGTAAGCAGGATCCAGAGGACAATAAGAATTTTTCAATTAGCACACCTCGTGAGTCCGTTTTTGTACATCCCCACAGTGGGTTGTGAGCAATAAAGTCTCCGACCAGCAGCCATGGTTCTGGAAGTTGGCCAATCAGCTTTTCAAAACTGTCGCTAGATATAGCTTATAATCTGGAGAAATATACAGAGAACACACTGTTTTTATTTTATCCAAAATTAAGCTCCATAATGCCACTGCCTCTACTTATTAAGCGAGATGTTTCGACATGGGATTGATTTTAGAGTTACAATGGTAACGCGGCCAGAGAGGCGAGTATTGCCTTGCCTATCTTCCCTGAACACAAGATACTGCTTCAGGAAACTTGTGTCTGATGTTTTGAACTGGGTTTCCTGCAGACAAAGTACACTTCGTTGGTGCTCGGCTAGGATTTCATATACATCATCCAGATTATTTAGCAGTCCTCGACAGTTTTAATAAACAATGCTCTCAGCAGCCATTTTTGTAAGCGCAAATTGGAGAAGAGACGGTGGGTTTAAGACTTGCTGCCTTTATCAGGTAGCTTAACTGGCGTATGTTTTTTTTTTAAATTTAAGCGGTCCGACAGGCCCCCTCTCACTGGCGAACTCCCTAGGCGCCACTGGCACTACGGAGTCCACGCTCACTTTCATCGCCTCTGGTGAAAGCATGGAGGCAGGAAATTTTTCAAGAGGAACCAAGTCCCTCTCAGATGTCTTTGGTGTACCGCACGTCTGGATGAAAGTGACCTCCGGGATTGCAAAGATTGGTACAGCCGGTGGCATCTTAGTGAGAAGCCGTGGTGGGAGCACGTCAGCAGCATTGCACTGCGTGCCCAGCGTTACTAGACGCGGCCTGGCCCCTCTGCGGGCTGCGTCAGCATAGGGAGCGGGGGAAAGCATTCTATGTTTCTTTCGCGCCTCTCCATATGATATATTCTCAGTGACCTTCAAATTTATCACTTTCTTTTCTGCCTGAAAGGCCACACAGGATCGTGAGTACGCAGGGTGTGTGCCCTCACAGTTGACACATTTGAAGTCATTTGCACTGCAGTTATGGGTAGCATGGTCGTGAGCGCTGCACTTTGCACATGTAAGGCGTCCTCGACATGTTCGGCTACCATGTCCATACCGCTGGCAGTTGAAGAACCTGCGGGATTTTGGTATGTAGGGGCTTACTTAGCATCGAATGAATTTCAGATTTATTAACTTAGGAAGTGTGCTCCGGTTGAAAGTGAAGTGAGAACGATATGTTTCGTTCTTATTTTCTCATTCTTTCGCCTGATTGTTATTCTTTGAACCACAGTTACTCCTTGGTTCTTGAGGCCTTCAAGGAGGTCTGATTGTGTTTCATTTAAGAGGTCTCGCTCAGAAATTACTCTCTGGCAGCTGTTAAGACTGCGGTGAGGCGATACATAAACGTCAAGGGGAGCAAATATTTTTGTTGTCAGGAGCTTGCTTGACTAACTTTTGTCTGATACCTCTATTAGTACGTCACCAGATACTAGATTTTTGGCTTTATAGTTTGCAGCAATGATAGCCTTCAGCGAGCTGGCTATCATAAAAACTGATAGCTCATTTACAGGTTTAGATTCTGATAATGAGCGCAGGATAAGAAGCTTTGGGAAGTTTTCAGTTGGTGCAATGATTTGTGGAGTTCGGTGCGACTCCTTTTCGGAGTCGATCAAGTTTTTTTTTTATGATTCTTTTTCCATGCATCAAGGGTGGTCTAAGCGTTCCTAATATTCTGTCGCCTCTTTTTCCCCTTATATGCAGACGAAGGTCCCGTAGCCCCTCACCTGGTAGAGAGGCCCGAGGCTTGACCATGACCTCGACAGCCGCCCTTCATGGTTTCTTCCCTCCACCTTACAACCTATCCCCACGGTACGGATTACAGCTTCGGTATAGGGGCTCAGGGTCCGTGTTGGTGCTAAGCACCAACACCTCATTGTTCTCAGGGTGTCTCATTGGGCTCAGGGTCCGTGTTGGTGCTAAGCACCAACACGGTGTTGGTGCTAATCACTATGGTGTAATGAGGTGTTGGTGCTTAGCACCAACACCTCATTACACAAGGTGCACCTGCGGGGCTTTTTTTTTTGGTCCGCCTGTAGTTGCGTCGTGTATTTCACCCATCCAGCGATCCGTAGACTGCTTTTTTTACTTTGGACGAGGGCCTGTACATCAAGTTCCTTTTGTTGATACGATTCCGATTGTAATCTATTTCCTCCTGAGGTACTTACTAGTGCTTTCTTTGCCTCTCGGTGTTCCCTTGAAGCTGCCCGTCGTTGTTCACTGGCTTCCCTGATTACCTTATTCCACCACCTCCGTGGCTTCCTCTTTCCATTCCAGCGGTTTGGTATTTTAACCTCCTTAATTTTTCTCATTATGTGTAGTTCTACCTGTTCGTAATCCCAGTCTTCCATAGGGCTTTTCTCTATTGCTTCCTCTGTCTCCTGCTATCAGCGCTATTTGATCGTCGTTTATTTTGCGTTTACTTTTTGTCTAAGTTCCATTTCTCTTCTCATATAATCACTTCCCAGACTACTCCCCTTCTTCGTCTATTTCCATTTTCGCGAGCTTGCTATAAATTCCCTGCGACATTAGACAGTAGTCAACAGTCGCCTGCCTGTTCCAGAATTCCCACGTGATTTCTCCCTCATATTTTGTTTCTCTGTTTACAACAACTAGGTTGTGTCGCTCACAGAAATCTAGTATTAGCTTCGCGTTACAATCCGTGTATCCATCCAAATCGTCGATGTGTGCCGTTGATAAATCCCAGCGCCATCTATCGGATCAGTCGCCAAGCTTTCTCTGATGTAGCGAAATTTCTCCCTTCCCAAAAGCGGAGTCCGTGCTCCTGTCTATCTTACTCCGTGGGGTTTACCTACCTGAGTTGTCATACGACAAAAGCCGGAGGTCCACAGACATACAACATGCGTAGAGCCTTTTGTTGCTTCCCTGTGGCCACACTCACACTGCAGAAGACATCCTTGATCAATTGCACGCTTGACACTAGGATATTGGCAGTCCACAAGCACCTCATAACGTGGCTTTTTTCATATTCTGGGGCTTTTTGTATTGGAAGGCAGGAAAAAGACTCCATTATCCATTTCGCGTTCAGAAGAATTTGATGAGGTTACCGAAAGTGCCCTACAGCTTTGTCAACGACGCTTGGAGTCTCGAACTATTATTTGAAAAGTTAGTGAACAAACGTAATTAGTAAATAAAAGTTGGGAGAAAAAACAAATACCTGATTGACTACAGTCTTGAGCGAATTTTTGCAATCGGTTCCATTTGCACTCGATGCGTGTTTCATTTTTTTCCAAATACTGGTATAATTATTTAATCAAGAGCTCGATGAAACATTATCTGGTCAGGTGCTGGTATAAATAAAAATATAAGGTCACTGACCAAGTCAAAGTTTAACGAAAACGTAATCAATTACGAATTACGTTTTCATTAAACTTTGAGTGTGTCAGTGACCCTATATATTTTTATGGTATAATTATGCTAGACAACCTCTGCTTACTAAGGTAAGCCGCTGACCAATAATTTCTTCAGATAACGCATAATATGTTAGCAGTAGGAGACAGCAAAGAGCTTCACGTGGCTTATGTTCTAGCGTGACTTTAACTGCTAGTTTATAGCGCTGTGCACTGCATTTCGTCGTCTTCATTTACTTCCGTTCGTGCGCCGTGAATCCCGAACGCAGCGAGTTCACATACCCCTCTTAAGGGGCGTTAGGCGGCTGCAAAGTTTCATAATATTTTAATCAGAAGTGAAATCCGAAGCGTTAGTGTACTTAACTCGAATTCGGCCTCAAGGTGCTGAAGTCGGCTTATGTTATTCTGCGCCCTTAATTAGGTTAAGCTAATTTACTACTGCTTATTAAAAATTCGGGCGCTCACTCGAGAACGAACTGGTTGCAAAAGCTATGGCGCTAGACTGCCATCGTTGATGGTGCAATTTAATAGCCCCACCCGCCTTTTGGCTCTTAAGACGGCAATGGTCACATGGCAAGAAGTGACTCTTGATGAGGTAAAGCCTAAAACAACAAAAGTACAAATAGCATGTAGCAACCGCAGAGAAGATCCACTCAACAAAAAATAAGAAGTTACAATAGCAATGAAAAAAAGAACACCAAGTAACAATCAGGCCAAAAAAAAAATAAACTAAACACGCACTTAACTAACTTTGCAGAACTGGCAGCTAATAAAAAGGATCAATGTTGGAATCAGTTTGCCTCATCACAAGATGACTTCTTACAGTCGCCTATCATTTGAGCCAAAATGACTGATAGAGTCTAGGGATTTGCTCTGCACCAGGGCATTACAGTTCAATTTTTTGTGCGAAGTTCCACTTCTTGCATGCAGAGCTGGAGGTGAAATAAGGCCTGAAAATGACCTCTAACGGGAGGCGCGTAACCCTTTCGGCAGCTCTTCATCTCTTGTTTCACTCCCGCTTTCCTCCCTTCCCTTACAGTGCGGTTCAGATGTTCAAGCTTAGAAATGGCTCTAACAGAATGATTTTTAGAAAAGAAAGGCGCAGTATATGTCGCACTTCCTCCGTGGACACCTGACCGTACATAAAACGAAGGGAGAAAGGCAGAAGTGAGGCCAGAAAGAGACAGAGGTGCCGTAGTAGGATGCTGCAGAGTAATCTCCACTACCTGGGGTTTTTACCATGCACTGACGTCGCACAATGCATGCGCCTCTCCGTTTGTCTCCATCCAAACACAGCCGCTAGCGGTCAGGTTCAAACTCGGGTGCTCCGATTTAGTAGTCGAGCGTGTAAGAACTGAGTCACTCCGATGGGGCATGTGACACACCGTGTCACAAAGCTCCACTTCTTGCATGCAGAGCTGAAGGTCATATAAGGTTTGGAAATGACCTCTAATGGGAGGCGCGCCTTCATCATAGCTCTACCCTTCGTAGCCATGTCTGCCCCGGTGCCGACCGTCGCTCCACTAGGTCGCTGTCCTCAATTCTGCCACGTAATTCACCATAATTTACTCAGTGACTTGTCAGCTACATGGTGCTCGCCGCAGAGAGGAACAGGAGGGTAATGTCATCCCAGCAGATGCGCGCGGGGCCGCGGAGAGAAGGATAGTTTCCCTGTGCGCTTGCGCACTCGACCGCGGAGAGCTGACTGAGTGCAGCGGGAGGGCGTCTATCGGTGTCGTATGCGCCGGGCGTGAAAGGGTGTTCTGCATGGTACGCCGGTGCACTTTGGTGCGTTCAACAGAACGCGGGTTGTGTTCGATTCAGCGATCGGTCACCCACAGTTAACGCTTTCGCTTGACATTTGGTTCAGCAGCGTTTAAACCCTCTAATTTACGTCTGTGTCGAGTTTGACGGAATTTTATATATTAAAATGATGAAATATTATTTATATGCCATTATTCACAATACCAAAGCAAGTTATTTAGAACATAAATTATTTGCAACAATTTAGGTACGTTGGCCAGAGTGGTTGATGAAATAATAAGCCTATGCCTACCCTCCTCAAGACTACTTATAAATCGCTGTGCTTTATTCTAAAACCAATCTGTGGGCCTTGCATGCATATTTGCATGCCAAGTCTCACGCCACAGTAGTGTGAAAAGGGCGCACTGGGGACCTGCAAGCTACAACATATGCTTTAGAAGAGATATGTTATGCTGTTTTTCCTACGGGTAGTGACTACAAGACGGGGCCCGACACTTTAACAAGGGCGTTAGAGAACGGGGCCCGTCACCTTAGCAGCAACGCTGTACGGTGACGGGGCCCGGTACTTTTTAACAATAACAACGCACTCTAGTGACGGGGCGCGTCTCTAACTGATGCGGGGCCGTTCGCGTGTCCAGTGACTATATCCCTTCTTTTTCTTTTTGTTGTTCCCTACAATTTCGTATTACTACGGCCATGCCTCATCAAAGCATTACACTACTCCGAGATATATCTGAGGTAAGAGCACGGCCGGTCTCTTGAGAGAGCGCGCTTCTCTTCTCCTAGGGCCTCACTAATGGGGTCTGTTTCGTTTCCACCGCCCGCCATGCCTCGGTGCGGTCGCCACTGCACCACTGCTGCGCCTCTGCTACCGCCATTCACGCGCGAGGGAAACGCGCGCTCTCTCATCGCTCCGCCCGCATAAATTTCAACAGGCAGGTTCTGACATTTCACCCCGTATGGTTTATACAAAGACGCCGCCACCAGCGTCTAAACTTTATCGTGTATGAGGAGTAAAATACAGTCAATAATCTGTGCGACTTCATCAGTGCGGCCGAGCATGGTCCAATGAAGCTACGGGTAAACTTCATCACCATCATCATCATCATCATCAGCCAGACTATACGCACTGCAGGGCGAAGGCCTCTTCCATATTTCTCCACTTAACCCGGTTCTGTGCTAGCTGCAACCACTTGACCCCTGCGAACTTCTTAACCTCATCCGCCCACCTAATTTCTCCTGCCCCCTGCCCCCTGCTACGCTTTCCTTCCATTGGAATCCACTTCGTTACCCTAAGCGACCATCGGTTATCCTCTCTTCGCCCTACATGTCCTGCCCATGCCCATTTCTTCTTCTTAATTTCCACTAGAATGTCGGTAACTTGAGTTATTTCTCTGATCCACTCTGCACGCTTCCTTTCTCTTAATGTTACCCCTACCATTTTTCGTTCCATAGCTCTCTGGGTTGTCCTCAACTTAAGTAGAACTCTCTTGGTTAGCCTCCACGTTTCAGCCCCATAGGTGAGTACAGGTAAGCTGCAACTGTTATATACTTTCCTCTTGAGCGGTACCGGTAAGCTGCTAGTCATAATCTGCGAGTGCTTGCCAAATGCGCTCCATCCCAATCTTATTTTTGTTGTTATTTCCTTTTCATGGTCCGGATATGCGGCTACTACCTGTCCAAAGTAGACATATTCGCCTACTACTTCCAGTACTTCGCTACCTAATGTAAACTGCTGTTCCTTTCCGAGGCTGTTGAACATTACCTTAGTCTTCTGCATATTAATTTTCAAGCCTACCTTTCTACTTTTCCTGTCTAGGTCATCAATCATTATTTGCAGTTCATCCCCCGAGTTGCTTAGCAAGGCAATGTCATCAGCAAATCGCAGATTACTGAGGTATTCTCCATCTACCCTTATCCCTAACTGCTCCCATTCAAAGTCTCTGAATACTTCCTCTAAGCAAGCAGTGAATAGTACTGGGGAGATTGTGTCTCCTTGCCTAACATTTTCTTTATGGGAATTTTGTTACTTTATTTACGCAGAACTATGGTCGCTGTGCAGCCAATATATATATCTTCCAGCACTTTCACGTACGGCTCGTCTACCCCCTGATTTCGCAATGCCTGCATCACCGCCGATGTTTAAACTGAGTCAAATGCTTTTTCGTAATCAATGAATGCTATGTATAAGGGCTGGTTATATTCCGAGCATTTTTCTATCACCTGATGGGTGGTATGGATATGATCGATAGTAGAGTACCGTTTCCGAAAACCTGCTTGATCCTTTGCTTGATTGCAGTCTAAGGTTGTCCTGATTATATTAGCGATTACCTTAGTAAATACCTTATACGTAGCAGACAGTAGGCTGATTTGTCTGTAATTTTTAAGGTCCTTAGAGTCCCCTTTCTTATGAATGAGGATAATGTTTGCATTCTTCCATGGTTCCGGTACCGTCGATGACACCAGGCACTGCACATACAGGGTGGCCAGTTTTTCTAGCACGATATCACCCCGTCCTTTAGTAAATCTGTAGTTATCTGATCCTCTCCAGCCGATTTCCCCCTTTTAATAGTTTCTAATGCTTTCTAGACCTCGTCCTTCGTCACTGGTGGAACGTCTGACTGTTTTTCCCTGCCGCTAATCTCGTTAGGGTCCTGACTAATTTGGCTACTGTAGAGATCTTTATCGAACTCCTTGGCTACTTTGACTATCTTGTCCATATTCGTGATGACGTTGCCCGCCTTGTCTTTTATCGCATACATCTAGTTTTTGCCTATGCCCAATTCCTTCTGTACCGCTTTAAGGCTTCCCCCGTTCTTTACAGCATGCTCAATGTTCTCCATGTTATACTTTCTTATATCGGCCACCTTGCACTTATAATTAGCTTTGATATCGCGGCCAATTCGATCTGGTCTGTTGGATTGGAAGCTTTCATACTCTGGCGTTTCTTAATCAAATCTTTCGTCTCCTTAGACAGCTTACCGGTATCCTCTCTAACTATCCTACCCCCTACTTCTAACGCACACTCAGTAATGATATCTCTGAAATTATTGTTCATTGCTTCTATGGTAATGTCGCCATCCTCGGTTAGAGTTGAGTATCTATTCTGTGGCGAGATCCTGAATTCTTCTGCCCCCCCCCCCCCTCACCGCTAATTCGTTGATGGGTTTCTTTCTTACTAATCTGTTGCGTTCTTTCTTCAGATTTAGGCTAATTCGGGACCTCACCACCCTGTGGTCACTGCATCGCACTTTCCCGATTACCTCTACATCTTGCACAATAGCGGCGTTTGAACACATTATGAAGTCAATTTTATTTTTAGTCTCCCCGTTAGGACTTTTCCATGTCCATTTCCGGTTGTTCCGTTTGCTGAAGAAGGTATTCATGATTCTTAAGTTATTGCGCTCTGCAAACTCAACTAGTAACTCCCCCCTGCTATTCCTAGAACCAATGCCATAGTCCCCTACTGGGTGGTCTCCTGCCTGCTTTTTCCCTACCTTGGCATTGAAGTCGCCCATTAGTACAGTATACTGCATCTTTACTTTTCGCATTGCCGATTCTACATCTTCGTAGAAGTTTTCAACTGCCTGGTCATCATAACTACACGTAGGTGCATAGGCCTGTACAACCTTCAGTTTATACCGCTTATTAAGCCTAATTGCGATGACTGCCACCCTCTCATTAATACTATAGAATTCATCTATATTACCCGCTATATACTTATTGACAAGGAAACCTACTCCTAGTTGTTGCCTTTCTGGTCAGCCACGATAACACAGTACATGCCCATCCTTCAGTACGGTATATGCCTCATTCGGCCTCCTAACCTCACTAAGCCCTATGACATCCCTTTTCATACCCTATAGTTCCTCTAACAGCACTGCTAAACTAGCTTCACTAGCTATGGTTCTAACGTTAAATGTTGCCAGGGTTAGTTTCCAATGGCGGCCTGTCCAGCGGAGCCAGACGTTCTTAGCACCCCCTGCTGCGTCACAGGTCTTACCGCCGCCGTTGTCAGTTGTTCCGCAGCCGCTGGTGACTGAGGGCCGGGGTTTTATGGAGCTTATCATGAGAGGTTGTGGCCAATTACTGCACCAGGGTGGCCAACTCCTGTTCTGGTGAGGGAGTGCGTTGCCGGAGGTGTCACCGGCGTCAGGTCGCACCCCAAACCTGTTTATGCAATTCTATCGACAAGCGGATTTTTTTTTTTAATCCAGTGAAGAATTGCGCGGCACCGGGATTTGAGCCCCGGTCCTCTTGCATGCGAGGCGGATGTTCTGCCGCTACGCCACCGCTGCACCTCCCTAGTGTTGGGGCACGCTTACCCCAACACATTTCGCCCCTACACTTTGTGCAAAAATAAATGTATCAGGCTAGGCAGTGTGCCTTTGAAAGCTGTAAGCAGGTGTAGAGCGAGCTCATACGAGTGCATGGCAAACTGAGGGGTGGAGATTCTGTCAACAGCTACCGCTTTCTTTTAGAGCAAACCCGGCTAAAATTTATGGTGCGTCTCAGATTCAGAGTTGCCAAGGTTAGGGTGCAGCCAAGGCCAAATGAAGATAAAATTGCTGGCGACAGCGAAACCAGGCTTATCTAAGTTAATGAACCTTTCACTTCAAAAAAAAAAGCACCTTGCCCATAGCTCACTCCTGCATAATATTAAAGCAGCACTTGCTCTCCACAGTGTTGGAATACTGACAAAATTTAGCAGACACTTAGGCTTCACCTGAAAGGTATGACGCGATAGCGGCCTGTAGTAGTAATTCGACCGTACCAAAGCAAGCGCTTCAGCAGTCGTGATTTAGAGGCGAGACTGAATACTGCCCAGTATTTTACGGCTGTGGTTGCCGGATCAGAACGTCAGTGTTCGAAAAATAAAAGCTGTCCACGGCGAATAAGAGACAGTACAATAAAAGAAAAAAAGGAAACATTCTCTACCCGTGGGATCGAACTTACGACCTCCTGTACGATATCTAGCTGCGCTAACCACTGCACCGCAAAAGAGAGGCGTAGCTGGTGTTTTCAGAGGTTGAGAAGTGGTTTTAGCTGATCTTACAGTGTGAAAGTCGCGAAGGCAGTAGTAGCATTTACCGCTTAACTGACTATCCAGATTGCTGAGAGTAAACTGCAGAAAGTTTGAATCATGCCATGTAGTGCAGTAACAGGTAAACCCTTCGGCGGATTTCGTAAAACCTTAGGCGCATTTCGCAGGGCCGGCCTTTGGACCATAGCTCCTGTTGGTTCTGTTGTAAAGTTTAAATGCAAGGTTTGCGCTTTTTTGCGCACACAATTCTTGAAACACGTTGAATTATCGAACAAAAAATTATTGCGTGATGCGTAACGTAGCCTTCAATTTGGCTTGCGAAGTAGCGACTAGATGTTATGACTAAACACAACGATCGAAGTGCGCAGGAGGATCGGCAGCTCTGCTGGCTTCAGGAAAATAATCACTTGTTTTCATCATTTCCTTGTCACTTACTACGCTCATTTCGCGCTATTCTGTGCAGTCCGGAAACGCGGAAGGATTGCTCACGGTCTCGACGCGCGCCGCAAACTTATGCACCCCGCCGAGTTCACTCGCCCGGAAAGGAAAACGCTTCCGTTGATATTCCACACACATTCGGCGGCCCCTAGTATTTTGGCAGCTCACGCTCGCGTTTTGGTTTGGTCCGAAATTATGCAATGATTCTACTTAATGTATATTAGTGCCTAAAGGTATTCACCGTCAACGTGGTGTACTGAGTCGGCTTTACGTTCTCGACAAAGTTTTTGCTCGGCGGCCGTTCTCGAGAAGACTCTGTCCCCGACAGTCGGCAGACTGGTTTTGTCGGTGTCCCCGGCCTCAAAGCCTGTCACACTGCGAATACATTTGGTTTCCGGTCGTGTTGACGTCGTCGTCGGCCTAGTGTGACAACTTGGTCGGCCGCAGACACGGTAGGCCGACGAGTTGGCCGACCGTCGGTGTTGTTGTCGGGTCTGCGTCGGCGTCATGTCGCGCTAGTGTGACAGGCCCTTAAGTGGTCTCACTGAATGCAGCCCGGCGACGACGGGACCGATGTCTCAGCCCAGGTGCAATCATGCACGGAGACGAGTGGTTGACGCCATCTACACCGTCTAGACGGCCACCTTCTCACCCTCAAGCCAGAACCTGTCAGAGGGGCGTGTCAACGAGTGAAAGCAGGGTTGGCGCGTTTGTGAGAGAGTGCGGGAGAGTGAGGTGACAGAGACACTCTCTCAGAAACTTCCCTGCGTTTCCATCTGGGGGACATAGGGAATCAGCCCTATAAAACCGGACTACAAGTGTGTGTCGGAGGTCGTAGAACGGAGACTGCTGCTCTAGTCAGTCTCGCACGAAAAACGCTACCATGTAAATTTTGCACACAAAAGTTTTGCTATCTTACTTCAAAGTCCGGTTTCCAGCGCCTCGTCCTTGTTCCTGCTCTGACAAACAAACGGGCCTAGAACACGCAACCTTGGTCACGACCACTGAATGACAGCTGTGGGATGTTCTGCAAGGCGTCCTTGCTTCGGTTTAGTGATTGTATTGCCTTCTCTTGAGTTTTTTCAGGCTTAACGTAAGGTGTTCTTCCTGGTAGGAAAGTTGGCTGTAGAAGCCTGTTCGCATTTGAACCTTGCTTGCACCAATGTACTCCTGAGAGACTTATGGTCACAAATACGGGCAGTCATGGACTGGAAAAAGCTGCGGATACCGGAGTAACTTTGATATGTGAGGAATTAGGGATTGATTATGGAAACTCGAGAAAAAAGCAGCAGATTGTCAGAGCGATTGAAAGCAACGGTTATGAAGACCAGGATATTGTGGAATGCTGGGAGGAGATGAATTGTAAAAGAAAAGAAGAAATTGAGGAACGTAAAAGAAAAGAGGAAATTGAGAAACGTAAAAAAAGAGGAAATTGAGATGCAGCTAGATACTAAACGATTGGAGGTGAGGCTAGCGGAAGCACAGACAGAAGTGGCGAAAGTTTGGAGCCGTCAGACATCCAAGCCGCATAAAATAAAAGACTTGTTGTCAGCTTTCACAATGGGTGAGGATATCGGACTCTTCGTTGTCAACTTCGAGCGCATATGCGAGAAGAACGAAATTTCTCGTTCCACCTGGCCCCAGCCTCTTTTGACAGTTTTGCCGTGCGAAGCGGTTGACGCGCTAGCTCGGCTGACTAAAGAGGAGGAGGACGATTAAGATAAAGTAAAAGCAACTTTGCTTAAGAAGTACCGCCTCTCAGCCGAAGCCTTCCGTCGGTGATTCAGAAAGGCAGTGAAACGGCCTTCTGAATCTTTTCCGGATTTTGCTTACAATATCAGGGCAAATCTTATCGAATGGCTCAAAGCCGCGAGGTCTATGACGAGCGTGAAAAGGTTGTGGATGCAATCTGTTTAGAGAAATTTTACAATTGTCTGAATAAGGAGACGCGGCTGTGTGTACAAGACAGGCCCGAAAAGAAAAGCTTGGAACGCGCCGCTGAATTGCAGAGGAGTTTCAGGTCAGGCGCGACGAAGGGAGGGAGGACATGTGGTCAGTCACAAAGCCTCACCAAGATTTCCTGAGGCCTCCATTGTAGAACGAGAATCGAGTACCCCCTACGCGGGGAGAGAGGGGGACAAACGATGGGAACCGCGAAAACGACGCAGCTTCGAGCAAGAATGTTAACAAAGAAAGGAGGGAGAAGGAGGGTGCTAAAATCTTGGAAGTGAGGAAACCTGCAGTAAGTTTCCAGTGTAACGAGCCGGGCACATCGCGAGCGGCTGTCGAAAGGAAAAGGTAGTTTTTTCGCTCACCACTCTAGACGAAGAAAACATGCGCTTGCTGGAGCCGTACATGCATGAAATGACCGCAAATGGGAAACATTAGAGAGTTTTAGCTACCGTGACCCGCGATTCGCTACCGTGATCCGCCACCGCGTGATCCACTGCGCATGCCCAGATCCCTTGACGCCGATAGATGGCGCCACATACAGGATGTCGGCACATAGATCTGCCGCATCGGGACCAATCAGCTTGTGCACCCCGCCCGCGCGCGGTAGAGGGTCACGGTGGCGGATCGCGGTAAGCCATAGAGTTTCTTACTCTTACCTAGAGGGAAAGCTGTGCTGCCGTCTATGGGAGTTTACATGGAGTTTCCAGACGGCCAGTTCAGCCACCATGGGCGCTCAAAGCATCATGGGCCGGAGAGATACCGAGTGCAGAACTAAACTTTTGGCCAAAACTAATGCAAAGATAAACGTTGTTCTACCGTAAATAATGTTCTAACATTTAATATTGTGACTATAAATTGCAAAACGAGAGAGAAACAGCATGTCAGTGTGAGATTTATCCAATATAAGCGATGGCTCTTTCTCTTATTGGCTTAGTTTTGAGCAGCACAAATACCAATATTTCGCACTTAATAGGCAAAGTTTGAAATAAAAAAAAAACGTTATGAAAACAATTATGGTTGTGCAATCACTTAAGGAAGTTTTTAGTGGCATTTCGGGAAACAGAAACCATTTATTGGCGACGTCTGCTTTTGCGCCTTCGCTACTATGGCTTTTGCGGTCTATGTACGCACCTTCAGATCATGATCATGACGAAAAAGAAACATCACCGTAACGCCACTCCACGTACCCGAGAAAAACCGACTGTCCCGCAACAACTAGCACATCGGCCCATGATTCTTAGCGCGCCCATGGTGGCTGAAGTGCAGCGCCCTCAGCTTTCCCTCTAGTTAGTGTAAGGAACTCTATGCGGTAAGCTAAATATCTCTAATAGAGAGATTTAAATTCAAATTTAGATTTAGCATCAAGGCGTCTAGGCATGCGCAGTGGAACGTGCGGTGGCCGATCACGGTAGCGAAACACGGCTCACGGTAAACTAAAACTCTCTATTGTCTTGTTCTGCGCGACTCCGCTGCCAGAATGGATGTGGTGCACCCCACGCTCGTTTCCCGACAGGATTTCACCGGCGAGCGCGCGTGGATCAAACAGGTGGCGCAGGAAGACAATGTTTGCCTGCCGATTGCACGCGTGAAAATTGAGGGCCCGTTTGGAGTACTGCATATAGAAGCGGCAGTGTCAGTGACTTTGCCAGAGCAGTGCCCTTATCTCTTTTCTAACCGGTCAGAGGACCAACTAAAGAAAAGGGGCTTGAGCTATGGTGATCGTTCCGTGCACGCGCTTAAGCGTTCTGAAGCACGCGAAATCGCAGCTCAGTTAGATCATTCGGATGAAGGTGAACAGCATGCAATCAGTGAGAAAAATCCTGACGTAGATGCGCTTCCTTTTTAGAGTGTAACGCCCTCTGCACTGCCTAGTGAATAAAATGTGGAAGTTAAACTTTTCTGTTGCCTACGCAACTGGACAGCTTCTCTGAGCTTATGAGAGTGCACCGAGATGACAGAGCGGCTGAACAGGCTAGCGATGACACTCTCGAACATTTGAAGTGTCAGGTCAGTGAAGGATTGGCGAAAAGGAACATTGTTCTGAAGGAGCTCGCAGGAATAATCTACAGGCAGTACAAAGACGCCGAAGGCGTGCACTACGACCAGCTAGTGGTGCCACAAAAATGTAGGACAAGTATCCTACAGCTGTGCCACGGAAGCGGCTGGTCCAGTCATCTCGGCATCAAGAAAACAATGGCTGAGCTGTTGCGAGAATTTTATTGTCCAGGCAGGATGTTTTAAGGATGTTGAGAGATTTGTACAGAAGTGTGACACTTTTCAAAGGCTATGCGAAGATCGCAGGATAAACAGAAGGCACCTCTGAAATTTGTGCCACTGATCAGCGGGCCGTTCCGGTGCCTTGTGGTGGATGTTGTCGGTCCACTACCTGTGACCACTTCGGGCTATCGCTACATCCTAACGATCATATGCCCAGCGACAAAGTTTCCTGAGGCGATTCCCCTGAAGGAGCTGAACTCGGTAGGAATTGTAGGCTGTCTATTTCAGGTGTTTTCTATGGTGGGTTTCCCCACCGAGCTGCAAACCAACCAAGGCAGTGTTTTTAGGAGTGCGCTCACTAGCACCTTTCTAGAAAAATGCGGGATTCGCATAAGGCACACCTGTGTAAGACATACTCAGAGTAACAGCGTAGAGGAGTTGCATTCGGTGCTCAAAAGAGTCTTCAGAGCATTGTGCTACGAACGTCGCCGAGACTTGGAAACGTGTTTGCCGGCTACCATGCTTGCGCTGCGCTCCGTACCGCATGAGACCACCGGGTTTAGCCCAGCTTAACTGGTATACTGCCGATCACTCAGGTCACCCCTGCGCATGCAGCGCGAATCCTGGGAGGGCCAGGGCGATGACCCCACCGTTCTCGAATATGTACTTCAGCTGCTAGAAAGGCTTCAGGCATGCAGGGAGCTTGTCGAAGCTAACATGAGATCGGCCCAGCAGAAAGATAAACTCTACTACGACCGAAGCACGCGGCAGCGATCATTTTCTGTAGGAGACAGGGTAGTGCTGCTGGCTGCATCTAAAGCAAACTTGACGTGCAGTGGGAGGGACCAGCAGAGGTAGTGGATAAAATGTTGGAAACCTACTGTGCAGTAAAGATGCGTAGACGAAAAGGTAAAAATTTACCACTGCAGCCTCATGAAGCCCTATCGACAAAATGAGGCGACCCTGAATGCACCAAAAAGGGTGGAGATCGATTTTGTATTTGCTGGTAGGAGTACAGCCACTGGAGTTCTTGAGATGATGTGTTGATTCAGATATTGCCCTGCAGGAGCATAATTTTGAAGTGCGCTACCGTAGGGTAAAGGACAATTGGTATGCTGACGGCTTCAGCCAAGACTTTTTCCGCTATGCAAAGTGATAGCTTCCAGGCGCTCCTCTGAGTGCACCCTTTTATGCTCAAAGGGGTCTAATTTTCTTGCCCATATCACTTTCAGAATTGTTTTCCTTTAACAGCACTTGATCGTTTGAGGTTAGTATATGCCTAGTGTAGTTAATGATGTAGGTTTGTCTCTCTGTCTCTCAGTATTCATGTTATCAGCCGTTGTCCGAAGGTCGCGACGGCAGCTGCGGTCTTTATTTTTTGTGCGAAGTTTCACTTCTTGCATGCAGAGCTGAAGGTCAAATCAGGCCTGGAAATGACCTCTAACGGGAGGCGCGTAACCCTTTCGGCAACCCTTCATCTCTGGTTTCACTCCTGCTATTCTCCCTTTCCTTACAGTGCGGTTCAGATGTTCAAGCTTGGAAATGCCTCTAACAGAATGATTTTTAGAAAAGAAAGGCGCAGTATATGTCGCTCTTCCTCTATGGACACCTGACCGTACCGAAGTATATTACCAAAATTTTATTCAAAATTGCAAAGAATGGCGTGAATAAATCGTCCGCGTAGGTTTCGTCAGCAGCTCACTCCGCCGGACGCACGTAGAGTGACCAGAAACGGGGGGAACCCTTGCAGCCTATTGTTTAAAGCTTGTTCTTTGGTTGCGTGGCACAGATCAGGAGGTTGCGGGGCTCTTGCCTTGCCGGGGTGGGGGTATTGTGCAGACATCTTCACTAATGCCCTACTTGAGATCTTTGGCCTGCAGGCATCTCACTTCTGGATGAAAGAAAGAACGGGAGACCAGCCCAGTTGATGCGGCCTCTTTAGAGGATACCTATCATATGTAGCCCCTTTCGAGGCCTCAACCTGGCGGTGGACGAGCTATTGTGATCAGAAGAGCGGCGGAGACCCCCGTGTCGGATGTTAACGCCGGCGACAAAGATCGAGAAGGGAAGCAGGTACCAATGACCCCTCCCGAGCCAGAGCGGTTTAATGATCGTCTGGCTATCAGCTCCTAACATCACCGCCGATGAGACGCCACTGCACCTGGCACCGGCCGGCCGAAGGGTATTGTTCGTCACGCGGCACCAATTATCAGCGATCCCCGCCAACACATTGACGACCGGAACAAAGGAGAGGACACCACCAAATTCCGGTCCCTTCAAGTGTCGAGCCTCGCTACAGCGAGCGGGCGTGGATTCTTTCCTTTCTTCCCGTGGTGAGCCACGGGGACAGCTTTCGGCTACGTGGTCTCGCTGAATGCAGCCCGGCGATGACGGGACCGATGTCTCAGCCCAGGTGAAATCCTGTACGGAGACGAGCGGTTGACGCCATCTACGCCGTATAGACGGCCACCTTCTCACCCTCAAGCCAGAACCTGTCAGAGGGGCATGTCAACGAGTGAAAGCAGTGTTGGTGCGTGTGTGAGAGAGTGCGGGAGAGTGAGGTGACAGAGACACTCTCTCAGAAGAGATTGTCTGAGAGTGTCTCTCAGACACTCTCTCAGAAAGGGGACTCTCAACAGACGTGAGACGTACGTTTCTTGGCACAAGTGGGACGTGGGTTTTCCGGCGGAACGCCGAGGTTGTCTTTTTTCGCTGGTCGAGAGTTTTAAAACAGTTGCTTTACTTGGAGCCGATTCGCTATCTCTCTCCGAGTAGAACCGAACTGTCCATTCGTTCTGATAGCAACCAATGCGTGTTTGCAACGATATCGGCCTGATAATTTCTATCGGTCATCGAATTAATTTACAGACGCATGGCGGACTGTAGACTTGACTTTAGACTTCGAATGAATTATGTGACGTTCCTGGCGCCTGAATGTATTCTCACGTTATCGTGTGGGTTTTCCGCACATTCGTAATATACTCCTTACTATGTCCGTAATGATTCTATACGTTTCTCCGTTTCTTTCAGAACTTGGTCTTGAGCCATGTGGAACGACAGGGAAACGATAGACTGTGCACTCCGGAGCAACAGACGGAACTCAACTTTATATAATACTAACAACCAACTGCATGGAAATATACTTAGAAAGAATAAACCAACTTCCCTTCCAGTTACCACACTTGATCAAAACTATGCCCAGCTCCCCAAGCTGGCGCGCTACACAACTGTCGGGCTCCCAGCTTTCTCATCACAGTTTTCACAAAGCTGAGTCTGACTGCTCCCTCTGTCGAAGCTTAACCAAGAACCAATTATACCGATGTGAAACGATCTTAAGCGACCATGCTCGAAAGTTCCGAAGATGAAAGGGGCGCTGAGAGAGCGGGCAAATGCTGCAGACCGCGGAATGCCGTGCCTCTGATTGGCTCGAACGCACGCGAACTTCGCAAAGCCTGCGGTGCGCGCGCGCGCCGCCTTGTCAAGGGCGCGAGGAGAAAAGAGAGCCGTGGGCAGGGACAAGGACGTTGATGGCTGTGCCTTCTCGCCCACAACAAAATGTGCGGTTATTTCTTCCTCGACGGTAGGCGCGCTGATGCCGTCTCGCACTCACCCAACGGGCGCCTTCCAGAATGTTTCAGCGAAGGTTAACAACGTTAAAAAGCAGGCTTTCTGAGCTAATGAGATGACTTTATCAATGATGCAATATCAGTGTTTGCAGACACTAGAAATACCTTGAGTCATGATAAACAGCCAGCTGACCGACTAGATTCTAATAGTTATCTATTTGACTACTCCACAAAAACGAGTAAATTCTGGTTCTCCTTTTTTGCAACGTCAAATTATTATAAGCTCTACGCCCCATAGATATAATATTGACCTCACAAAGCTCTCAGAATTAATAAGCGTAGTTTATAAAATGATAAAGAAATGTAATTAAAGAGGGTGAACTATATAACAGCTAAGGCTCGCAAGTATGAACGGGATCTAGCACGACGGCAATGGTACTCTCCGTATAATTGCATAAAAAGAGAATCCACCTGGATAGTCCAACGGCGCGCGATTTCTGCGTGTTCGTTTAAGATTTAGGGAGAGCTTGCAAAAGGAAATTCATGTGATTGTTTCATTCAATTGAAAAATTTAGGAAACGTTTATTGCTGAGCTGACACTAAGGCACGTCCTCACGTACCTCAAGTTCCCCTGAAAGTTCTTATTGAAAGATGTGCTTTCATAATAACCTATAACATTGCCACACTATATGGAGCCTGTCGTTACAGCACAAGTTGAAAATGACAAGCTGAGTTGAAACAATGATTGTTCACAGAGGACACGACAGTCTAACGATGTGCGTTAAGCATCTTTTTTGTTTATGGTTCTACAAAACGAACAACGCAGTCCTGAATAAATTTTAAAAACGAAACCGAGAAAAACATGCAACGATAAATTATGTTATCTTTGTCTAAGTGGCACCAAAATAGACACAGAAAGAAGGGTTATCGCGGGGTGCTAATAAAATGGCCGGGCTCCCCACCCCCCCCCCCGCCCCCCAAGGTGACATCCACGAAAGGTAGAACAAAGGAATCGCAATTGTGCATAGTTTATAGTTTCATACCACTTTTGAAAGAAGCGTGAACAAAAATAACAGATACAAAGTAGCGTCAGCTATTCAAGCAAAAAGTTGCACCCCATGAAACACCCTAAATATACGCCTTGGTCTGAAAGGCCAGCAGTACTCACTGGAAAATAAATACCAGGGATATCACGATGCCTAGTTCGGCAGAACTTTTCACCATCGAAGACTGCTCCGGGAAGTATCCCAGGCAACAATTCAACGTAGTTCTGGACGAAGGTTAGCTGTATACACTCTTCATGCTTCACGCTGAAATAGTTCAGAATTGTACAAATTAATTCGGCTCCTTCTTATAATAATACGGAAAGCAATGGAATCAAATGTATAAAAATAAGGCAATTAAACACGCGTCAGCTTTATCAACCACCAGTTACCTCCAGAGATACTTTATTTTTTCTCAATTAGCATTGTGGGTAAAATTTATCTCTGCGCGATTTTTTCTCCGCAATACACTGGTTTCGCGTAACAAGAAGTGAAAACAAGGCGCCGAAATATTTTATTTGCAAATCAAACAACATGTGTACAAAAAATCCGAGAGCACTTCGGAATGTGCAGAAATGCGAAAGCCGGAGCGTTGCTGCTGCGCACGGTGCAGCACGTTTGCTCTAATTATCATTATCAACTAAATATTAGCATTGCTAATATCATCATTGTCCCTGCCACTAATTGCAGTGTCATTGTCATCGCTACTATCATCCTCACTTTAGACAAAGGGATTAGGTCACGATCCTTGGCATGGCGAAGTTGATTAAAGCGATCGGCTGGGTATCAGAGGGATGGAGATTCGATTCTCGGTGGGGACAGGATTTTTATTTTTCTGACTGACAGGTGCCGCGGACCCTCGCTGTCGATGCTCGCAAAGACGGATCCTCTGGGGAATCCTGAATCATTAAGTCTGTCGCTTTAAGAATACTTTCGGCAGCGTACTGGCTATAGAGCCACCAATTCTAGCGCACTCCACCAACTGTTTTTCGATTTTTTGCACTGTTTTCATTTTTTTGCTGTGTGCCCCTCCACACATTATTTTTATGCAATTTTACAAACAAAGCAAATACATTAAGCATGATTATTAAGGAATTCAAATTCGAGACCATGCTGGAACCTACTCCTTAAATGAACGCGTAAAGTTTGGTAGAGATATCTGTGACAAAGTACAGGATATCAGCTCTGGTCAATGGCAGAAAGCGAGATAAAGAAATGCAGTGAAAGATTGATTACTAGTAAAACAGCACCAATATAGATTTATGAACTGCAAGAGTGTATGCGAATGAATAATTTCCAGTAAACGTTGTTACATCGCATGAAAAGTATGTTGATTGGTAAAAAATTACTGTTATGATTGAGTGTGTTTTAGGTGACACATGTCATGCAATAAAAAGGCAACTTAGGTTCATGTCCCTGAATGTATTTTAAGGCAATTGGAGTGATGTGTAATTCTTACCGATGCCACAGATCAGAAGAATACGGAAAAACACTTTGCGTTTCGATGACACATGCGTGTACGTAAACAAGTGCCTCACGCCAACCATGTTACAGGCAGCCGAAATTGCGCAAGAGAAAAAGGACTGTCCTGGAAATTTTTTGGACTGAAAGAGAGAATATTTTGGTTCAGATAGCTGAAGCAAGAGACTCCATCAAAAGCTTTGAGGTTGAGCTAGCAAACCGACGGTGAAGAAATGTTGCCTTAATCTTTTGCACGCTAATGAGGATACATTTAAGAGCGGCTTGGAGGTATTCAATGACACTAAATATCCCAAACAGGTAGAAAAAGAGAAAGGAGATCGCTACACAGTAGAAAAGAGGCACTGAACAAGGGTGGAGGGGTAGCCTCAGTTCTCAAGCCGAGCCAAGCGGACTCTTCGTCCGGGCAGTGCGATCACTGGCGGCGATTTATATAGGCTTTTGCTCCCAAAGAAGAAAAACGCCAGAGAGGAGGGAGGGAGGAGAGAGAGGTAGAGAAGCAATGAGGGGAGTGAAATATAATTTTCTTGGATATGAATTTTAGGGCCTGGAACCGGTAATCCCGTGCCCTGAAAAAGTAAAAAGCGGCAGCAGTAGGAAAAACTACAATGCGGGATGAATGATGAGTCTAAGGAGAAAAGGAGGAAAAAAAGAATAACAGAGTAAACAATTTCTGTCAAGGTTGACATTATCTGAAGAGAGGGATTCAACGGGGAACCAAGGTAAGAAGTCATAAGAAGGAAGCGTGTTTGGAAACACACGTGGTGCTTACGCTGTTGCTGAGTGGGGGGGGGGGGGGGGCGGAAGGGAAAGGGAGGATATTTCCACAGACACCATTCTATTCCCCATAGATACCACGCTGTCTATGAAAAATGGTACACTTAAAACTTTGTTATAGAGACAACCAACGGATCAGCAACAATACCTAGATTTCACCAGTCATCTTGTAGAATGGGTGACACGGCTGAGAAGAATATGTAGCGATGATAATGAATACCTGAACAAAATACAGTCATGAAATAAACATTAATTCAAATAATATATCTCTGTACCTCCTACCTTCACCCTCGTGAAAGCGACAACTTTAAACCGCAACGATGTGTTCACACTACCAAAGGCCAACACTGAACGCCAACCTTCTTTTGAAACGGAATACTTCAATGCCCTTACAAACATAAAAATATTTTGAGGAAATACCACTCCATGCTAACGTCTAACGAGCGCATGGAGAAAATATTCACGGAGGCACCATGGACAACATGCAAACATAACACAAACCTCAGTGGTGTTCTACTGCATTCTAAACTCGACCACAAGCGTTCGAAACAACCACACCCTTTCTCTCGACCCAATGCAGTCACTTATAAAAGGTACTATGGTCAAAAGTACTAAGAACGATTGCGCTTTTAACATAAACTCAAACATTAATTGCACATCGTCAAACGTTATCTAGCTTCTAGAATGTTCCTTTTTTCATAAATAGACAGAACGAAGAGACAAGGCGATCCATTAACATAACGCTAAATGATCATAGGGCAGACGCACGCATAAACCTACCGAAAGCCGTTTCCATCAGAAATCAGAAATACCATGTTTGATGAAATAAATTTATTTATGGGGGGGGGGGGGGGGGGGGGGGGGCTCTAGGCAGGCTTTAAATCTGCAAAGGACAAAATATATAGGGAGGCGTATCTAATAAATAGGTTTGGGTAAAAACGTCCCCGGAAAAAGGTCCCCGGCATAAGTGTCCTCTGAAAAAATTCTCTCTGTGATGATACCCACGAGTAAAAAGTCTCCATTTTTGAAGTAGGAAAAAGTTGTGCCTTTTGCGCCCTTTATTAGGGGTGGTTTGCGTTCACTGTTACAAACTATTACTTAATTCAACTTATACAACTTCTTGATGCTTACTGCTTGAATGATATCTGATTGTTGTCAAAGTCCTGTAGGTCTTTATGCAATGAGGCGAACACTGCGTTTTCCGACGCTGTGCCCCAGTACTGTATGCTACAGTATTGCAATTGTTGGCTCTGCAGCGACCGCAAAAAGAAGGAATATGCCGTTCGTTTAAAAAAAAGGATGGCAACAAAAAATAATAGCAAAGGCCCAGTGCATCTCTCGATCGTTCTGCTCTTCAAGGACATAACTGGACGAAGTGGGTGTTAAATTGTGTAATTTTACTTGGTATATAGTGGTGGAATCTGGTATTCCAACAATGGTCTCGTGAAAAGCGGCCTTGCCTTCGTTTGTTTCGGGAGAAAGGTCGCGACGATTACCAGCTCGGTGGATGGGAGCGGCGGTTCAGGGGGACCACGGACAGCGACCGGTAAAGGCTAGGCCTGCTTTCCCTGTATAACATTCTGAACTGCAGCTAAAATTCTGCAGCATCACTATCCAAAGGGTTGGCTTTCTTCAATATGGAAGATCTGCGTTGTTCACCCAGTGAACTCTTCTTTTGTGGGCTGCTCCCCAAGACTACCAGTGCGTCAAAACGATTGTGATTTTCTTAATGCGTTATATTAGCCAGGTGATTTGACCGGCCTTGTTTAGTAATATTCCGCAGCCGGGAAACAGGGGACCCGGCTATACTGCCGATAGCATGCATGTTGTGGAGGATTGTTTACTCATGCTTTCTCGCCAAGCCTCTTCACTTGCTAGTAACATATCAGCCACTATGAGGGCGAGGTCCCAAGTAATAGTTACATCTATATACAAAAGCAAAAAAGCAAAAATAAAGCAATGAAATGTGCATTTTTTGGTGAGGTGGGCATCGGAAAAATTTAATTTTAGAGCCAATTTCTGCCATGAAGACATTTTTTTTCAGGAGCTGCTTCTTGAAGGGCCTTTTCGTACGGGGATGTTTTTCTCCGGGGCCCTCTTTTCGGGGACGTTTTTATCTACACCCCTAGTCCATAAATTTAGAGCACTGCAACCAACAGTAATAAATATCTAGTAAGGAACAGTTCCTGAAATATTGTTACATAAATGCCCTGCGTCGCTGGATGTTGAAGAAGAGGACGATCAACAGTAGTGACGCAAAAGGAAGACAAAGCTGGAGCAACGGTAGCTGTTACTACGAGAAGGTTGGCGCCTACCCGAACATTCACTTAAGTTATCAGCCGTTGCGTTCTCGAGCTAACCTTCTCGGTACGTGTCATCTTGGTGGAGGTGACCAAAGATCCCCGTGCACACAGATTACCCCTTGCGCTGCCAAAAGCTGGATTTGCGCAGTGGCCATCATCTACCTGGGCTTTCAACGAAGTCAACAAATACCACTATGACCTCCGAGGCAGCCCCTACTACCGCGGCAACTTCGGCTCAGCCAGTCGTGCTCACAAAAATCCGCCACCCTCCCATATTTAATGGCGAAGACAAGACAGACGTGGAAGACTGGCTGGATGAGTACGAGCGCTGCAGCAAGAACAACCACTGGGACGCGGCCATTATGCTGGCCAACATCATTTTGTATTAGGCGGGAACAGCTCGCACATGTTTCAAAATGACGAACAATAGCTGGTGACGTGGGCAATCTGTAAGCAAACGCTTCAGGACCTTTTGGGAAGCCCATTGGTCGAGCTGTCGCAGCAAAAACAGAACTTCCATCTCGCATCCAATCCTCCACGGAGTCCTACCTTGTGTATATTCAAGACGTGCTTGCGTTGTGTCGCAAGATCAACTGCTCAATGACGGAAAATGACAAGGTAGGCCATATCCTCAAGGGCATTGCAGATGATGCGTTCAACATCCTGTTCTACATGGATTGCACCACCGTCGACTCAGTGCTTCAAGTCTGTCGAAAATTGTACGACGCCTCGTACATCGCTTTGAACGCCTTCCAAACACCGCAGCTATATCCTCCTGCGATGATCTGGCCCCTTTGCAACAGCCTTTACATCCCACGAACATGACTCGACTCGTATCATCCGGAGAGAATTCGAGGCCTTAGCTCCTTCCTACACCCTGATGTCTCCACTACCCGACACCATGGCCATGATTCAGGCCGTAGTTCGCCAAGAACTTGCAAACGTCGGCCTCTCCTCTAGCCCCGTGTTGCCCACGCCACCATCTCACTCTGTTCCTGTAGTGGCTGCTGCTACTGCCAGCCCACCTTCCCCACGTCGCTACCTTAGTCGCAATCCTGCAGAGTGGTGCACCACAGACGACAGACCAATTTGCTTCATTTGCGGTCGCGCCGATCACACATCGCGTTATTGCCGTAGCCGTACCTTCTTCGCTCCTCGCTCCTATTAGAACGCCGACCGCCGATACTACCAAGACCCTCGACGCTTCCCTGCCCAACCAGAGGTGCTCCGCCCCGCCTACGATGGACCTGGACATTATCTTTCTCAACAAGATGAGACTCGAAACGAAACCGTCCCCCCTGCCCGTCGCACCAGCCGATCTCCATCCCCACTGGCTCGTCGATTCCGTTCACCGGTATCTCACTGCAACTCCTCCCCATCATACACCGGCACCTACTCGGGAAACTAGCAAGTGCAGCGCCTGGGAGTGACGCTGCATTCCCGACCCGGACTGTCAACTCGGAACTGACCCCCGCACCTAGACGTAACCTCATTGATAGTCTTGTGGATAGAGCCTCCGTTTCTGCCCTTATTGACACTGGAACCCACATTTCTGTTCTCAATTCCTCGCTCCGTCGACGCCTCAACAAAGTCCTCACACCTGCTTCCTCGTCAACCGTTCGTGTTGCTGATGGCAACACAGCTACTGTCATTGGTATGTGTACTGCAAGAGTTACCATTGTCGACCGCCCCATCCCTGTGCTATTTACAGTCCTCACCAATTGCCCTCAAGGAAGTTATATTAGGACTCGACTTTTTAACAGGACACTCCGCTCTCATTCACTGTTCTCGACTGATTCATCTAGACCTGCCGCTCTGCCCTGACAACAAAGCTCCTGAAACTTCAACGTTCCGTCTCCGCTCCGCTACATTTAGTCGCCTACCCCCAGAAGCCGCAAGGTATGTGCTGATGTCGCCTTTTGCCTCCGTTCCGGATGGCGACTACGTTGTTTGCCCCATAACTGACGTGACACTTGAGCGTAGCATCGCTCTACCTCACAATATAGTGCATGTAGCAAAACATAGCACTTGTATTCCAGTCCAGAACTTCAGCTCTTTTGTGCAAGTTCTTCCTTAGGGCATTTCTCTCGCCGAACCGACACAATTGTCGGAGTTTGTTGTGGCTGCTCTTTTACGTGACTCTATAGCCGCAGTGTCGACACGACCTGCACCATTCCCACCTCAGGAGGTCCGTATATCCGGCATGGTTGCTCCTGACTTGCGCTCTGATCGTGCTAAAGCACTTACGACCCCACTGACATCGTACAGTGATATTTTTGATTTTGGTGACCGACCCTTGGGTCAAACGTCCCTCGTTACACATCGCATCGATGCCGGAGACGCCAGCCCAATTCACAGACAACCTTACCTAGTCGCCATTTCTGAACGTCGTCTCATACAAGATGAAGTCGACAAGATGTTGGCAAGAAACATTATAGAGCCTTCCAGCAGTACCTGGGCATCACCTGTCGCGCTTGTTAAAAAGAAGTACAATACCTGGAGGTTCTGCGTTGATTACCGACATCTCAAGAAAATTACAAAGAAGGACGTTTACCTGCTCCCCAGGATAGATGATGCCCTTGACTGCTTGCATGGTGCCAGCTATTTTTCTTCGATTGATCTTCGTTCTGGTTATTGGCAGATCGCTGTTGACGAACGGGCCGAGAGAAGACCGCTTTCGTCACGCCCGATGGCCTGTACCAATTCAAGGTGATGCCTTTTGATCTGTGTAATGCACCCGCAACATTCGAGCGCATGATGGACTCTCTTTTGCGCGGTTTCAAATGGACGACGTGTTTATGTTATCTAGATGACGTTATTGTCTTTTCCTCGACCTTCGAGAGCCATCTCCATCTCCTTGAGGCCATTCTTGGAGTCTTCCGAAGAGCTGGCCTTCAGCTTAACTCGAAGAAGTGTAGCTTCGGCCGATGTGAACTTAAGGTGCTCGGTCACGTGGTCGACGCACGTGGCGTTCAACCCGACCAAGACAAAATACGTGCTGTAAGTGCATTTCCTACATCCCGCTGTACCAGTGACGTGCGTAGTTTTCTAGGCCTTTGCTTCTATTTTCGGCGGTTTGTCCCCAACTTTGCGGAGACGGCTCGTCCACTCACCAATCTTCTGAAGAATGACGCTACATTTCGCTGGGACCAAGAACAATCCCAAGCATTTTCTGCGCTCATTGCGGCCCTCACCAACCCACCCATCCTCGCACACTTCAATCCCTCAGCACCAACGGAGGTACGCACCGACGCCAGTGGTCACGGTATTGGTGCCATTCTTGCCCAACAGCAGATGGGTTGCACTTGCGTCAATGCTTATGCCAGTCGCCTCCTTTCTGCGGCTGAGAGGAATTACTCGACCACAGAACTTGAGTGCCTAGCCCTCGTGTGGGCCATTACAAAGTTTCGCCCATACTTGTTTGGCCGCCCGTTCTCCGTCATCACCGACCACCGCGCCTTGTGGTTCTTTTGAGACATAGGGGGAATCATAGAAGCATCTTAGAACATGGGGGGAATCTGCTGAATATTAGAAGCATGCTTCTAAGATTCAGCAGAAAAAAAAACAGACACTTATATATTATTGCAAGCACCGAACAGTACTAGTTGTAGCGATTTTAAAACGAAAAAAGGTGTAGCTTGCAGCGGCACTCGTTTTCTAATACAGTTAAAACATGACACGATCCGCGTTTTAGCTAGCCGGTGCGCACGCGATATTGTTATGGAGACGTAAGATGGTATAGCTGTGAGCGCCGCTACCCAGAATGTGGCGCCATCAGGCGCTCTGGATGAAACCTGCCCATGCACACTGCGCGCAAGCGCATCACGTAAACGGAGCGCGGATTGCGCGTTGCTACAAGTCTCTAACATCTTAAACATGCAGCTGATGTTCAAAACAATGCCAACACTGACACCGAATTTTATAGAGAACGACGCCTGTCACGCTATCGCGCAAAGAGGAACAGGGAAAGATAGTGGGGTGAACTACAAAAGGGAGAGATAGCGACAAAAGAGAGGGGAGATCGCACAACAGCAGTATTGTTTCGGGAACGAATAACTTTCACAACATTTGATTTCGTCCAGAACCTTCTGCCAAAGCCCACGTCGCCCATGTCTCCATTTTCAATTTCGTGCCCCAGGTACGGAACACCACATAATACACGTATTCAATCTCAGGACAAATTGCTAATATTTTCGAGAGATAACACAAGTTTGTAAAAAACTTTAAAAAGAAGGAAAAACAATTGACGACACGAAGACGGGGTTCACGTGGTGCGCATTCTGGAAGCTCCAAAAGTTTCTCCTCAGACTCATACCACTTAACAGAATTTTTAACTACCAATATCCGTACCATTGTAAAAATTCTTTCACATTTATGTTTAAATAGGTTGTACGAACATTTATTCGCTACCTTCTGGAATATTCTAAATGCGAAGTATAAAAATGGAAAGCCTTTTATTATACTAAAATAATTCGCTGCAGATTCAATCCAACCTTGCTGTCTGCAACTCGGCTAAGAGCACGGGAAGGTCGTATTTGGGCCAAAAAAATAGATTAACCTAAAAAACCTACATTCGAGATATGGTGCACTTTCAATTTATGTAAGGAACTGTTATCCCATTCTGCATCAGATTCATAGTACAAACTTTAATGCTTACCAGTATTGCTTAAAAAGCTGGTTCTAGCTGTAATGCATATAGGGCACCCGTCGATAACAGAACACACTCACCTGGAGTCTTGTATGATCTCATGTAATTTACGGGCGATATAAATTTTTGGCGGTCAATTTATGGTGACTACAGAAATAATTTATAGCCATTCTGTCCCATGCGTCTGCGAAATTCAGACTTTCTACAAAAGTGACTTTGAACAGTTCAACTTTGCTGCATGTCTATAAAGCTTCAGTCATGTATTTAAATAGCGAATTGGGGTTACTAGTGGTCCAATATCAGCATCACTTAAAATTTCGTCCGATCTACAGAAGCACTTGAAATTATAGCATTTTTGATTCAAGGCCTGTAATTAAATGGACGTGCTCTTATGTTACATAAAGCATAATTGACGTCATTTAAGAATGCTCCCGTGTTCTTTATATTTGTTAAATCTCGTAATGGTGTTTTTCTCCGTGTAATGATGAAATTGGGCTACAATAATTTCAGGAGGTCTCGCATTACCGGAGGTGTATTGAGAAGTCCCTGAGAAGAATTAAGCGTTCACTTCTTAAAACACGCTAGCCTTTTTTCGCGGAGTACAAAACAATTGAAACAAGCCTAATAAAACCTGTAGGCGGCTAATGTGGACTATCATCATACACCCTATTCGAAAATTAAGAATGAACCTAGGAATCTGTGGCATGCGCCCGCTAATAAGTATTTTGCACAAAACAAGCTAGGCACAAAGTTCATATTAATAACCTAACGTAAATTCTATGACACAAAGCTGCCTTAAGCATCAATAGGCATTGTTTTAATTGGCGACGTAACTACAAACAAGCCACTTTTCAAAGCGAAAAGTATCAATACGATTAATCCTTTGTTGTCTCTTTAGGTAGTGATTTTATAAGTGTATGTAGGCAAAAATGTTTCTGGAGAGCATGATGACGTAAAGGTTTTAACACTCAAATACGCAGCAGTCAGACAAGAAGTGCACCAAGTGTCGTTACTAGCACCATTGTTATCTATTATGTTACGATATTTCCGAAATATATAATTCCCCTCATTTGTTTTTGTAGGGTGAGGACATCATTTTTGTCTCTGTTGTTTGCTCCCCCCTGAAATTACCAAAGAATAAAAATATGTTTTTCGAAAAAAAGCATATAAGCCCACATTACAATAACGTAAGTTGAAATCACCTGTACCTCAGTCCGTTTACATGAAATCCCTCTTTGCAAGTATAAGTAGCATAACTAACCAGTATTTGTGGGCATCTAGTTTTTAGGAAGCTTTTTCGGGACCTTTGTCTCCGCCCTGATTATAGGATTAGAAAAAAATGTTGCATGCCTCTACACCATTGTATCTTAAACTGTATCTATGGTGATGACTATGCAGCCCCTTACATGAGGGATTTCTGTATGAGGTAGCGGCTGCAAGGTGAAAAGTGCAACTTGTTTTGGCCACCGTCGACGTAGCTCATTATATAGCCAAGGCTCCACCCACAGAGGTCATCGTAGCTTGACTGGAACTGGTCGTGCGGTGCTCCTAATCTGAAATAGAGCGTCAATTTCAATTCACTTGAATATGGGCGGAATTCAAACTAGACCCATTCCTCCCAGCTATTTCTAAGCTATAAGTGAACAATACTCGATCGTGCTCTTGCAGCGCCTTCTCTTCCACTCAGGGAACCGTCACTGTAACACATAGCATAAATGCGCACTGACGATACGCTAGGTCTGCTTTGACAGCGCATTAGCCTCATCCATCGCGTTTATCAAAGGAGGTGCAACTACTAACATTGTGAAACAGTGATGTGACCATTGGTACTTTGCCAATAACCAGTGTTGGTAGAGGCGTCATTAGAAAATTCTCAAGGATGATCAAGGGCTTTCAAGATAATTCGTGACGTTCAAGGGCCTACTACGGGGCTTTTAGTCAAATTTTGTGACGTAAGGCTATTGGCAGGAAAAAAATCACTTCTGCTGCATTCAACGCAAAAAAAGACAAGCCTATATGTTAGGAATCAATTTTGAACTGTACATATATACCGAATATTTCTTGAATAATTTGAAAGGAGGCATTGCTTAAGCGTACAGAATTGTGTCAAAGAAATGGACATAGACGTTAAGCACAATTCACCCATGAAGGTTTATTCCAGGAATTCTGAACAAAAAAAGCACACGTGAAAATGCTCTGGCGATAAACAGGAGGAAAACAATAAATCACCCATTGCACCCAAGCACGTAAGGAAGACGTGCGTGGCAATGTTTCTGCAGAGGTCTCTGGACTTTCTTCTGGTCGATGACCCCAAGCTGATAAGGCACTCGCGCGATCTCGTTTCGTTCCTGCGGTCATCTGACCCGGTGATGGGCTTCTCGATAGACGTGAAAGACCTCGAAAGACGTGAAAGACAACATCCCGCAGAGAGAGGTACGTTTAGCTGTTGAACAGTGCATTGACATCTTGACACCTTCGGTGAGGTGTGCTTCCAGAAAACATGCGCAGTGTGTCAGTGGACCGGTTCCTGAACCTTCTGCAGGCCTACCTTCCTACCCTGTTTGTCGATTTTGAGAAGTGAATTCTTCCTCAAAGGGATGGAACTTGCATTGGGTCTTGCGTGGCCCTGTATTGAGTGACTTGTACTTGGCTAGGGGTAGCCGCACACTGCAAGCGAAGCTTAATGGGCTCGGGGTCGCAAGATCCTTAAAGGGAAGCTATAAAGACAGCCAAATATGCTATGAAAATCTAATAAATGGCATTTGGTGACATTGTCGCCGCATATCCGACAGCAACAAAATCGAATTATTGCTTAGATACTACAACATTCACTAACCTTGAACGTATTCATTTAATGCAAAAAAGACATCTCCGAAATACATATAATTTACCGTTCCGACATCCAAGTGCAGCTCTCTTTTGTCATTCCAGAGTTATTAAAGCACATAATCTTTATAAATATCGCCTCAGTGTTACTTTTAAAACAGAAATCAGGAATAATGTAACAAACCTTAAGAATTTAGCAGAACTAAGGAAGAAGCAATCAGTCTATCCAACCAGACGTGGCGAAGAATGGACAGTGCAACACCTCGATTAAATCTTGGTAGGGAATGCCTTCAGTACACTCTTCCATCTCTTCTAAATAGGTATATCCACATTAACCTCGATTTGTTTTCTTTTCCACGTCGTGAACTACATAATTTGTTTTTGAATAACATGGTTTAAGTTTCATTATGTATACATATTGCTGTTTCGTGTATTTTCTGGTGTTTCTTGATGAGCTTGTTTTTAAAACTGTATAAACTCTTGTGTTGCCTCTCTGCCAATAATTAGGATTGTAGACTCGTCAAGCTGACCAAGGGCAGCTTTTTTCTACGATTCCTCCATCTGTAGATTTAGATGGGAAATAAACTTTGACTTTGAAATTGCGATAAGAGGTTGAGGTTTTTTTTTTTTTTTTGTTCCCGCCGGTCGAATTCAAACTGTTTTCCCCTAGTACGTAGTAAGGTAGGATGACGCACACTATGACGCAAGAGGAGACTCTGTGATTGCTGGCGTGCGGGGAGCGGAGAATACTTCGCAGGTGCGTGCCTAGTCATGGTCTTCATTTGATATGCACTCAGGGTAGGCGCATCTGCTGCTCCGAGCTCGTATTTAGGCGCCGCAGGCCCAAACCAAGCCATTCGAGCACGCGCGAAGTGTCTGAGCCGGAACATAACTAAAACTGCAGTGGACGCCTGTAGCCCCGCGTTAGCTGAGAGACAAGCGCATCTACCGACAAGCGGACGAAATGAGGATATTTTTATATTTGCCTTGCAACATTTACTTTGTCTTTTCGTCTTTTAGCTGTCGTTTACAAGTGATAAAATCTGTTATGATATTCGAGACAAAGCCGACTACCGCATTCAAACGGTCAACGTAATTCGAATTTGTTGTACTCCGTGATCCCTTGCGCGTCACGTGATTTCTAGTTGCGAGAGTCGGCCGTTTCGGCTATGGCGGCGATACCTGTATTTCTGTTATTCCTCATTACTACCTTATAACAGCTCTGTTTTCCGCAAGAGTGGCTTTTTTGTAACCAGGAAATGGCATTCTATCGATGCAAGCCAACTTCATTTTTCTCTTTAGTGTCCCTTTAAGGTAAGTGTACGATTTCCTGATTTGTTTGCCTTACGATATTTCATTGGAAGACAAAACTGAAGCTATCTTGTTCCTTTTTCCGCTCGCGCACCGTGGGCTTCAGTTTACGTTAAAGTTCCCTTCACATTTAGAGCTACAGTTTCTGAATATAAGAATGGTCTTCTCGAATAACCACACTTGTTGGTTTTACAGGACTAGAGGGGAAAAAGACATCCTCCTTTGTGCATCAGGACACATCAAACTGGTCAAAAGAAGTATAGCACTGTCCTGTGGAAAGTAAGCCCTATACTGACGCCCCCACCAAATGGATGAAAGCCTATTTTTGCAAATGGAGCGGCTTAGAGACAGCGGCTACCAGCAGAGGCTACTGATCGGTGTTGCTGAGACATTTCAAGAACCTGAGAACACACAAGCAGCTTTCCCCACCAAAGAAGAATGAAGGAAAGAAGCGTTTTGTAGTCCTGCCGTACATAGATGGGATCTCGCCCAACCTGTAGAAGATTGGCCAGAGGTTTAGAGTTAAAGTCGTCCTTGCCCGCTCCCTTAAAGTTCAAAGGAATCCGTAAAGAAGTTAACCAGGAAGAACGTGCGGGTGAGGGAAGGCGGTGTGGTGTGCACCCTGTTTCGCCTCTTGTCCCATGTTCCGTCAAGGTCGTTTACAAAACCCCTTTGTCCTGAAGTAAGCACTACGTGGGGCAAACTGGACGCTGCATAAATGAAAGGCTTTTCGAGCGCAGAAGAAATTTTCGCTTCTTATAGGCTCCTGGAAACTTGGCTAATTATTGCATCAAACACAATTGTCACTCATCTTTTAACAACCCAGTAATTTTGGCAGCTGCAAATGATAGAAAAACGCGTGAGGCTGTTGAGACCTTTGCCATAATTTCAGATAAGAGTGAATACGCTAGCTCCCTGTTCGTTGCGCTCACTCGAAAGGAAGTAGATTTCCTGCGCACAGATAAACAAATGACATGAGTGTCTCCTAAGCGTGTGCTTCTGCTGGGTGCGGAAGAGAATAAAAGTTTTGGTCGTTTGATTTATTCAGTTTTCAGCGTCATCGCTGCGTGTTCGGGTAGTTTATCACTTCTCCCCTGTTTATCGTCGGACCATTGTCATGTGTGCTTGTTTTCTTCATTCCGATTTCTGTTCAGCAAGAAGCGCGACAGACGCTGTTCATTTCCGTTCCCTCACAATAAAACCAAGCAGAGACATTTACCACACTGCCAAACTTTGTGCCTGCTTCTCAATTCCAAAAATTGGTATCGAAAAGGCTTTGTTAAAGGTGCCATTTCATCTGTTGAGAAGAAGACAATTAAGCACCCTCCATTTTTTTCACTGGAACAGATTCCTAATCACAGAAATTAAAAAACCACTACACAACTCGCTGAAGACATTTGGAAGATAATGGCGCGATGGGTATGTAGCAATACAGACTGAAGAAAAGAAACGGAAAGAGACTTCATTTGCATGTATTGTGTCTCACTAATAGGCACTCAATATTCCTGCAGCAATAAGCGCATCAGCTAGGCAGCGATTTCGCATACAGTACATTTGTGTTTCTTTTATCTTTTTATGCTCTTTTCTATACCTGTTCAGCATCCAAAGCAGCAAGGTCAAAGCGTTTGCTTCATGGCTCGCATTTTGCTCTACGCAATCGGTAGCATTCGGCCCCACCAAAGCCTTGTATCGGCAGTTCACAACCCACAAACTTTACTTTTTTTATGATCTATTTGCACGCTGCGGCATAACTACGCACGCGTGGAGAAAACTACGTGA
Organism: Amblyomma maculatum; assembly: GCF_055883805.1. Taxonomy (NCBI): domain Eukaryota; kingdom Metazoa; phylum Arthropoda; class Arachnida; order Ixodida; family Ixodidae; genus Amblyomma; species Amblyomma maculatum. The sequence goes on along the minus strand of NC_139350.1, from coordinate 117,712,935 downwards.
TTGTTTAGCCAACCAAAATCTGCGCCTAAATTGAAACGTCAACCCGCCTGCAGTGTAACGGAACACCACAGCCGGATCAAGAAATGCCAGCAGCAACAATGACTTCAACTTGACCATCTGTGTAACAGTCATCCACCAAACTTACGACTCTGAAGAAACATTTGTAACCAATAGGTATAAAAAAGGTATGTTTTGTCCTTATTCGCGAGTTTGATGGGATTTTTTTCTGCGCATTGTGATTTCCATTTATAGCGATAAATTCACCGCAGTGGTTCAGTGTTTAAGATGATCGGTTATTGAACCGGAGTTCCAGTGTTCGAACTCGACCGCTGCGGTCGTGTTTTGATGGAGGAGAAACGCAGAGGCTTCCGTGTGCTTGCCATGTGATCGCACTTAAAAAAGTCCAGATGGCCGAAATTATTTCGCAGCCCTCCACCACTAGATCTCTTTCTTGTTTCACTTTCTACCTTTTTCCCTTGCCTTACGGCTCGGTTCAGGTGTTGTCAGCGAAGTGTGACAGATGCTGTGCCTTTCCTTTCTTATAAACCAATTTACATTTTCAGCATGACAATTCAGGTATTTCCATGTATTTAAAAATATTATGCAGTTTCAAGGAATTTGTAAGTTATTTTCAAACTAAAGGAATTCTAAGGGCTTCAAGGAGCTGTATTTACGCTGGACCACACTTGTCGAATGTTTGGTATCCAAGCCGGATATTTCGAATACTTTGACGTCGCACTAAACGACCCATATATTTCAAATTTTATATAGCAAGCTTCTTGAATCAGTTTTCGGAGCTGAATTTTTGTACACATTCCGCTTTGCTCAGATGACAGAAAGTCTCCAGTGCATTAACCTCATGCACTTGAACAAATTTACGTAGGGTTTCACGTCGCTGTTATTTGTACACTGATAAGGTATACCACAGCTTTAAGGTAATTTGTGTAAAATAAGAAAGACAATGATGATGATATTAGTTGGAAAAGTGTCATTACAGCTTCCCGCTAGAAAATGCGAGGTAATTAGGAAAATGCTGCAGTATGAAAAACATTTTTAACTGTGACATAAGTTTTCATTTAGAGTACTTTGACATGAGCGTAGGCATTGCAGGTCTGGTGGATACTTTCAAGTCGACATGTAGAGCGATGAAACTTTAGTAGACAAATTTCCAAGGAGCGGCAGGATCTTGGGCTAAGTATGAACGTAAAGGGAAGCCATAGTAGTAGTAGTCACACGAAAAATAAAAAAGCCAGTAGAGTACTTACATGTGTCCAATTTCGTGAGTCGCCACCTCATTTCCGGAGTACGACCCGAACAAATCCTCAACAATGAGCGCATTTTGGCCGGGGACGCACATGCCGCCAATGGGTGCTACGCCTACGATAGCACCGAGCGAATTATTTTGCTGACAATTACCGCAAATGGAGAAGAGCAAATACGTGGCGACACCGGTATACTTCGAGCGTATGGTGTTGCAGGAATGTCATCATCATCATCATCAGCCTGATTATACCCACTGCAGGGCGAAGGCCTCTCCCATATTTCTCCACTTAACCCGGTTCTGTGCTAGCTGCATCCACTTGACCCCTGCGAATTTCTTAATCTCATCCGCCCACCTAACTTTCTGCCGCCCCCTGCTACGCTTTCCTTCGCTTGGAAATGTAAGGATGCCTTAAATAAATAGACTGCTAAAATTTGATTAAGCAGCTTGGTAAAATTACGAAGTACAAGTAATACCTTTCAGTTACAATATTTGTAATTATTCGTGAAAACATAAAACGATTGTAAACCTGAGCCGGGTGAAAAAAAAATATAATTTATGAATAAATTGTATCGACGTTTGCGGTATATATTTCCAGGACCGGGCGACTCACTATGCCGACCGCAGCAACACGTCTCTACACGGGATTCGGAAGCGAGAGATTAGAAATCTTTATAATTCACAAATTTTCTGGCATTCACATTTCTGAGTACTTGAGCCTCGCCTTGAGGGGTATGACGCAAAAGTAATGACTCCCATCCGTGCCTCCCAGTGCGGATCATTGTTCACGTAAATGCGCTTTCCTTTAATCAGAAAACTTTAAATATGTTCCTCTGTTACCACACACCTATAATCTTTAGGATGCCGTCATACGTTACTGCATTAAGTATAAGACCACGCGTTATAGGTACATAATACAGCTTTGACCGAGCTGTATTATGTGTCGGCGGGACCTGTAAGGGTAGCGTGTCGGCAACCAAGTGTCCCGCATTCGACTCGAATGAGGTCCCCACATCTGACAAGCGTGGCCCAAGTTGCCAGCTGGTGCCATCTCCGTCATGTCATGTGGTCTCGTGACAATGCCCCACTCAAAGCCGAACCAATGACCACCGACCAGGGGTGTCCTCGTGACTTTTCAACAACAACGCCGAGAACTTATACAGAAGTGAGAAATGTATCTGATCAACAACTACTTAATAGTGCGTTACAATTTTCGCATGGTGTGAAACATGGCAAATGTCCCTTAACTTTGAAAAAACTGTACTAATGAGAATCACTCACAAAAAGAAAGTCTTACCCTTCGATTATTGTATTAACGGCATGGCACTAAAGAATATAAATATTTTGGACTCTGGGTCATTAACAATCTTAGTTGGAATAAACACGTTGATGTCATAACGTGTAACGCTTTCCGTAAACTCTTTTTTTTTGAGACGGGCATTGCGGTTGTCTACCCCATCTGTACGCCTGCTTGCTTACAAAGCTATTGTTCTGCCTACCTTAGATAATGCTGCAATCATTTGGGACCCCTTCACACAGACTAACATGAATAAATTAGAGAAAGTTCAAAAGAGGGCGGCACGATACATATATAACAATTACCGGCGTACATCAGTAACACACCTTTTAATTCAAGCTGGCCTTCCGACAATAACTGAGCGAAATCGTTGTGCACGACTTAAATTTCTGTACCAATTAATTAAATGACACTACAGATCAGAACTCACCGATTTGCTTGTTTTTTCGTCCGGATACGCAACCCGACAACGACACCAGCTAACGTTAACTCCTTTTCGCGTTCGAAATAACTGCTTTAAATACTCATTCCTTCTACGAACTATTTCCGATTGGAATAACCTCACTAACAATGAAGTGCTGCAGCCATCACTGACGTTGGTCTCGCAACATATCGCCTAGTTTCTTTTTATTGCGTTTGTTATTTCACTGTTTTGTTGTATATGTTTGGTTCTATTCCTAATTGTGCAGAACAGCTCCAACTTGCACTGCAATTATTGTTTATTTTTGCCTGTTTTGTAAAACTGCTAAGTTTGTAGTCCCACCCTGCTACAATCCCAACACTGGGATTGCAGTATCAATAAACAAATAAATAAACTAAGGCTATCGCGGAAAGGCACTCTCAACGCTGTCTCATTAGCAGGCCCTGACACGCTGTTTTGCTTTTGAAAAGGTGCATTGAGAGTAAACAATGATGAAAAGAACGAGCAGAAAATAATGAAATAAAAAAGTATTGGTTAATCATTATCACTTTTTTTTTCGCTTCCTTCTCTATTTTGCAGCAAGTGATGTCCTCTGGCCATCAATCCTGTATGGAAACAATCCGTCCGTTTTGATTTTTGGCAGCAATGACAAAGAACAGAGGGTCTGAAGCGTGCTCGGTAGAGATGCAAATTAGATGATTAGGTCACATTGCTCTTGCTATGTCACATTTCTACTTTGTCGTGCTCTTCTAGTGCCGCCAATTAAATTTACTGGACCTTTATGTCTTCCGGGTGTCTCGTTGTCATACGTGCCCTTTACCCTACTTAGAACGAGCCCCATAATATATTCGAGAAAGCTTCCTCTCAGCCGACAAAGCAGCAAGCAATAACAAGTAACAACCCACGCAAAATATTGGTGCAGTCACGATCAGTCTGAAGATGATCGCTCGAGCGGCGACCGAAACAGGAGCCGCGACGTTGCGTCATCACCTTCCGCGTAGACGGAAACATAAGAATAGCTCCCCTCTCTCTTTCCGCTGTTACTTAAGCAGTTGTCATCCCATTTAAGAAACTCGCAACTTTTCGTTGTTTTTATTTCGCATACCATGGCCCGGTCATACCAGTAGCAGTGAAAGGGAAAGTATATACAAGCAAGACAAAGCGAAGCCCATATTTATATTTTCGCTAATAGGATAACAGTGCTTCACTGAACAGCCAATAAATAAAGGAAAGCTGTCACAGTTCTGCTTTTGTGTATAAAATGTGTCATTTAAAGATCACGAATAAATATGTATCGGTAGCTAAGTCATCGTCCCGGAAGCCACGGGACATGCGCACACAGTCGGCTTCTGGGGGAGAGGAGGTCGCCCTTCTCTCCAGTGTGTGGCTATAAAACTAGCGCGCAATAAAGCACGAAGGCCCTTTTTCCCTGCACCCGTGTTGTCATGTTCTATCGACTGTGACAGCCGATACAAAATGTTCGTTACACTTCACGAGATAATCTTAAAATTCATTGCGGTCATCTTACCAGCTTTTGCACAAAAGCCTCAATGGTAAGCTTTAAAAAGCTTTAGAATAAGAAAATGTCATTTAAGGGAAGAGGGTATTAGCGGGGAGCGAGTGCGCAACACACGGCTGCTGGCCGTGTGCTGGCCGTGTGTTAAAAGAAGGCATTTCGCAGTGGCGCATGAAGCCACGGCTGCTGCTCTATCACATTAGATCGGAAACGACGCGCTATTACAGGGCCATTTCTGCGCTTCCTCTTGATGTTGCCAGCGAGCTCTCAGATCTTTTGCGGGCGCAGATCTCCCCCCCCCCCCCTATAGTTTATTTAATTGAAATGTCACTCTCCGATTGTTGCCTTGTCACTGCCAGGTGACGAAGAGCTATTCAAATTCACTATCTAGAATCATGTCGGCCTTCGTAGCGAAGATGTGCATACTTATGGAAGGCAGCGGGATAAGTGTCCACGCATCCGGAGGCAGTTGAAGCCCAGGTAGGAATGCCGAAAAAGTATGCTGCGGGTTCAAGGAGAGTCACATATTCAGACACCGTACATTTTTCATTTTCGGCAGTGGTAATTTCGTGCACCTCTATAAGTTTCTTTTCACTTTCGTTTTAATCCCGCTGCGGAGCTGCAGTATTTAGGGCCCTCGACAGCTGTACCCGAGGATGCAGGGTCGAATCCCGGCCGTGGCGGCCACTTTTAGATGGAGGCGAAAAGCCAGACCACTGTGTGCTGTGCTATTGAAGTGTTCATTAAAGTACCCTAGTTGTTCAAAATTTTCCGTGGCCCTCCACCACAGCTCCTCATAGTCGCTGCTTTGGGACGTTGAACAAATCAAGCAAGCAATGAAACAAAGACTAAAATGAGCAAACAAACACAGTTTTCGTTTCTGCATGATTTGGAATTTGGTTTCTCCGTCTAATTTCCCGCAGAAGCGGGAAAGCGAAGTTTAATTGTGCCTATAGGAAGTATAAGGACTAAAATATACCATATCTAATCAGCAAACAAATGTAGGGAAAATTGGGGGCATCATTATGAGATGCATACGAAAGGAGCCAACAGCAACTGATGCAAGGAAATCATTAAGGATTTTTTTGTTTATCTTTGTAAAATAATAGTTTAGCATAGACATTATTGATTACAAAGAAGAAAAAAAAATCATATGCCGCAAGTGCGATATGAGCTAAGCTCCTCCTGATTTCGCGTTCGGTGTCCTAACGAGTCTACTCTAACGAGTAACGGATGTAATCTATCCCTGAGAGTGTTCACCAGCTCCACCCTCCTCCATAGCGGCTGATGCAGAACATACGGGTTTTGACGGTAAGGGCGAGTGCTGTGTATTAACCTTCTTGTATATCAGATCAAGGCTGCCATATTGGAAGCCTTCTGTAAGCTAACCAGAAAGCAAATGAGAGGCGTCGTTATCACATACATAAAATGCGAGGTAACGGTCACTTACGCAATGGAAAGCGTAGGGGATGCTTTTGTTTGTCAGTGTGAACTATTGAATAAAAATAAAGTAGAAGAAAAACCACAATATGTCAGCGGTGAGATCCGAACCCACGACCTCCGAATTTCGTGTAGAGCAATACAGCTTTGGCGAAAGGCATGACTGCAGCTAGGGGATACACTTTTTTACAATTCCCAGTGGACTACTGCCATGGAGGAAGAAAAAAACTAGGAGGGAGCGCCACGGCGGAAAAGTGACGCCTAGTCATAAAAAATATAATGGAAAGAATTATGGGAAATGAGCCGTCACGTGATACGGCAAGCGGTAGCCGGTAGCTGGTTTCAGTTGCGGTTTCGTACGCTTCGCTCTGAAGGAATGCCTTCGCGTGGCCTTCGCTACGCGACGCCTGCACTAGAAAACTGAGGCGCGCGCTTCGAGCAGGCGTTGGATGGAACTTTGGACTTTCAGACGGGCTGATCCCGTGGTGGCTGCCGCCGCCGCGCAGTGCACCCGTGTATTTCGCGAAGTATGGCTGGGTCCCCTCAGCTGCGCCATATGAAATGCTTATGGGGCTCGGCGCACAAAGACGAAGCACGCGAGAACACGAAGGCGAGGGGACGAAGCGCTGATCATCGTTTCGTCCTGTCGTCTGTTGTGTTCTTGTGCTCTGTCTTTGCGCGCTGAGTCCCGCAAACATGGAATCAAACCAACTAGCCCAACAAAAAGTACTGCGCCATATGAAATGCTGCGTGCCGGAATGCAAGAACTACACATACCGCTTTGGGCTGTCGCTCCAAAGGTGAGTATCCTGTTATGCGTACTCCTATAGAAACGAAACGTTTGTTTGTCAGGGCATGTGCATGTGTTGTTCGAGACGAAAATCGTTTGATTCATTTAGGAAATGCAGACCTCAAATACACATTGTTACGCTGAAGCCAGTTCCCCAGGCATGCAATGTTATGTCGAATTCGTAGTCTCCCTGACGAAACCACAGATGAAAAGGCCACCTGCAGTTCACCAGTGTGCCTATAAACACTGAGTACAATGCAACAATTGTAAGCAAAGTAACTTATATGTTACGACGAGAAGCACAACTTTCGCCAGTCCACTCCGGTAAGCTTTCCGTGGGGACATCCAAAGTCACTAAAAAATACCATGTACTCAGCTGCTTTTGAGCCTGGCAACTATGTTGGCTAAATTCCCAAGAATCATTGCGCGCAAGAGAGAGAAGGGAGCGGCGTCAGAGGAGGTTGGCTTGCGGAGGCTGCGCGCGCTCCCTCCTAGTTTTTTTCTTCCTCCATGACTACGGCCACCACTTAAAATTAGTCCTATGTTGCAAATTCATTGCAAATCAGTTTCACCCGACACGTCTGCCAGGTGCGACAACCACACGCATAAGGTATATTTGATACACTTACCTGTTATCCTGTGGTCATACTCTCCGTTCATTACATCTATGAGGTCTTCTCTGAAAGAAAAAACAAACAGGTTTCCTAAGCGAGTTACCTTGTTCAGCGATATTAGGGCTATACATGACACAGTGATGTTCCTGGGGGCGAAATCTTCGACCAGAGGCACCGGTACTTTACAGGATGAAGGCCATGAGCAGTGAAGCTGATGAGAGCTGAAAAATGTTGGGTGGGGAGCCAACACAAATTCCAGAAAACAAAAATATCATGCGTTAATATACCTCTGAATGTAAATGAATTGAAAAAATAAACACAGTAAAAGAGGATGCCTTGGTCGGTGCGCTACTAAAATATCATCATCATCAGCCTGACTATACTCACTGCAGAGCGAAGGCCTCTCCCATATTTCTACAGTTAACCCGGTTCTGTGCTAGCTGCATCCACTTGACCCCTGCGAACTTCTTAACCTCATCCGCCCACCTAACTTTCTGCCGCCCCCTGCTACGCTTTCTTTCCCTTGGAATCCAGTTTGTTACCTTAAGCGACCATCGGTTATCCTCTCTTCGCTTTACATGTGCTGCCCATGTCCATTTATTCTTTTTAATTTCCTCTAGAATGTCGGTAACTTGAGTTATTCCTTTGACCCACTCTGCACGTTTCCTATCTCTTATTGTTACCCCTACCATTTTTCGTTCCATAGCCCTCTGGGTTGTCCTCAACTTAAAGGGCAACTCCGGGTTTTTTTTTCACATTCGAATACTGTAATAAAAATTTTACTGTAGATTCTCCTCTCCGTCCCGATGCATTCTACAAAATTTGGGCGCCGTACGATAATCCGTTCGCTCGCAACACGACTTTAAAATATGCTGTTTTCATGGCTTAAGTTCAGAATATTTCTGCCGGCAACACTGAGTTTCTGACGTCACAAACAGTATACCGGCGTTACTGTCCCCTTCCCGCATGATTATGAAATTGTGAGGCTTATATTGAACTACCTCAGACATTCTATGCAATGCTTCATGATTTCCATACTTTATTTTCACCATCCAACGCACGTATGAATGTTTCTCTAATACTGAGTGTGACGTCACCATTTCGTCACCTGGGACATCATTTCTGGCCGTGGAAGCAGTTTCGGTTTCGATTTCCTATTTTTTCTTTTTAAAAATACTTCTAATTGGAATTTAGAAAAACGTTTTTTTGTGTTCGAGTGAGGACGTGCTGAGGAATGTAATTCAACCAAAAACACAGAATGATGGGAAAACCACCGGAATTGACTTTTAAGTAGAACCCTCTTGGTTAGCGTACACGTTTCAGCCTTGTTTCAGCTCCATAGGTGAGTACAGGTAAGATGCAACTGTTGTATACTTTCCTCTTGAGCGATACCGGTAAGCTGCTAGTCATAATCTGCGAATGCTTGCCAAATGCGCTCCATCCCAATCTTATTCTTCTTATTTCCTTTTCGTGGTCCGGATCTGCGGTTACTACCTGTCCTACCTTGGCTACTGTAGAGATCTGTATATAACTCCTCGGCTACTTTGACTATCTTGTCCATATTCGTGATGACGTTGCCCGCCTTGTCCCTTATCGCATACATGTGGTTTTTTCCTATGCCCAATTTCTTCTTTACCGCTTTAAGGCTTCCCTCGTTCTTTACAGTATGCTCAATTTTCTCCATGTTATACTTCCTTATATCGGCCACCTTGTGCTTATTGATTAGCTTTGATATCTCAGCCAATTCTACCTGGTCTGTTGGATTGGAAGCTTTCATACTCTGGCGTTTCTTAACCAAATCTTTTGTCTCCAAAACAAAAAATATATTGTGGCGCAAAAGTAACTACTCACACTAAGCAGATATTAAAGCAGCCACCCGTTACTGCGTAACCTGACTTATGACCAGTTAGTCGCAATGAACGATGTTTTTCGCTCAGGTAATGAGACCAGAAGGGGCCGTTCTGAGACTGCAGTACGTCTGGCTTGGCGCTCAATTAATTTGATCCACCATTCGCTACTTACTGCGGCAAGCGGTTTTAAATACGCGCCTGGAGGTCGCGAGGAAGAACTTCCGGCTCTTCGTGCATGTATAAGTATTAGCTGAAAATATGAGATTTTTGGCGAGATTTGTTCTTCCAATCCTCCATACGGACTGTCACCACAAGAGCACACCACCGCATAATTGCTGCTGATAGGAAGCCACGCCGACAAGTGAAAAAATTCTCCGAAGCTACAGAAGCACCAGTGGGAATTAGGAAGTCCATTGCGATGCCATGCACTGGAAGCCATCCACGCAAGCGGGAAGATTGAGGCACGTCCAGTAGCTTACTGCGCTTGAAGATGGACAAACGTTTCTAGCAACGTGGCTGAAATCATTAAGAAAACAATTATCACGTTAGGGACACAACGCAAAGATAATCGCAAGAACGCCAACGAACCGTCTTCACAACTATATTCAAAAAATATTTTACAAAAATTCAGCAAGATGTGCGTGCGACTAGTAGTAGTTGTATTAAGCAGCTCGTTAGTGCAATCACTAAAAGAAAATAAAGGATTTTTCCGGCCCCGGTATCTGCTATCGCAAGCAAAGGTAGCCCCTCAACTGGTTCGGCGGAAATAGAGACAGCGATGGGATAGCCAGAAGGAAATGGATGGGACCGACAAGGAGGAAGGACAGGGGAGGGGTATAATAAAATAAAGAAGTAAGTTCGAAGACAAGGGGCCGCCTGCTATTGTGTACTAAAGAGCACTTCTCTAGAGCCGGGCGATCCCTGTCTTGTGTAAGGTCCTGAATGTGCGCCGTGTCATCGTAGGTTTTCGACCCGATTTATGAATGGGACGGTACCGACCATGTGAGAGCGCACATACATCCGCGCCAGATCGCACTTATGCGCATAATCGCCGCGCAATGTCGTTGTTGCCACCGGCCTTTGCAGTTCAGTGCCCACACAAACGGGTTGGCGTGCGCTGCCATCAGGCAGATCCGGCATCCGTCGTAGCCCTCGGAAGGAGAAAGAGGAGGAATAACGGCCCATAACAAGGCCCGCAGCAACTCGATCCCGTGGTCCCTGCTTTACTGTGGCGGCTGCTCGGGGAAGGCCGTTGCAGGAGGCTCCCGGCTGGTGCGGTTCTTGCTGCTTCATCTGCTGCGGAGGCTCTTGCGGCTTGATTGCGAATGGTTAACCTGCTGCCGCTTAGAAAGGAGGGGAGAGAGAGAGGGTGGGGGGCTCGGCACATCAGCGTGTGAGCGCCCACTCTGCTGAGCGTCGCGTCTCGATGCGAACCCTGTGCGCACAACCCGCCTTGACAGGGACACCGATGATGTGGCCAAAATGGTGGCCACGTGGTGTTCTAGTGCGGGTAGGGGGGTATGCGGCCGCGTGACGACCACCCCAGTTGATGCAACAAGGCGTCGTACTTGAGCAGGCGTCACTTGGTTGAGGGTCGCCGCAGCGAATACAGAGGGCTGGGGTACAGGAGCAACACTTTCTAAGGCCTCTCCACCGGCCGCGTGACGTCACGCCAAGGGACCGTGCCGGCCCCACGCTCCGCGATTTCAGCGCGCCGCGCCCGTCTGCACTATTCGGGTACTGCCGTACGTAGCTGCCTTATAAGTGATTCCTTCATTTTCATTTTTGTCGTTGCTGCAGAAAAGAAATTCGCGAGTTTGTGCACGCCTTAGGCTATCATATTATCTGCTTTATATATATATATTTTTTTTATTGCACAACACCTTATTGTCAAGAAAGTTCCAGCTGCTAATCCAGTTTTTTATAATAAACAATTTAGCATACGGCCGCCAATTTCGCATTATTGGTCATTATAATAAAAAAATGATTAGTTAATTTCAATTAATCATCTAATTATAAGGCTCTATCACGTACATGATGTCTGCCGTGCGGTAAAACCCATCTGCACAGACCGCACATGCGTATATCTAGTTGTTAAAGTAGAAGTTCGTGAACATTAAAAAAAAAAAAAAAAACACCGTCTACTGCGGATTGTGGTAGTTTTATTCTGTATTGTGTTTTGCTTAAAGCTTTCTCACACAGCTATAATGACACTCACAATAATGTTGCGCTGTTAAGTATTTGTACAGCTAATCTGACCCTTACAATAAAAAACGACGAGACCCCAGCAATGAAGTGTGCGCAACGCATTTTTATTGCTTTGAGAGTAAAACTTACTTCTTCTTAAGCGTTGCTGCTTTCCGGGCTGCGGCTTTCTGCTGCGCATTGTCTTGTATGGCATCATTTCTTAGTTTGCAAAAGTTGTTTAATACAACGTTGGTTGCAACGCGTACTACCAAGCGCAGGAGAGTTTGTGCAGTGTGGCCATTTTCACATGTCTCAATGTCGTGTTCGTCCAGGAGGGAAATAGTCTGTGAAATCACGACACCACGTTGATTTCTACAGGAGAGAAAATCTTCCGCGGTTGCTCCAAAAGACAACTTCTCTGCAACTAGTTTAGTCATCAGTACCATGTGAACTGTGCATGGCTGGGGAAACTTCAGCCCTCCTCTCGACAGGTTAGCTATCATGGCAGTATTTTCCGCTTCGATCTCTCGATTTTCAATCACCAATGTGCTGAAGCAAGCAGAACATGAAAGCTTCTTTAAAGCAGCATGAGCAGCGTATCCTGCAATGTAGACAATAGCATCCATGTCAGAGTGGGCGTGTGTAATATCGTCGTCGCTGACAGCCACAGAAAAGTTGCATGGGACAAGATCCTCACTTACGTCTTCAAACTCTGTTTCCTCGCGTGGAAATGTCAAAAGAGAAGTGGATCTTCTATTTCCGAGGAAGCTACAGACGTCCTCTCCGCGTCAGGTTGCGAGACCTCCGGCGCATGCTACTCATGCATGATTGCAGCTCAGGTCGGCACGGAGGCTAGGCCTAGTGCTGCCGCTGCCACGCTGGCAGAGGCAGCTTCGCCGGAGTTGCTCGCTGCAACTCCTGCCCTGCCGTCGACACCTCTACCTGACCATCGGTCTCAGGTCCAGCTTGGTGCTCTCGGTTCTTCAGCACCAGCGCCCATACAACCTTCCCAAAATGGACAACAGCCCGTAAGTGAACTGTTCTCTGGGCGGAGCACGGCTATGGCCACTCAGCTAACACGACGAGATGCACATCCAACAGTGCGACCTGAGGAGACAAGCTCTTCAATGGACCTATCGGCTCCACCATCCGTATCAACGAGCACCCGTGCCCCTCACAAGCGTCATTCGGAAGATAATCAACCGAATTCGTCCTCGGCAAGTGGTGGCTATCAAGGAAAGCGCTCCTGTTTAACTATCGAAAACCAGGTTGCACCTACACCGGGATCGTCATCTTATAAAGTGGCGATTAAATCTCTAGCCAACAAAAGCCTCACCAATATACCAAACAGAATCATCCAGGCCAACTTGGACGCGTGTCTCGGAACCAGAGGTTTTCGGGGCTTCACGGCAAGGAAGAAGTCAAACACTATAGCTGTGTGGCTCCCGACACTTACTGCGGTGGAACGTGTCCAAACGCTTAGTTATATTTCAGTCACAAGTGAGATCTCAGTGCCTGTGCAAGTGTATCTAGTTGAAGGCTCCGACTTGCAGCGTTGCGTCGTTTACAACGTCGACATAAACGAAGATCAAACCACCCTTCAACGTGAGCTGTACTGCCCAACGCACCGAGTTATACAGGCCCGACACATAGGAAAGGGGCGTTCCTGCATGATCACCTTGCAAGGCCCTCCGACACTCCCAGCCTGTCTGTACTACTACGGCTGCATATTAAGGCCACGGCCGTATAAACCGAGTGTGGTTTACTGTTATAACTGTTTTCGGACAGGGCACATGCGCAAATCTTGCCCCTTTGCTACTGCCGATGAAGGTGCGTCTGAAGGAAAAGTTACGTACCGATGCGGCCTCTGCAAATCGGATGACCACGAGATAACATCTCCAAGTTGTCCGACAAAGCAAAAGGCAACGCAGAAGGCTCGTCTTCGGAACACTAAGCGTTGGCCAATAGAGGACATGACACCGGTGCAGACATCCAATCGCTTTGCAGCTCTTCAGTGGAATGATGACGAGTGGCCAGAGCTTCCTGAGCCCGCTTCGAATGCACCTCCAGCTAAGACAAAGTCTAATGATACGGTGCTCAAGAAACACCGTCGACAACAGCCAATACAGCAGTGTACTGATCTACCAGACGACGATATGGCGGTAGTGGATGAGCAAATCAATCGTCTATTAGCAGAGGTCTCTAAGCTCCGACAACACCGCGAAATGCTTGCTCGACGTCGGCGAGCTGCAGAAGTAACCGCCAAATCTAGTAATTGCCCAACACAACCGCCTTCATCCCGCGCAACAGGGCCATTTGCTGCCTCTTCCCAGAGTACCACAACGCCCAATGATAACTCTGCAACATCGCTGCTCCGCTATATGGTCAACCAGTTGTCCAACCTGACATCTGTGATACTACAGCGCTTGGACTAGCACACAAAAATGGCGAAATCCGGTCGTCCTGGTGTATTACAGTGGAACTGTAGAGGCATTTCCACGAAGGTGGCCGAGCTCAGGAACCGACTGCGATTTAACAAGCTTCGGGTGTGGGCTATGTTACTTCAGGAAACGAACGCCTTGCCATCTATTCCTGGCTTCAGCGGCTACGTGTCTCCTTCAATGACCGACCGTCGCGTGCAGACTGCTTCTCCCCCGGGAAAGGCGGCGATATATGTTGAAACGAGTATTCCTCATGTACGCCTTTCTCTCGAAAACTGGTGCACATCATACCAAGAGGTAGTGGCAGTTGCTGCGAAATTTCTGAAAGGAACCGTTGTTCTTGTTTCTTATTACGTTCGACCAGCTGGAGGCGCCTCTTCCCATATTAATCTTGGCTGGTTATTAAGTGTTCGTTGGCAATACCCCGGGTGTCCAATTTTAGTCGGAGGCGACTTTAACGCCCCTCACCCAGATTGGGAGTATCCGACTGCAAGCCCTCGTGGTAGGCGTGTGCGGGACGCCTTCACTGATACCCTGTTTGTTCTGCTTAATCACCCTGGGACAGCAACACGGCCTGTGCGTCACATACGTAGTGCTGCCTATGCTCCAGACTTGACGTGGTGGTTGGGCGCAGGAACTCCCTCATGGCACATGGAGCCGGACTGCTGAAAAAGTGATCACCACCCTATCCTCATCGGTCTCCATCCCTCCCGTCTCCGCCCTTTACGCCGCAAATGTTCTGTGATAAACCGGGACAGCTTTCGCTCATGTCTCGACAGTATGTCTTCAGATTCGCCGTCACTCCTCGTTGACCGTATACAGAGAGCACTAAACAGCGCTACGACTACTACCTGGATTGATGTAGGTCGACCGGCACCAGATCTCGACCTGCTTAACCTGTGGGCAGCCCGCCGTCAAGCTGAGCTGGCTGCTACACGAGACCCTACTTCGGGGCAGGCACGTACACGACTGAATTATCTTACCGCGAAGGCTCGGAGATATGAACGCGATCTCTCGCGACGCCAGTGGCATGCATGGTGTGAACAATTTTCTGATAAATCATCGAATGCCTCACTATGGCGAACGTTTCGTGCAATGGAACATGGTCGTCGTTCTACTGACGCAGCAGCAACAGCATGCTTTGCGGCTAATCTGTCGCCGGATGATTTCGCCAAAGAAGCTGCTCGAAAATTTTTCCCAAAATACGATATACTGCCTCCTTCAGCTGTAAACCTTAATTTGGCAGGTATCCCTGCAGACGCATGGAAACTACCATCTGCTGCCGACGCAGATGGAATTGCGAGCCCCTTTTCGATGTGCGAGCTGCTAGCTGCAATTGACGATGCGAAACGGAAAACAGCGCCCGGCCTGGACAAAATTCAGTATGAGGTTTACAAGAACCTCAGTACTGCTGCACTTCCTCAACTACTAGACACCATAAACAAAGTGTGGCTTGATGGTTACGTACCCGAGAGCTGGAAAACCGCTGTCGTGATCCCTATTCCCAAACCTGGGAAGCCTCCAACGGACCTCGCCAACTTAAGACCAATCTCCTTAACATCAACGCTTTGCAAGCTCGCAGAGAAAATGCTAGCCACACGACTTTCTTGGTGGCTTGAACAGCACGGTTTTTATCACCCTGCTCAAATTGGATTTCGTCCATACATAGGTACAGAGGATGGGTTGGCTGTCTTGGCATCAGCAGTTCTGTCATCTACCCGCAGCCGCAATGTACGTACCATATTAGCAATGGATGTTGAAAAGGCATATGACAACATCAGTCACGCTGCAATCCTGAATGCCATTGACATGCTTCATCTCCCTCCGAGAGTACGCGCTTTTGTCGAATCATTTTTGGACGGAAGAAAATTTGCAATACGCCTCAGCGGTGACACTGTTGGTTCATTCGTTTCACTACGTGGCGTGCCCCAGGGATCAGTATTGTCTCCGACGTTATTCAATATTACTTTCATACCATTGGCGTGGCGCTTACATGATATCCCTGAAATCAAGTTTTTGCAGTACGCAGATGATATCACGGTATGGAGCACTCACCATAACCTTCTCACTCAAGAGGCCGCCCTTCAGTCAGCATTAGACGTAACTTCTGATTACGCATCCTCCATTGGCCTTCAACTTTCTGTGTGTAAAACTTCATACACGTCAGTCGCCAACCGCTGGGGACGCCGTAAACTTGCCTCAAATCCAATTCGTCTCTCTCTATCAGGCACCCCAATACAAGAAAGTTCGAGCCTGAAAATTCTGGGCTTAACAATTCACCAATCAGGATCAGCGACTGCTTGGCTCTCTCAGGCAAAAAAGCAAGCACTTCAAACTATAAGCTTAATAAGAGAATTGCCCCTAAAACGGGTGGCGCTGGCTCGTCTGTTGCACGCCAGTTAGTGAGGGCGGTTCTGCAGCCCCGTATTGTTTATCAGGCCCAGTTCCAGCATCTTACAAGGGCACAATGGGATCGCCTTGAAGCCGTAAATCGAGAAGCTATGAGGACCATAACATGCCTTCCACGAATCACACCGGTCGTAGCGTTACAGGAGAATGCGCAGCTCAACACCATCGATGAACTGGTGCAGCAGCGCCGAGATGCTCGCAGACTCAAGGCCACTTTGTCACATTCCACGCAAGCACTGAGGGCGTATGCAACGTCACACATTATTCTTCAGCCACCTGCGCCAGTTCTCCCTCCCTGGAAATTTATACAGTTAGGAGACAACAAGCCAACTGACATCCGCAGACCGACGTCTGCCAACTCTGCATCGTTGCTGCGCCAGAGATTTGAAGAGCAAGATACTAACCTGCCTCAAGATTCCATAGTAGTTTACGTAGATGGAAGCCTGCAAGGCTGTGAAGCCAAAACGGCAATCCACTGTCCACGGAGACCTAGCCTGAATCAGACAACTACGTTTCAGCTTTCGGAACCACTTACATCTTTCTGCGCTGAGCTTGTGGCAGTTCAGGAGGCACTCTGCTCCGTGACTTCTATAACCATGCTCCCTACAGCCCACATTGTCATCCGCACTGACGCACTTCAAGCAGTACGTCTGCTCCTACGTGTCAGCCGCTGCCCAAAAATTTGCCATGACATCCACCAGCTTGCGGCGCGCATCCCACAATCAATACGCATTGAGTGGGTCCCACGGGATTTGCTGCCTTCCCAAAGTCAAGCTGATTTTGCAACCCGCCTCGTGAACCAAGACACATCAATCCCACGGCTTCTCGAAGTCGACGACGCTACCCTCCTTTTGTCAAGAAAGGAGCATCTCCGGCGCCGCACACGTGCACTTATCCCTCCGTGTGCGATATCCCTTCCCCGCGGTCTTACCCGTGCAGAGGAGGTTGCGCTTAGGAGGATCCGGGTCGGTGTTGCCCTTACACCAGCTGTAACTAGGACGTGGTCATACTTCCAACACTTATATCCTGGCCCAGGATGCCCGATCTGTAACAACGAAGATGTCGAGGCCGACATCCACCACTTGCTGTGGGACTGCCCAGCACTCAAGCCAACACGAATCCGGCACCTGAGAATAGCTAGCCTTTCAGCAACCAATCCTGCCTCATACGTCACTTGGACGCAGGGACCTCATCATCGCTCACTTCTGGACTTCATAAAATCAGCCAACCTTTTTCCATTCATTTAATCATTTATTCATCCTTCATCTCATAACCTACTGATGCCCTGAGGCAATAAATATCGACTAAAAAAAAAATGTCAAACGTTTTTGAAGACGAAGTTTCTTCTCACATTCGTAGAGCTGACGCACGGAAATGTGGTACTGTGATCCTGCCAGCTGGCGGTAACGGCCGAACCGGTCTTCTAGCGCATCCGTCTGAAATTTGCCCAGCAGTACGTACTTGAAGTGAAGTTCTTCTAAGCAGTAGCGCGAGAGTTCTACCAGAGAATAGCATGTCAGTCGCAAAGCACTGTGAGTCTCTTACGTCAGCGAGCCACTGGTGATGTTTATTCTTGCCCAAGCGTCCAACCAGTCCACAACGCCGCTCAGGAAAGCTAACTGTGTGTCATCAACAGACCTTACAGGGTCTTGCATGCTGTCCCTTAGCCTCTGGCCTTTGCAAGGGGTCTTAACATTGACTATTTGCCACCATTTGAGGATAACGTCAATGAAAAGAGCAGTCGATTCAGCTTGAGGAATCTTGAACGCGGGACCATGTGTCCTGAGGGCATTTGAAACAAACTGATTAATGACGTCGAGAACGAGCTTTACATTTTGCCGCTCCATTGAGGTTGGATTCACGGCTTTTGCGTTCAGTCTATAAGCAGCCTTCACAAGCGACGTCTTCTCTGAAGAATAAAGCTGCCGCACAGCTGCGAAAGAAGCAGCTTTCATACGAGGAGGCCCTTCAGGCATTGCTCCACTCAAGTCCATTTCAGGGAAATAGAGGCATGTTCCAGGGTTTTTCTGGTTAATCCAATTGTTCCTGATGCACTTCAAGAGATGCACAGGATCGACCACGTAGAAAAGAGGGCGAGCGTTATCGGCTGGATGGGGATAGACAATGCTCACCTGAGGACTTGTAGCAAATAACGACATCATCTTGCGGTTCAGAGCATTGTTGTCGGTTATCACAGCGATAATTTTAAGCCCCATTTTCTCAACATTAATGATTATGTTCTTAGCATGCTCGTGCAAAATTTCTGCGCTCAGTTTGCTCACAGGTAATATGTGAATGACGTCTTTGTTTGCAGAAAGGAGTGATTGTACCATGAACACATGGGCTGTTGTTGCTGGTTCCGTTGAATGAACCGACGATCCTACTATTGTGCCCCCTTTGTAGTCGAAGTATGGTTTTATGTGGATCTCATCGATCATCAGGGTCACTGTCTTCTCGTGGTCTTTCATTGATTTGACTCGCTCTCGGATGTAGGAGAGACAGTGCGGTTGATTTCGCTCTACAAGAGGGTCAGCTTTGTAATTTGAGCAAACACGGCGCAGTGTGGAAGGATGGGGCAGAATGATTCTTGATGCAGCTCTTGTGAAGTGATATGCGTGAGGAGAAATTGAATTCAAAATACTGGCGAATACCAGCAGCTCTGCGCTATACACATGCTGTTTCGCGAGGAGAAGCTCTATCTGCTCAACCAGAAATTTCAGCAAAGAAGACTGTTCTTTCGTCGTATCACTGTCCTCAATGAGGTCTGCAAGCAGTGAACCGACAAACTGCAATACTTTAGTATGTTTCGACTCTTTCGTCACCTCAGGTATATTATGCAAGCCTATCTCGAGTTCTTCTAGCAGCAAGGACAGGCTGGAGGTGTCGCATACTTGAGCTGGCAGAATCCTGCCTGAAGGAAGCGACAGAAGCTTCACTCCATTCAAGAAAACAGAAAGTGACAGATCAGGGAGAACTACCAAGGCGCATTTCACATTAGGTGAAGGATCATTCTCGATGAGCAGGAACCTAACGCACTGCTCATCGACAGAAACGGTCCAGAATTTCGTGTTGCAGATCCCAGGCAGCTTAGATTTGAAGTCCTCGTAAGATGAAACTTTGTTTCTTTTCTGTTCAAGTTCATTAGACTGAAGTGACTTCCTCATAGCCTCCTGCAAAGCAGCGTTTTCCCTTCTTGCTTTTTTTGTCTCTGGCGATTCACTCCGTCCAGGCGTTGAGGACAAGTATTTTGGACAGTTTGGAAACACAGAAGGCACAGCATCAATCTTCAACTGTAGTCTGTCACGCTTCACCTCTATTATTTTCCCTGTCTGTTCATCTTGGTGTGACAACGTCGTAATGAAGTCGCCTGCGTGGAAGTGCAGTTCACACACCTGCACGAGAAAATGAAGCAAGGCCATTCGCCATGACTCTCCATTGCCTAAAACAATAGGTAAAAAGAGTTTGAATAGTACACAGCTTTTACATATTTACACAGCTTTTACACAAGCCTTATGCACATCCACAGAACTAAATGCTTCCTGGACAATTCATACATAAGTTAAAGAAGTGATATCATTGCCTACAAAGACAGCATGCCTTTCCGAGAGCGACAGCTCACAACTAAGATAATTACCAGCGCCTATTAAGCAATATTTCAGAGTCTTACCCTCGAATGCTCTGTAGGTGTGAAATCCTTTCGTGGAATGGCTCGCAACCAGGCTTTTCTTCGTACTTCGTCTCTTGGGAAGCAATACACACGTACTTTTGGGCCATTCTGGCAGTTCCCGCGGCACCCGGGAACACAGCACCGGCCCATGTTTCACGAAGTTGCACTTGCTACACGGCAGGCATTCAGTTTCCCATTCGTGCGCTAGCACAGGTACGCACGCCACACAAGAACGGCCACACGAAACAGATACAGCCGTGCGAGGAACGAACAGAAATGCACCCAATGCCAGACCGAAAGACTCAAGCAGCAGCTAGACGCTCACTGCAAGACTGTGTTCGTGTCTGTGCTTGCCCGGGCAAGCGCGAGCAGATCGAGGGAGACAACCGAGCGGAGCCGCGCTTGGTGAGCAGCCGGACCGGACACTTGGCGTGACGTAGCGCGTGTGGAAAGGAGGGCCTGGAGAGGCCTGGAGAAGTATTGAGAGGGTGTTGACAGGAGGCGTCCGTGGCGTGACCGAGGCGATGAAACCGGGCGCAAAGGAAAAGGCTTCCTGCAGTTTCGCATTTTATTACGTAAGCAATACTGCGCCAGGTTGCGAGCCATCGCGTATCCCCTGCGGACGGCACGCTTGACCTTGAGCCACAGCTGCGTCGACACCTGAACCGCGCCGTAAGGGAAGAGGGGAGTGTTAGCATTAGAACGAAAGCTGACGCATCGCTCACTCCCGTCTTCACGCACTTCGCACTCCTGGCGTTCCCCGGATCGCACTCTCTCACCGCGTGCGATGCCAGCAAGGTCCGATGTTGCATGCGCGCGTCGAAATCCAGGCACGTGCGCCAAAGCGGTGGTCGGGACGCACCACTCAGGGTCCAAGGGGCGAACGGCCGCCACCGAGGGTAAAGGATTGCGCATTAATAAAAAGACGATCGCTAACACGAGTGAAAGTGGAAAGAGAAAAATAGGAGTTCGCGTCGGGGTAAATCAGTTGCTATGCAGTCTTACAAGCAGAAGCATCGGCGATGCGCCGAAGCCAGAAAACGGCAACGGGCTCAAGAGACTTCTGAAGGACGTGAAGAACGGTTAGCAAAACAGCAAGCGCAAGACGCAGCTAGACGAGCGCGTTGTGCACCTCTAGACACTTGTACGTCTGGTGCTGATCCTGCATGGAGTCTTCAGAATGCGTTGGACAGGGATGACTCGGCATCAACAACAGGATGAGAAGAATGAGACGCTAAACACGTCAAGCTACACCCGCAGCTACACAACATGCCGAACCTTAAGCGCAACCATTGCAGTATTGCTTGCGCAACTTACCAGGTTTAACCAGAGCTAAACTACTGCCAATTTTTTTTGTACCTGCATCATGTGCTCTCCATTCAACATTGTATGGAAACTATCTAGCATAAGAAAGCTGTGTGCAGAGGTGTATCAACTTGTGTGTGAATGCAAAACAAAATAGTCACCGCTCCGATAAATACCAGTACTATAATGGCATACTGACGAATTAATGGTCATTATGGCAATAGTGGTTATATCCTTCTACTGCTCGCTAAGACTTGGTTTCGTATCGAGGTCAAGACGTCTCGTTTCGTGACGACCTGGTCTTCTGACTGGCATTGGGTGCGAAAGATGACAACGGAGACTCAAACAATAAAGAATGAAAAACAAAATTACGTACATCGGAATTGGCATCGTTAGAGTGAAGATAGATAGACCTTTAGATTAAGTAAGATTAAGATTTACATCGAGCCGCCGGAGCTCACTTAGTCAGAGGCTCACGACGAGAGCCCCTACATTCTCGACACCCGCTCCTAGTCTCTCGGCTCGCCGCCAATCGGGCAGACTTTCTCGCGACGCAACTGGGCCCACGGTTCTCTGGAAGCGGGTCCCACAGGACCCGTTAAAGCCTAGCAAAAAATGCTTCAGCCGGCCGTCCGAAAGAACGCGTAATCCGCCGCTGAGGTCAAGACAGGAAATGGCAGAACAGCATGCACGGCTGCCGTCGCCGCAGAAAACGACGCATTGATGGGGGTTTGTCGTTCCAAGTCCCTTAATGGGAAGGGGGTATGATACCAAACGCGGCTGTCTCTCCGGGTCGCGTTCGAAGAAAGGCGCGAGCGGTGTAGCATACGAGAAGGCACCGTAGGGTGATGGAGACAGAGAGAGAGAAGGTGACGATAGAATCCACTAACCGCTACCGCATCAGAACCGCTTATCGAAAACCCCACTGAACAAGTCCAGCAGAGGAGAAACCAGGACCGGCCAGGTACCCTTGGAGGATGGTCGTGGTGAGCATTCAAAAGGTAGGCCAGACGGATTAGAACCGAAAGGGCACTCGAAACCGACATTCAATTCATTCATTTTTTTATTTGCCCAGAAAACATCCTGGACGGGTCCCGCGACTAAAAGCTGTTAGAACAGCTTGACGAGGCCGTGGAACCCTATCGCTTGGCAGATGGCGGTACAACTAATAGAAAGCAGCAAAGCAGAATAAAAAATATGGCATTTGAGAGCAATAATTTGAGAATACAAACAACAGTGCAAAACAGAAATGAAATGGCATATCAGTGCATATAGAAAAAAAAGAAGTCACAACAACGAACAGTTTGGCAGATGAAATAATTTACAATGTATGAGACAAATATAAAATATTGTTAATTATCTGGATCATAATTTTCATGAATATATAGAAAGTAGCTACGAAACCCAGTTGATACAAAAGCCTATTCTATACTAAGAAAAAGTAATCGAACATCGCTTAGAGTGGGATTTTGCGCCATACGGTATTTATTTAAGATACATGGCAAATTGTACTGCAATGTCTGAAATTTATAGTTATTACGAAACCTTGAAATAAACCATAATTCAGTACTTCGAGTATGTGCGTGGTCCTGGTTTGATACTAAACATGCAGTAGCTGTTATAGATTTCTTAAAGTCGTCAGAGGAGAAATAAAATGAGCGCAAGATTCGAAAATGGTACCAGTACTCAAGTTTAATAATGCTGTATTTTTATTGCAGTCTGTGTTGAAGAAAAATGACCTATATTTGCCACGTTTCTTACAATCTTTTTCTGCAGGTTCTGTAGTTTGGTGATGTTACATTTCGTAGTAGTTGCCCACACTAGGCTACAATAACTTACGTGAGACAGGAAGAGCGCATTATAAATTTTTAACTTAAGTGTTGTTGGCAACAAATCGCGGCATCGAGTCAGAGCTCCAGTTACCGATGATAGTTTGTTGCAAAGGTTGGTGACATGCTGATCCAAGTTAAGTTGCTCAGAAAATATGACACAAAGAATTTTATACTGACTTACAATCTGAATATCCCGGTTTGCGTAACGAAGCTGTTTTGTTACTTTGACAGTTTTATTCTCGGCTCAAAAAAGTATTGTTTTGTTTTTTTGTGGATTAATATTCAGTGAATTCTCATTGGACCATCTATGTAATTTACCTAGTAAATTATTGCATTTTAAGATTAGATCATTAGCTTCCGAACCAGAGAGAAGGAGAGTGCTATCATCTGCATATATTACAAAGGTGGCATTGTTGTTTATATTTACAATATCATTTATGTATATGTAAAACAGTAGTGGACCTAACATGCTTCCCTGGGGTACGCCACTTGACATTTTTACAAGAGAGAAGTGTTCATTATATCAATAAATCAATTGTTTCCTGTCATGCAAACACGATTTCATCAGGGCGAGAGGTGTACCACGGATACTATAAGCGGACATCTTGAAGAGTTCTCACGAGATCAGTGACCACGAATTACAGAAGTGAAGCGAACACGGCAGGAAAAAACGTATGGCCATTGTACAGTGACGACTGGTCTTTGGACGCGGGGAGAGGGTAAAATCTATGCCCAATCACTCTGCTTATGTGCAGTAATTGGAGGGTTCATGCCATGGGGTGGGAAACCGAGGTGTGAACGGAAGGTGGATGACGTAAGAGAATTGGTTATTCTGGTTCGTTGGCGGAAGGTGGTTTACCTTCCTTAGGTTCTTGCACGCGGCGAAGCTTTTCCACCTTCAACGGCCGCCAGACTTCGATGAGCGCCGATAACGTTGCGACGGCTCGAGTAACGGGCCGGGCTTGCGGAGTGCTGCAGTTGCCGAATCGTACTGTCGACTGCGCCAGTCAAACCGTCACCCCCAGCGGTGGTGGTCAGAGGCAGCGACGATCGGAAGTGCCCCACAGCGAGGAGCGACGTGGCGAGAAGGGCGGAACCGTTGCTCAGGTGAGCGGGATTTCTTGCGCCCGTTGGTGTGCGTGGCTCAGGCATTAGGAGCGGGAGGTGCACGGTGTCGACGTGTAGTTAGTTGGATTAGTAAACATGAACACCAGAAAGTCAGTGTTTTCCGGATGGACAAGAGTGTCCGTAAGAGTCCCCATAGCCTCACTGATACGGAAGGATTGCGTAACAAAGACGAATAGTAAGGACCTAGCGAAGCGTCGAGAGGCAGAGGCGAAAGCAGAGACAGAATTAGAAATTAGAAAGATGGAGATAGAATTGAGAAAGATGGAGGCAGAATTGAGAAAGTACGAACTAGAAACTCAGAGGGATAGCGGAGGCAGAAGCTCGAAAGGTACGAGCAGAGGTCCAATTATTGGAAAGAAGACGAATTCCTCGTGGTTTCCACATTGAAGCAAGTAAAGTAGAAGAAACTAAAAAGAACCCTTCGAAAGAGCGGCCCCGAACAGTACTTGTAGGGAGCGTGTCAGATGACGAAGCGGCCTTGCCGGCCGACACTGTCGCGAGCACTACGCCGGCGGAGACAACCTTCGCCGGAGCGAGCGATGCTGTCGGCGTGCGCAGTGCGTTGCCGACCAGCGAAGTAAACAACGACAAAACATCGGCTGAAGTCTTCCCAATAGAAGTGCCCGCGTGCGATCAAATTACCGAGGGCGTCAGTGTCATCAGCATCCCGTCAAGTGCACGGGGAGGCGCGTGGCAGCAGAAGACCGAACTAAAACTCGCTGTAGACGAGGTAATGGAAGAAGGTAAAGATGCAGGGTGTTTAGAAAATTGATCCTGACGCGTTAAATGTAGCAATGTTGATTCAGTGACAGCGGTCGCGAGTCATGCTATCGGCGAGATCAGCGATCATGTGTTGACCGCAACAGATGCTGTTTGTAGGGCAGAAGTATCAGCAGCTGTCGCAAGCATCAAAGTCAGCACCACGATAGGCGCGGAATTAGCCACCGGTCGCAAATGTGAACAAAACAGATTCCAGGATGTAGCGAACACCCTGCGCGAGGATGAGCTTACAGGGGGTAGCATAAGCGAAAATCCAAGAGAGTCACAGGATACGTCCCACCCCTCTGGCTCTAAAGAACAGGGCATCATCCCTGGAGGTTTATCGACAGCAACACCGCAAGTCGAGACGGCCGCGATGAACCAGGACGCGCCGGCTACGAAGACGTTGACCGCAGAAGAGGCGGTATGTAGGAGAGCGATCTCATCAGTGGCCGTAAATATCAAGGTCAGTGCCATGACAGGCGCTGAATCGACCACCACTTTCACTCGTGAACCTGAGACGCTCAGTGAAGCGATGAGTCCCCCATTCGAAGGCGAGTATTTATCATGCTGCTTTTTTGCAAACCTACACGAGCCGCATGATGCCGCGCCCCTCCCTAGCTTGAAAGAGTGTCGAGATGAAACAAATTCTCCACTTGAGCCTGAGCAGCGTTGCGCCGGCGGGCGTGAGCGGTCCTGCTCGCCTGTGCATGAAAGTGTGTGCGCTCGCGAGCACGGAGTGACAAGCGAAGCGCGCGAAGAAAACTTGCCGGACTTGACCACATATGATGTGTGTGGACCTACAGGATCTGGGACCTATCGTGAACGCTTTGCATGCTGTGCAGTAACTGCGCGAGAAAAGTGCTTTTGAACATCGTGCTTGTGAACTTTGTGCGCCAGGAACTGCGACTGGCTTTGAACATCATGCATGCCGCGAAGTGACTATGAACAGAAAGTGTGCGTGTAGACCGTGTGCCAGCGGACGAAGGGTCGCGGCCTATAGCACGTATTCGGTTTGGCTGGGCAAAAAATCCCAGCAATCCTCTTATGGTGGGGCGTGTAAGGCCGCGGTGGCCCTTTCTTTAATGTTTCGGCGCGCGCGCCACAGAACACGGCGATAGAATGTTCTCCAAGCTACGAGAAAGCGACGCGACCGATTACGTCATCTCGGCCACCGCGCTGCGCCTCCTCGCCCTCGTCGCCATGCGCGGTGTCAAGCGTGCATTCCCCCGCACGGCCCCGGCCCTCCTCCTCGCTTCGCGCGGGAGGGCCGCGCGTGCTGACCATGTTCGAGAAAATTCGAAGCCTCTCCAGAAGGCCAAGGGGGGAAGGCATAGCTTTGGCAGCGCTAAGCTGTTTTCCGTTCCTCCTCCGCGCCTAGAAGGTTCACCGCTGGCTATTTAAGAGCGCGCCGCGCAGTTACTGACGCTGCTGGTTCTGATTCGATTACCGCTCGGAGAGGACAGCGTAGCCGGCAGGCCCCGACTGAGAAGTCGTAAAAAGAGCGATGCGCTCATTTTGCAGTTAGTTTTTCGCTCAGCCTCGTTTGTAAAGTGTGTCGCCTCTCTGTCTCGCGTAAATAAGTTTTCTGTATCTTGTGTTTGTGCCGTATAAAGTTAATTTTCGTTTTGTTACTGCAAGTTCGTCGGCCTTTTCTCAGTGTGTTTGCGTGTGAACTACACGTCGCCCGCCGAATCGAGGAGCACCTTGTAGAGGTGCGGAAGATTTAATGAAGAGACAAGAAGAACCATTGACGTTTTACTGGTACTACCCGATAAGGAAAAAATCAGGAAAGCGCACTAAATAGGATAAGGACGCTGGTATCACGTGACAAAATCAAATACAAGGCAAGAAATGCGACACTAAATCGCGTGTTCACGCTGGTGCACGAGAGGAATAGAATATCAGAGAAGCAATTAAAGGGCCCATGAAAAGCTTGAAGCCGTGCTTAAGAAAGGCGCACGAGCGGTCGGCGTGCCTTCGCTAGTCAGCAAAGCGCAAAAAAAATTTAGGCTAATATGTTTAATAGCGCAGATATTCCATATTAAAAATGACGCTCCTCCTCTCCCGTCACTGTAGCCCTCAACTCATACACGCCGATGCGCCGGCCAAAAAAAAAAAGAAAATGTCCGGGCCGACGCCCCGCCCATAATGCGTCACGAAGTGACGCCACCGACTCTCGGTTTGTTTACTTCCGGTAGTGCTCCGATTTTTTCCCCTTCGTGTTTGCGGCGGTTCGCGTGTCGGTCGCTATGGATCGCATGGATCCCGAGCTCGAAGCGAGGCTGCGTGAAGCCGCTGCCGAGCTGGACTTTGATCCATATGATTATACTCCGTTTCGTGATCCGCTAGACAGCGACGACAGCAGCACGCCATCGACTGGCCCTTCTGAACCATCCGCTGGCAACGGAGACGACGGCCTACTATGGTGCGTTCCGTGGCGCACGCGCCACTGCACATAAGTTATTACAACTTTCTTATTTCACGAAATGCCATTTCGTGTTTGCTTCGCGGCCTTTTCACATTTTACTTATGCGCAGGTGCCGCTGCGGCCGCTGCGAAAGCATGCCCACACCTGAAGAAGATGTGTGCTGCCGCAGCATGCCGGAGGTGCTGGTGGTGTGCCAGCAGGACGGCGGCTGCATTACGATCCACCCAGCGTTCCAAAGCGTGTGCCTAACGCCCGAAGTCCTTCGGGCTGTGCACATTGCACTAGAGGAGGAGGGAGCGAACATCGATGGAGACGGAGATGTAAACAAGTAGGTAGTGCGGAAGCGTCAGGTGACAGATTCGCATTATTTTTTTTTTGTGTGTTTATGATCCGTTTACTGTAAAGCGTGGTATTTTCAGGCAGCACCGCTTCATAGCCTACCGCTTGTTTACAAAGTGGATTTGGGGCAGGCTGGGCGAAGGCAACAGGGTGGTCCTGCCAGCCTGCGTCGTTTGCCAGGTTCGGCGTGAATTTCCGTCGGCGAGCTACATGGGATTCAGGCACCCTCCCCTTTAATCTCAGGTGATTGTCGCTTCACTGCATGCTGTATTCTAAACTTTATCACGTGTGCAGGCGCACTGCTTCGAGTGGTGCATGGAAGTGCGTTTATTTTTAAGGTGGAAAAATAGAGAATGCTATCTTATGAACGCCAAGTTATGCACTGCGTCAAGTGTCTGTTTTGTGGCACTGTTTAAGAACAGACATCTCATTCCTCTAAAGTGCCAGAACTTGTAGATATCTAAGCAAGAAAGGTGTAGAACTGTTAGTTAGTGAAAAATAAAGCCTGGGAAGAAAATTCAAATCCTAGTAAAAAAAAAATACACATCCAAAAACAATCCAGAATGGAGGACAATGCCGAGCATCACCAAGTCTGCTTGAGCACATGCTTCTAAGCATCTACCGTAAACATTCATTTATTTGGAATGGAATTTTATAGAAAAAAAATTAAAATCGAAACACAGAATGCTTATGCCGAGGCAGCACAAGCATTCTGTGTTTTGATTGATACCGAGTATGTGAGTGCTCAATACTGACACAATGAAATGAGTGCTTGAAGGTTTGTTTATTGATACTCCTAGCCGTGAATACATGACAACAGATCGCAGAATACATCCATTCCAGCAGTGGAGTAATACAGGTGAAGCACAGATCAAACCACAACTCTTGTTCCTGCATTTGCTGATCTGAATTATAATTTGAATTTATTTACAGTCTAATACGCTTGCAGAGTGTTACATTTCTTATCTCCAAGCTGCAGTAATAGCTGGTCCCTTTCAGGTGTGTTTGCCAAAGTGTAGGGGCAGCACTGCATATTTTCAAAACGTTGTGCTGGTTCAACCGTCCTTGAACCAAATTTCATGAGCGTTAGCCATTGGCCGCAGTCACAGTTGCTGCTGCCACTTCGATCTTGGCTCGCTTGCACTCTTGCTCAGCTTTTTGGCAATGGGCTAGTCTGGCTTCTCTTTGTTCAATGGTCTCGGCAGGCTGTCTGGCACGGTTGCAACCTCCGTCTATAGTGAGGTGGCGTATGTGCATGGTGTATTTCCGTAAGTTTAATGAAGGAGAAGGAGTAGATGAAACATTAAGACGAGGATCATTGTAGCGCACGAAAATGTCTTGCAATTAGAAATTGATGGAGGCGATGCTTACTGTACAGAGGAGAGTGTGTTGTAGTTTTACTACGAGGTGTGATAGGTTGTGGCAATAGCATAGTGCTCTCATGTCTAAGCTATAAAGATGACATTGTTTGCTGCACAGCGTGAGAGTTCAAAGTCAACATTGCATTCACTTTGAGGTTTGTGCACGGGAGAAGTAGAGCGAATGCTCTAAAAGCCTTATTTTAGCTGTCTCTGCTATCACCAGCTGTCATGCCTGGACATAATTCCCTATTTCTTGATTATCAGCTGTATCTAACTGTGCATTACATCGCTCTCCTTTCACAGTGAATATATGTACACAAATTCTGCCAGCTAAGGTAGCCACTGCTTCTCATTTTGTAGCCTGTACCGCAGGAATCACTTAGAACAGGCAATGACAAGGTCTCCCAGCCCAACTAATATTTATCCCTCTGGCATTTTATAGAGTGAGGAGCTTCTTTCATAATTCATTCATTTGGCACTGTTGATAAGGATGTTTTTAACTTGTTCTCTTGCAATTTCTGGGGCCTGAACTTTGTCGACAGCTTGGCTTGTTATCTTGCTTCCTTGAGATCTGTGAATATGTTTCTAGTTTTTACTGTCGCTTTTCTATCTGCATATCTCCTCTTCTGTGGCTTCTTTTCATGGTCGCTTTTTCCAGTGTTGGTGTTTACATTTTATTCATCTGTGCAGGATAGTCAAAGGAAAACGAAAGGCAGTATAGAACAGAGCACCAGATAGAAGGAACATAACTGAAGAATTTACAGCTTTGCAGAAAAAGACCACGATGAAATTTGCAAGGAGAGAAGAAGGGAGCACTTATCCAAGGGGAAGAGGTCATCTGCCTTGGGGCAGAGCATTCCGACCAGTTACGTGGGTGTGTGATGGTGGGCTGTCGGCTTTGACGGTTCCAAGCGGCCTCCACTGGCTTCTGCTTTGGTTATGTAGGCTGAGGCATTCCCAGTCTACGGTACGAGCAATGCACTTTGCAACACACTCTCATGCTGTGCAGTAAGCATCCTTCTCTTCATCAAGTTCAAACTACAACATACTGTTCAGCTGTGTGGCAAACATTGTGATCTTCATGAAGTACCATCTGCACCAGTCCTTCATTTAACCTGGGTAAATATGGCATACACGTACGCCATCTGGACGAGTGCGGCCGAGGTTTGCTAGCGTAGTGTCGGACCAATTTAAGCAGTGTGACATAATTCGCAGTGGTTTCACATTACTGCACCTAAGCAGAATTGAGTGCACTCGTGCAATTTCTTTTGGAGGGGGGGGGGGGGAGCAGTTCTTTTCACTGCACTAGAGTATGCAGGTTGTGCCACAAATTTTCTCAAAGTTGGCAAATCCCATGAATCCTTGCAGCTCATTGACCTATTTGTAATTTTTGTAATTTTTTAGCATATGTAATACCTTTCCTGCAGTTTTGGTCTGTTTTATATTGTCACAGACCCCGCCTTAACGATTAACAGAGGCGCGGGATCCACTTTACGGTTACCCGTCGTCCCTCTATGAGGTTTGAGAACACAGTTAAAAGTTAGGCCGGTCAACCAGTGAAGTGCGTGATCAAGGAATAAATTTATGCGTCGCTTTTTTAACACACAATGGGAACATATATAGGTAGTAGTCCAAATTACACTGCATAAAAAAAATTAATAAAACACCAGGACATGATAGTAATAAAAAACGACTCAATAAATGACAAGAGAAAAAAAACGACAATGAACAAACGCTGCGATAAAGAAGACTATAAAATAACAAAGCAAGTATTCCAGAGATAGTAAGTAAGGGCGAGAGTTACACAAAAACACAGCGTAAAATACTAAGCCAGGTCAAGGTTTAAACAAAGGCAAAAAGAATATTCAATTAACCGACAGTCTGTAGCAAAACGGATTCTCACAGCCTTCTTATCTAATGAAGTATCGTAATCGCAGAGTTGGCCGGTAGCGGCGGCCGTACAGGGAGTGGGGACGACAAGTTGGTCGTGTGCTGGGTGAAAAAAACAAGACACTTTCCTGGAGCAAGCAGCCACGAGAGTAAACGTTTTTGTATAGCAGGCCATCACATAGGCATAGGCAAAACTGGCTGTTCGAGGTTGGGTCTTGAGCAGCAGCTAAGAACGACTCCAGATGCCGATCGGTGTGTTCCTCGGTTCAAAAGGTATGAGTATTTGGAAATCTCTGAGATAAAGCAGTGACGTAATGATCGAAGTTGTCCGCGTCGCATTCCGTCGTGGCAGGTGGCAACCAGGAGAGGCAGTCTCCATCTGCGTGCCGTCGGCCACTTTTGTATGAAATGCTGTAGTCGTATTCTTGCAAGCGAAGTGCCCAGCTGGCTAGGCGACTAGACGGATCACAGAGATTGAGTAGCCAGCATAGGGAATGGTGATCGGTTACTACTACGAAAGGCTCTCCGTACAGGTAGCAGCGAAACCGCTGCACGGCGAAAACAACCGCGAGACATTTCTGCTCGGTGATGGTGTAGTTGTGCTCAGTCTTGCTTAGAGTCCGACTGGCGTAAGCAATCACATGTTCACAGTCGTCATAGCGCTAAACGAGGACAGCACTGAGGCCTATGCCACTTGCGTCCGTGTGCACTGAAGTTGGAGCAGAAGGGTTGAAATGCCGTAAGATAGGATGTGATGTTAGGAGGAACCTCAGTTGTCGGAAAGGATGAGTCGCATTACCTCACCGACTTGAACTTGTGCAGTGTGCAAAATGGCTCCATTCTGCACAGCTAGTACACTGCAAGTCATGTACTTTGCGCTGTAGCCTGGCGAGTCACAGCGACCATCCCCTGCCAGGTCTGTTGTTGTCCCTACAAGCTCACTAGCAAGTTCTGCTTGCCTTTGCTGAAAAAGCTGCAAAGAAGGAGATGTTCAATTTAGAGGCTACAAACTTGCAGTCATGTGATTGCCTTAATGCATATTAGGATGAGGGGGGCAGGTTTCAAATGCTGCATTGCTTTTCACTTTTCTCACAGCACATTTACTAAAAAAAAAAAAAATATTGCAAAAATTATGCCTTCAGTACTAGAGCATGCAGCTGGTCTATTAAACATGTAGCCAAAGGCAACAGAGATGTGCAGTAGCAGGTGCATTGCACTGCAATGCCTCCGCTGTTGCATATATGCTGCATTTTATATGTTTTATATGTTGCATTGTAGATTCAAGTTGTTGTCATGAAAGGATGCGACATCTAGTTATCGAGTTAATGACATATACTTTGACTTGAATGTTGTATGAGAGATATCCTTATTGTCAAACCTCATTTCTGGCAGGTAGCAAGTATGCCCGTTGGTAGTTGTAGTAGGTCCTCTCTGTGATGCCTTGCACCCCAATGGATTGCAGGAACCGAAGAACTGAAGCTATACCGCAGCCAGAGAACAAGATGCCTGCAGCCAGGAGGACATTTCTTGCTGCTTTTCCTTCAACCAGTGGTTTGCTTTTTCAGAGGAAAGAATGCTGCAGTGAGCATGTCCCCTTCACAGTCACAAGGCTTCCCGCTATGCTAAAGTAAAGGGTTCTTGTTTGCCCGCACATTGTTCAGGTCTCAAGAAGCTGCCGCAGGCAACCCTCGAACACAAGGAATTTTCGTTCTTTGTAGAGGGGTTCCTCAATCGCTGACTGGGCCGTTTCATCCTGATGGTCGCTGAAAAAGAAGTGCAGTGATGTCAGCGATTGGTGCCGTGTGATTGTTAATATTATGAACTAATACGTAGCAGCCGTGGATGTTCATCTCGGAATGTCTTGGCTGTAAAATGTGCTAAATAAAGCTGCTGTCAAAGTTTATAGTAGGTATGCATTTTTTTTTTCATTCTATCAACAGGGAACAGAAAAATGTCATGGCAAATTAGGTACACTTTAGGGCTACGCAACTTATATTTTTTTCACAACAGAATCAAATATCCTTGTGCATCTTAGTGACTTGTTCAAATATTTGTGCAAAATTAAACTTCAAAGTGCATGTGATGGCTCCGTAGTAGCTCTAAAGACAGCACTAATGTACACTAGGCAGACACAGCATGACCATATTATGTAAGGAAAAATTGCCCTTTTGCTACCTGACGCAACTGTGAATAACCTAACACCATGTCCGAGATTAGTGGTGTGCAAGGTATGTATGAGGCATGGTCTCTATAGACTCATCAAGGCAATATTTGTTGACCCATTGTGAGTATTACCACATCCTTAATCATGTCAAGCCATGCATGAGACTTATGAACGCTATCATTCGAATGCTGTGTCACAGGGAGGATATATTTGCAGGTTTGAATGAGTGAATATGTGACACATAGGTGACGTATTTCGTCAAGTTTTCTTTTTTTTTTTTTGCCTAATGAACAGTGCTTAAATGACAAATTTTCTTGCCTGCCATAGCCAGCAAATGCACAAAAGTGGATGAAAGAAGTTCTGTTCTAACGAGCGGCCAGTGATAGCAGTAACTGGCCAGTGATAGCAGCCTGCCACCGACTTCTCTGGTGGCAGGCTTCTCTGTTTAAACCTTGGTGCTGACTAGAGATTTAAATCCAATAGACACCTGTGTGCCTGGAAAAATTTCATATATTTAAAATTATTTGCAAGCACCCCATCTACATTTAATGTAATCAATCATATAGCTCTTTAATACATTTTCACAACACTACAACATCTTTATCAATAATGACTTACCAACAGAATGGCACTCCCACATTGTGTTGCCACAGTATGCGTGCGAGTAGTTGAAGGCCCCGCTGGTGATTCTTCCTGCAGACAGATATTCATAATTATAATGATGGTTGCAGATTTGAAATTTTTCATGCTTTCATTTTCAGGTGCTGTATAGAGAACTGCCCGTAACAAAATGCAAACATTGTCAACTTGCTACACATACACAAATATTCTGAAAGTGGAGAACTGATATGACTAAAAATTTGCACAGACAAGCTGTAGTTTGTGGAGTTTCAAGAGCCCTGAAAAATTTGGAGGCATGTTAGCAGCACAAACAAAAGACACAGTGCAGGACAGTCGACTAATACACTGTTCCATGAACCAATCCAGCAGCTCATTATTTTTGAACGTCGGGTCTCCCATGTTAATCCAGTTAATATATGTGCTCCGAGTTTCTTTTTTTGGTGTGCCAGTGCACACCAAAGCCTTGCATCATCCACTAAACAAAATTAACTATTTGAACTCCAAAATAATCTCATCTATACAGGAAGAGCTACATTTTAATTGCTTCCAGAAGGTGCCTCAAGCAATGATCGAGCTTGTGCATGGAAGCAGACATAACATTTGCACTAATTTGCATAGCTTACTTACTCGGGCAATAGAGCCATCATATGCAATATAATACAAAGCTGTTCAGTACAGTTGAAAATTAAGTGTGTACATATGTCAAAAGACTTGCATCATCCACTGGACAAAATGAACTATCCAAAATATTCTCACCTCTACAGGAAGAGCTGTGGTATTTGGATCACCTCCGGTAGGTGCCTGAAGCAATGGTTGAACACGTAACTAACTGCATGAAAGCATAATGACATAGCAACAGTTGTGCTAGTTTATATAGCTTCTAACAATAGAGCCATCATATATGTGTGCAACATATTCCAAAGTTATATATGTGGCCTAAATATTCATAAATATAAATATAAAAGTATATATACATTGTTATTAATACCATGATAACAGTACTAACCTGTCCAAAGGAAACCTGTGTAGTGCTGAGGTCTTTCGGGCTTCCTGGCGATGATGGTTTGCCATGCTAGGAAAAGAAAGGAAATTTGTGCGTAATCAACATTGTGTTAATGGCAGTTTTATTCTGCACATGAATGAGAATGAAAGGAGACAAAAGTCTGCAAGTGCAAGGTCATAGGGGATACCTTCTTTTTTTTTATCTATATACCACATGTTATTTTTCCTTCCACTTGGTATTTAATCATCTTTCTGCCTAAAATCGTTACAGGACTAATTCTGATCAATATCACCACAAAAGTATTTAAAAAAAACCTACATTTACCTTGGACTCGACTGTCGGCTCCTTTCATTAATTGTATCATAACGAGCCAATTTCCCCTTCAATTTTCCGCTTCATGAATGAGAAAGACATGCATATACAGGTGTTAAAAGGCAAAGATCAAGAGTAGACTAAACGCACTGTAAAATAAGCATATCTTTAGGTGGATGGGGGGTGGGGGAGGGGGGGATGCAGTTGGTCTGTATTGTTATTAGTGTGCTGGTATTTTTTTATTACAAGTCAGGCTTGGTTTATGGGGTTCAACGCCCCAAATTCGACTCAGACGAGGCGCCGCACAGCACTGAGTGACATCGCACAGCACATGTACAGGTGCGGACGTAAGTAAACGGAGCAGCTAGGCTTTTTCAGTCAAATTGCCTTCCGCACTGGAGATCAGGAAATATTTGTCCGTGAAAGGGCACTTGCGTCTACTACCGGTCCACGCATCCCACGACTACCAGTTTCAAATATGCACCGAGTGAAAAATGAAGAAAAAGCGTGCTCCGTTTACTTTTGTCCGCACCGGTACGCGGGCACCTTGCTTGCGCTTCCGTCGAAAAGCGGCCGCTGTGCCTTGGGCACAGCAGTCGACCACCCTAACCCACTGCACCACCCAGGCAAATTATACTGCGATTGTTGTGATCGCGTACACGTTAGTGTATGTTAATTCATGGTTCCATGTGCGCAGGTCGCCTTATCTTTTTTTTTTTTTTTTTTTATTATCCGCGCGCCGCAGGGCGAGAGCTCCCTTTCATACATTTTCAGCGCCTTAACTTGTTGTGGTCCTCTCGCAAGAGCGGTTTGCGCGCAAGGAATCTGCGCCTGCCCTTAGAAATCGTGGCTTCATTTAAAACATTAGGCGTAATATTTAACGAAAAAATGTCATGGGATGAACATGTTTCCTTCCTTGTAAATAAATGCTCAAATATTATTGGCCTTATATACAGGAACCGTGAGGTATTACCACGAAACGTAATGTTGATGGTATACCATTCATTGTTCAGTTCTCGTCTGAACTATTGTCATTTAACATGGGGTACAACAACAGCAGGAAATCTTCAGATGCTGCAAGTGTTACAGAAAAAATTCCTAAGGATTCTTGAAAATGTTCCGCCAACTTACCATACGACACCTCTTTTCTTAAAGTACAGTATACTTCCAATAACCAAGCTTTATGACTACTGCTTAAGCAAGGCTATAAAAAACGAGGTCTCAAACAACACTTCTTTTCTTTGTAAATTAGCTGGGCTAGAAAAACGAGAGTCATCATACAACATAAGAAATGCTGAGCAGTGGAGTGTAAAAACTTACAGAACTTCGTTTGGTGAACAAACATTAGCTAATAGACTACCCCGACTGCTTAACAACTTAGCACAAAGCAATATCTTTCTTCCCAGGGCTGCACGTCGGAATTTGTTTCAGTACTTTTTGCATTCAATAGAACGGTTTTGTTCATGACTGATTTAACCTGTTTTTTGTGTGTGTGTTCTTCTTTTTTTTTTCTTTTTTTTTACTCGCCGTAAGTGTGGGCTTCTATCTGCTTGTTTTGATTGTGTACCTTGCGTTGATAACTGTAAACTGACACGAGCTGTATTTATTATCTCAATGTTTCCTCATCCTTTTTTTCTTTTTTTTTCTCGCCATAAGTGTGGGCTTCTATCTGCTTGTTTTCATTTTCATTGTGTATTTTGCGTTTCATAACTGTACACTGACAAGAGCTGTATTTATTATTTCAATGTTTCCTTACCTTGTGTTTAAATTCACATGACATGTGCTTTTTATATATGCCTGACTACTGTGGTGCTGCCAAAGTGGGGGCCCGTGGCTTTGTCAAGCTGTCAAACGGCAGCTTTTACCCCGGGCTCCCGCCATCATTGTACCAGGATGGCAAATAAATTGAATTGAATTGAATTGAATTGAAACTTGCGCTAGGCTTCATGCACTTCCATGCGAGACTCCGAGCCGTGCTACGCGTTTCCACAATAACTCGCAGCAGAAAACTTACCATTCCAGGGAGAAACTGCGTCGGCAAAGCGTCGGACTTGAGGCGTTGACGTCTCATGTTGAGGCCAGTTTGCTGCGCCAAACTGGGATTATACTGGTATGCGTCACGGGAAAAGTGGCGGCCACAAACTCTGAGCTCCTGGCGCTTGAGCCCGACGCGTTGGAGCCAGCTTTCCCGCGTGACACCTTGCTTTGTAGGGACACGATGTCGCATTATAACATCTTTCCTGTCCTCGGCTTTACAGCCAACTACACAGCAATGGTGGTCCATTGCAGACCAGAAAAAAAGCAGCAGCAGTTGAGATCGCGAGATTTCAAGACTGACAACCGGGCAACACGTGCTTTTGCGAGCAGACGGATCTCTCTCGGCCGGAAGTGTTCCGCTTCTATCAAGATGCGCGCAGAATTCTTACCTTTCTTTAATGTACAATAATAACTAACGAATAAAATACTTCTTTCAGGAAGAATAGTGCTAATTTTAAAATCTATAATTGCAAAAATTACATGTGACGTCATATGGCCATGGCCAATGATAACGTTAACCCCAATGACGTCGCATGGGCTGGGCGGCTGAAAACGCACGGTGGTGTGTCGCCCAAATCGGCTGCGAGCGGCAATTTTCCAAAATTATTTGTAAATTACAGCTAACACGCAGAGCTTTTTGAATGTGATCTCGATGCTCACTAAGACCACCTCTAAACACATGTAGCATCAAAATACGGCCGTAAATGGCGTTTCAGGGGCCCTTTAAGTCACCTTAAGTAAATGCGAAAGCGTTTTGGCCGCCCTGCTGCGATTCCTGGAAAGCCCGATTTCTCGAGAGGGAAATAGTATAGTACCGTATCCAGGAAAAATTCTACAAGGACTAGCTCAACCTGTTTGTACCCGCACCTCTATTCCGATCCATATATTGTGGAGGCCCAAGACAAGATGTCCTAAAGAGAGTTAGGAAGATGCCGGTAAAAACGACCGTCAAATCGTTTTTCTTCAAGCTCCACTCTGGTACCCTTCCCGTGAAAACGTGGCTTAATGATGAAGGTATATTTGTACCTTGGACCCTCAACTGCACAATATGTAAAAAAACAGAGACCATCGATCACGTTTTTATAGAATGCTGGGATCCCGTTTTTTACTGGGATGTATATTACAAAGAGCTTTAAAAAAAGAACTACCCATTATTCCTTACGGCATCCGATTTCAACCCGTACAAGTGACGAGGTCCCATATGGGTGCTGGGCCTCCACAGCATTTGGAAAACTCCAATGGCATTTGGGCACGCCGAAGAAAATGTACGATCGGTCAGGCACAACTTCATTGAAAGTGTCACATTTCTCAGAGATACTCTCTGCAGTCAGCCTGAGAAGCCTCAGTGGATGAACGTGATTGACGCATTGATTACAATAAAAAACATTTAGGATATCATGATTCAAAGGCAGGCTAGTGATTTCTATGCCTGTGTGTACTTTGTTGACCGGCAATAAAGAAAAAAAGGTCGGTGTGGAGGAAGCCAGAAACCATAGACCATGTTTTTTTACACTGTTGGGAAGGAGTATATTTTTGGGACGTATTGCAAAGAACGCCAATGAAAGATTTTCCGCTAGACCCGCATGGCATTTGGTACTTATGCGTAGAAAGTGAGGATGGGGGTCCCCATTGATTTAATTATACTCATGGGCCTCCACTGTATATGGTGCTCAAGAATGGCGGGTTACCATTGTGATAAAAATGCAAGACCTGCCAGAATTTATTTTCGGGAAAACGTGGACAGGTATTTGGCAATCCAGAAAGTTACAGCAGGACCTCCCGAGTGGCTCTCAAGGCTAGAGCCTTTGTTGTGTGTGCGTGAATTTTAGTGTGTCGTAAATCGAATTTGAGGGATTTTTGTTGGTTTTCTCGTGTCAAGACCAGCCAATAAAAGGAAAAAAAGGAAAGGTCGGTGGGGTCGAGTGGTTAGCGTAACACGCTACTGAGTATGAGGTACCGAGTTCGTAGCGCGCTGGTGCAGAAGTTTTTTTTTTTTCTCCTATTTTTGATTTGCTTTTCGCTTTTTTAGCCTATTTTAATGTACTTGAGGCGCTTCGTTACTTTTCAGCTTTTACTTTTTATCTACGGCCTTTTTTTTTTTTCTCCGGCCGACCAGTGCCAACGGTGCGGAGCGTGCCAGTATAAAAAAAAAGGTCAAATGCCAGTCTCTCGGGGAGCATCTGCAAAGAGCAACTGTTCCTCCTCCTGCAGTTAATTCTTTGGAGACTAAGTGTTTGGCATCTTGCAGTTGGTCCCCAAAAGGATTAATGATTGTGGCAAACCAGTTGGTCCCCAAAACGACTAACCTTACAACCCCTTTTAGTCCTTTTTTTTTTTAGTGTAGAGCGAGAAAATGTCCATTTATTGTAATGTTGGCTCGGTTTCCGAACTGAGGATCTCCTTCAATCCTTCTTCAGTGCTCATTAATACTAACTATATTGGTCACTATATACCAGAACTTCACCAATATCACGGGGAATCTCGCGGACAAATCTCGCCCACAGATCTTGCGCAATTTCTGCGCACACTTTCTGCGGACGCCACTCACGAGCTGTAGAGGCTTTGGCCTTAAAACACTGGAAGAAAAGCGGAACTAATCCGCGTACCTAGGCAGATCTCACATGATCCAACAAAACAAAACCAATGAAGAGCACAAACGACCTCGCGCATCAACCTCTACTCTTTGAAGCTCAATTTCGGCGCGGGCCAGCCTAGGCCGCCGTGCACGCCAAACCGAACAGTCCTCTGCCTCCGCGTTCCACGTAGTGTGTTGGACGACTAAAAATGAATTGCACTAATGGGAGTAGAACTGAGCATTTGACCTCACAACCCTCGACCTAGCCCCAAACTCAAAATATGATCTGTGCCCTCACTCCGCCTCAACCTCATCCACGGATGTTGACGTCCTACCAGGTGACTTCACTGCAATTTTTCAGCAGCCACTTATAACCGAAATAACTCTACACGACATTATGACGTTACCGAATTCCTCATCCTTCTCCTTCTTCAGGTACATCCTGGATTCACTTGAATTCGGAGATTAAAAAGAGCCTTAAAGGAGCAAGAGCTCTTTTTACATTTTGCTTTCGCACTAGCTTGGAATGAAGTTCCTGCCTCTCCCTATTTGGTAAACGCTTGTCACCATTTACCATGCGCAGACAGTTTCGTCTCCATCAACAATCAATTTCTCTTCATGGCAGCTGCGTCTTATAAGCACCATTGTTCCATCATTTGCATCATTTACCGCTGTGCTGGTACGTAAGGAACGTTACGTTCACCACGTCCTGCGGAATTTCGGCGTTGTTGTTAAGGATCACTCGTCAATACGCGAGTAGGAACAAGGAATAGGAGACCAAAGGGGGTTCCTTCTGGAGATTATGAAAAATATATTATGGCATGGGGGATTCGTATATAGTGTTACGATGAAATAAGAAGGGGTGTTTATTTACAGTGCTGATGTAGCTGAACAAGATGAAGCCTACTAGCGCCCAGAAACCAACGCTTCTTCTTCCTCTTCTGCCACACCATCACCATCCTTCATCGTCGTCATTAGCGTGACATTTCCCCCCTACTCAGACGAAGCCCTCTGGGCATGTTCGTGAGTTGTGCGAGGCTGACACGGCTTCAAGTGGGCAACATGACATAGTTCGGTTTTTGCAGACCGGCGACCCGATGCTGTCAGGCGGGCTATTCCATAAGTTAAATCACTAATGCGTTTGACAACCACATATGGGCCGTCATAGTGGGCCAAGAGTTTTTGATGTAGGCCACGGCGCCGAATTGGACGCCATAGCCAGACTAAACCACCTACAGAGTACGTGACCCGCCGGTGACTCGCATCGTATCGCACGTTAGAACGTTCTTGTGAAGCACCAGACCGTAATCGGGCGATTCTCCGAGCTTCTTCGGCGAGACAGAGGGTCTCAGCCAGACAGGGGTCTTCACGGCTTGTGAAGGGCAGGATAGTATCCAGAGAGTAGCGTGGCGGTCTGGCATAGAGCAGGAAAGATGGACTGTACCCAGTCGTCTCATGCGTGGCGGTATTAAACGCATACGTGATGAAGGGTAGTGTGGTGTCCCAGTTCTTATGCCCTGCGTCCACATACATGGCTAGCATGTTGATAAGCGTTTTGTTGACGCGCTCAGTCAAGCCATTTGTCTGGGGATGGTATGGCATCGAGTGTCGGAAAGTTACGGCGCATAATTACGCATGAGCTCTTCAACAACATCAGCAGTGAATTGTCGTCCCCGGTCAGTGATGACAATTCGTGGCGGCCGGTGTCGTAAGATGACTGAGTGCAGCAAGAAAAGCGACACCTGATGCGCCGTAGCAGATGGAAAAGCGAGGGTAGCGAGGGATTGGAGGGGGAGGACCCCGATGAGACACTCCGATGGTTTCAAGCATGTTTTGCCTGCTTTCGCGTGCTGTTCTTGTTCTGTCAGAATCAGACTTTTTTACGATTCCATTTATCTAATTTATGTTAAGTCGCCGTACAATGTACAGCGGGAGGCTTTTTAATCGAATGTACGTGAGGCAATAGCCATGACGTCAGCGCTTGCGAACCGTTATGAACCAGACAAAAGAGTCTTACTTTCGAATTATCCGCTTACGACGAATTTTCGAACTGCTTATAGACTTGCTTCATTTGTCTGCGGCGTTTGACGAAGTTATCGCGAGTCACCGTGAACTGCATGCTGTACGTACTCCGGTAGGTTTGAACTGGTGCCAAGCATGCACGAAGTAAGGACGGGAGCGAGGCGTGGAAGCAATATTTCTTCCAAGGAGGCCAGAGTTACATTACCAAAGGGAAGCGTTTTCTTGCAGGCGCGGAGTGAATGAGCATTATGGTGAAGTGCAAGAAACCTGAGAGCTGGCTTCGGCATCCTGTTATCCAAGCGGGGCATAACCGAACACCAAGTGTCGTAGCATGCCAGTGACTGTGTGCTGACATCCCTAAACATTTCGAGCTGTCGCCGAGCTCACGTTAACCTCACCTCACTAGCTAGCCTGAGGTTGACGTCATGAGGTAACCCACCTCAGAATGGGACCGAAATCGTCTCTGCGCTGCTATCTAGACCCTCTGAGCCCAAGTTAAGAACGGGAGAAGGTGTATATCTTCCCTGCTTAGCGTGTTACTTATGGAATACCTAACATGCGACCGTAACCTGCGAAAAACAAAAGACAATAGATTTCAGCCGGAAAGCGCCATGTTTACACTAATACAACACGATACTGTTACTGGGTTCACTCGCACAGTCCATAGGTGCCACGTATACTCTCGACCGGCAAGTAAAGTATCTTATTGGCGAGCGGGGGGAGGAGAAGAAGGGGGGGGGGGGGGGGGTGGAGTGCTGACACGAGTGTTCGCGTGCTGCTGCAGTCCGAGCCCCACGCACTCCCCAACACGGCCGAATATATTTCGCGGGTTGTCTATGCTCAGCATCTCGGCGCGAGGTCTCAACGGGGCGCGCGTGGCGACACATAGTTCGCAGGCTGGCGGGAACACTGTTACAAGCTACGTGAAGGTCGCGTGCTCAGTAGGTCAGCAATAACCAGTTTATACTAGCTCTTTCAAACGCAATGAAAATAGGTTTTGCAGTACATGGCTTTGCTTAATTTGTGGAATGCTAAAAATTCCACGCATAGGAATTTCCACTAATTTTTCGAAACAAAGTTTCCGATGTCCTTCGTGCACTCCGGCTGAACACAAAATGATATCAGCGATTTCAGTACTGATCATGTCTGAAAGGGGATATTGTTAGCAATTTTGTATTTCTGCTTAAACCTTGCTACCAACTCATTTCGTGAAATGTTTCTAGTACTAAGTAAGGCTTCGATACATTTAGGGCCAACTTAGTGAACCTTCTCTGTATTAAACTGTTTTCTTACCTATAACGAGGAATCCTCAATGCTTCATAAACTCAATGAGGCATTTAAAAGAGGCGTCTATTTTTCGAACCATCCAAGGCCGTTCCTCGCGTAAAGTGGCCCTCAGAGTTATGAGAAACGGCTGCTTGGGCGTGTTGGTTATCCATTAGAAAAAAAAAACAGCGCTGTTTTTTCACTTATGAGGAGCCGTTTGTATGTGTCTGACATCGATCATTCGCACCCAATGTTAGAAATATATTGGTTCAAATTGCAAAAAAGCAGACACCTATAAAATGCGCTTCTTCCAAAGCACTCATTTCTGATCTGACAAGTATTGTTTCAAAGCTGTATTTCGCTTGACAGGGAAGCAGAGTTGATCTGACAAAATGTAATTCTTTAGAGTGGAGTGGCTCTGCAGAGGCAGCAGCGAATCTCCGCTCTGCGCTCTCTGCGCGCTCTACAACTCCCAGTAGGTGTCGCTTGCGCCCCCAGAAACGCTGTACTGCGCAAGCTCAAAGGGAGTTGAGCAGGGAAGCGTGTATTCCGGTCAAGGAGCGATGCAAGAAGCATGGAGGTAGCGCAGTGCGTACCTATGGGAAATAATTTTTCAAGGAAAGCGTCATTAAGCACTCCTACCTCAGTAAGTAGCGCTTAAAAAAATGAAGGTGAGCCGTTCTTAAGAGGAAACTGAATGTTTTCAAATGGCATAAAATGTAGTGGTTAAAAAGAAGGGCCTTTATTAATCATGTGTGTCACTATTTTTCTCAACTCTGTCGGTAAGAGAAGCCAAACTTGAGTGTTAAAAACCCACCACGGTCACGCTGTAATCACGCCCTCGTCGCTGCCGGGAACGCTAGATAGAGGGACGCCGAAACTGAGAAACAGGCGGACGTGACGTCAATTTCGGAGGGCCAGCTAGCTGGTCGCGCGATTTGGACGCTTGTTCCGCTCCACCCCGCGCTTTGGCAATCGACGGATCAACGCTTTCTCTTGTCAGCGCTGTTTGGTTTAATAATAATAATAATAATAATAATAATAATAATAATAATAATAATAATAATAATAATAATAATAATAATATTTGGTTCAGAGGAAAGGAAAGGCGAAGTATCTGTCACACTTCTCTCTGTGGACACCTGAACCTCGCCGTAA
Organism: Amblyomma maculatum; assembly: GCF_055883805.1. Lineage (NCBI taxonomy): Eukaryota > Metazoa > Arthropoda > Arachnida > Ixodida > Ixodidae > Amblyomma > Amblyomma maculatum. Next base: position 117,668,839 of record NC_139350.1, on the reverse strand, counting down.
GGGAAGGGAGGATGGTGGGAGTTAAAGTGAAAAGAGAGAAAGAGGAGTCGAAGTGGAGGGCTACGGAGGAAATTCGACCACCTGCGGATTTTTAACGTGCGCTGACATCACACAGCAACTCCTGTAAGCCTTTTTTGATAAAAGTGTGGCAATAGGAAACAGCAGAGAAAGGATGACGCGCGAAATCATTGAAGCCGAAAAGATAAATAGTTCAAGATGCACGTGTGTAAGCCCACCTTCCATTCTCCTCTCAGATAAAGAGCTCGTTTTTCTAAGGAATGATACTGTTGGCACATGTGATTCGTGTTTTCTGGCGTATAAATGTGATGCTTCGGGAGAATAAAAATTTGTTGGAAGTGAGTGCTCGTGGTGTTCGTCTCTTGTGTCTTCGTCTTTTGCTGTGCTATAGTGTATTGGAACTATGTACCGTCTTTGCCAAAAGTAACCAGGCTGCTCCGAAGGCTGTCGGAGTAGGCGCGTGGCCGTGAGGCGGCGTCGCGTTCGCTGGCGCCTGCCTGTGCACGTCAGCTCCGAGGGTGCAGCAGCTGACGTAGCTTCGCTCCCTCACTCTCGCTCCTTGGATGATCAAACCTAGGCTTGTGCGATATGTACGCTGCGATTTCACGTGTGCGAAGCCGGGTTGTGCTGAGCTATGGCGCTCAGTATAACGGCGGTGCTATTGGCTCTTCTTGGTAACTACGGTTAACAAAAAACAGCTGATAGTATGGGAATGGCGAGGTCTTGTTCGCTTTTAGGAAGAATTTGCTAGGTTTTCGAAACAGTGTTGCCCCGAAATCAAGTGTTCCGCGATTGAGAGTAATCATGTGCGCCTAATGGATAAGCTTGAGGAATGTTTCATTATAGTTTGTAACTTAAACCCCAAATGCAAGAACTGATTAGAATCAGTCAATACATTAATTTATATAAATCTTACCCAAGACACTAACATATGCCTGCAAACCTAAAAGAGAGATAAGTGGGCTTCAATTGGTTGACAAGCTTTCTGTGCGATAGCCACGGCACGTGCAGTGGCAGAACGCAAGGCACCTCGAAAGAAGCATACCGAAATTTCGATGTGCGGTATCAATCCTTATTTTACAGGCGCCTAAAACAAGCAAAAAAGCGCAATTGTGCTGGTGTGTTTCAGCAGCGGACGACAGAACGCAACCACTTATATTCACGCAGCGAAAATGCGACTTATATCTGCTTCAGAAGGGCGATTAGCACCGCTGCTTTACTGAGTGCCCTCGCCGGGCCCAACCGGGCTTTGCACACGTAAAAACAAAGCCCGCGCACCATGCAGGCTTAGTTTTCATCATCCAGAGATCGAGAGGGAGGGGGTGAAGTTATGTCAGCTGTTTTACCCTCGGAGCTGGCGAGCATCCACAAGCGCCAGCGAGTGCAACGCCGCCACACGGCCGCCCGCCTGTTCTGGCAGCCTTCGGAGCAGCCAGGTTACTTTTGGTAAAGGCGGTACCAACAAGTCCAATAAAGCCAAGCTACTGAACTTGGAATTCGCTGAGAGGTACACTTCAGAGATGTGGGCACCGCGTGAACTGGCATGCCGGAAAAGGTCCTCTGATTGCATGGCCCCGCCCATTACGACGGTGATACTGCATCTGTTTCTGCTGCACATGCTTAACAGCGCAACTGTCTTCTCGTATGCGCAGTATGCCGCTTCTGGCAGCTGCGGTGGCGCCGAGTTTCCAGTGGCAGAGTAAACATCCGCAATTTTCCCGTGCAAAGTCGTTGCAATGGGACTTGCACGCTGCCAGAACAACGTTTTGCCTGCCATGTCTTCCAGAGAACTGATGCAGCGCAAAACAGACGTTTACAAAAGCGCACCTCGAACGAAATACGAAGCTATTGATGTGTAGTTGCTATTATTTGCAATTTCAACGAACACAATTGATATATTAGGCTCACATCCTCGATATAGGCACACACAAGCGGTACGTAGTCGCTCTGCGCTGAGCTGTCTGGGAGCTGTTAAGGAGGGTTCGAACATAGATGGCGCCCTTAAACGCTTCCTTGATGAAGCCTTAAGGCCTCCTCATGTGAAATGAGGAAATTCCATAGGCAAAGGAGCGTTCCAGAATTCGGTTCCAGAACCGCCGCAGACGACGTGTTTATTTCTTCCTTTGTCCAACTCAGCAAAATTATTTCCCTGGGAACCTTATCGTCCTCTTTCTGGCAGCCCAGCTACTGTCATAAATATACGGGAAAATATAATACCGCCGCGCAGGGCTCATCAGGATAAACCATGTCTTTTTCAATTAAAATGTTCTTTGTCTCACCAAGCCGCTGGCCGCGGTGTTCCAATCTAACGAGGGCTATGCAATACTCTCGAAGAGCGCATTGTTTCCGAAAATATCACACATTCCTGCGCTGCATGTTGTAGCATTGCATTTCTGCAGCACTAGGAGAGGCAATAAGAAAGAGGGAATGCCGGGAAGTTTACCAAAAGGCTATTGCAGTTAGCGGGATGAAGGAATGTAAAACAAATGAGGGAAGTAGGAGGAATAGTAGACAACCTGTCGCATAAACATGACGCAATCAGGTAACCAAACGGTGTTTTGCAGGCAGTCAACCCGTCCTCAGTTCGAGTATCGAGGAGGCAAGGATCGAGGTGGTCTGGAGAAGAGCAAACGGTGTGTCTTCAGGAGCGAAAATGACGTGCTCACAAAAGATACATGTGATTCGCTCCTCACTTCCACATGTATCCCGAACAAGGTTGTCATTCGTGTTTATGACAAATGAGTGCCGCTTTTTAGAAGCAATGCCAAAGCCTACTTGGCACACGAGCCTTCGTGTCACGGTACGTTACGTGAAAGACGTTGGAGTATAATGCAGGGTGGCGGCGGTAGGTATGAGCTCTCACGCAAGCTTAGAAGGCATATTCGCTGCGTCAACTCTTAGGGCCATTTTTCTAGCATACACCGTTTACACAAGAGGGACAAATCTTCAACATCTCCAATGCTGTTTTGCTACACTAGCGTATCCGGTGTATAATAAAAAAAAATTGCCCTCTACGTACCGACGTTAGAGCTTGAAGTCTGTCAATGCAAGCAATGCTGTCAATGCTTTCAGTTGTGAATGAGCCCGCTGAATTTTTCGTCCATTTTGAGCTTTCGTTTATAGCACTGCAACTATGGGGCTCCGCGCCCTTCTCCGCGTTTTAAACTACACGCACTCTTTTTCCTCTGTCTTGGTGCGCGTTGAGGTAACGCGATTGCGCATGTAGTACGAAATTAAATGAGGGGACGTAATGGAAGAACCGGGGGCATTTCATGCGGGGGCCCCCCTGGAGCGCCGTCACGCTGTCGGCGAGCGGTGCATGCGAGATATCCTTATGTATGTGTAAAGTTTAGCGCGATTTGAAGGTTATCGCGCGATCGTCAACCAGCCTAGCGTTCCAGGCGCTTAGCGACCTGTTTTAAAACAAGAAAAACCACGATTTCGCATTCTTCTTTGCCTTGTTTGCTGTTCCACGATAAAAACATCACGCCCGTGATGAACTCACCACCCTTTCTCTCTATTCTAAGCTCTCCGTGCACTGCAAGAAAGTGTGGGCTCGGTTACCTGCTCTCTTCGTAGATAATAACAAAATTCGTGACAAAGATCTCTAAAGCTCGCTCTTTGCACTGCTTCGTTTGAACGACTTTAAAGCTGGAAATAAAATATCACCACAACATCGCCTCGTCATACTTTGTCCACCAATAAAATATTTCAAACAATAAAAATGGTGGGACACAGCTCATGATGGATACATCGCGAGCATAATCTAATGTTCTTTCGCATGTTCTTTAGGGTGACCCACCCATTGCTCCTTCCTCAGCAGCAATGACGTTTCAAAAGCCAGGTGTAGCTTCGTAGCGTCTATAACAGATAATACCGAATATTACTTCGCGCACAATACGGTCACTGCCTGATCGCTAAAGCAAAAAGTTGAAAATTGAGAAAGCTTCTTGTCCAGAAGGGGGTAGCGGCTGCTTAAGGAATATCATAGAGAGCGAGTGAAGCCTGCCTGGTAACTCCCTCACCACGACAGAAGATTCTGGGCCATGGCACTGTTCGTGCCCTCGGTCGACGCTCGCGCGATCGCGCGATAACCTTCACAGCGTGCTAGACTGTACACAGACCATAGAATAACATACATATAAAGAGAAGACACTCGACGCAATTTCCGGCCCAGCTCGAGGTGCCACGACTTCGTCAGACGGCTTTGCACTTATAAAAAAAAGTGTTAGCTTCAGGACTGCATGTAAATAAAAATAGACTGAGACAGGTCTAAGTAACGGAATATAGAATATTTGGTTACTACAAGTAAGGCAAGATTAAGTGCAAATAGTATTAATTGTCACGACTTGGTGGCATGCATCGCAACATTCCGATTCAAAGGGTTCTCCTTTATCTGGGTGTAGGTTTAAAACGTCCCGGGAAAAAACAGCTCCTGAAGAAGCAACAACGAGGAAAAAATGTCCTTAAGGCAAAAACTGGAACTAAAAATAACTTATTCGGGAACTCACATAAAAATAAAAAGTACACTTTGTCTACTATTCTTTCGTGGCTTTGAGGTAAATTTAACCATCATTTGGAACCTGTGTCCTCTGGGCGCTAGAGATGTTTACAAGAACTGCGTAAAAGCATAGTGAAAGAGCCATCTGGCTCTGTATACTTTGCGTGGTTCCAAACTCCGCAGCTCGTTATAAGGAATAATACATGTCTAATCAGCTTGGTAATACTGTCCACTGAGAAAGGTACAAGTGGATCGGCGCGTGGTAGTTTCGGGGAACCGCCCAAAGCAGAAGGCGTCACTAGAATTGCCTCCCAGACCTTCTGGTGACGAGGTTCAACCATTCTTCTGATTATGGTGTAAAATGGTGATAAGGATGATGACGGTGTAAGCAGGGCGAGGATTACCCGTCGTGCACCATGCCCACCCTAAAGCATCGCACCAAGCTTCTGGTCCGGTAAAGCCAATGGTCAGCTCACCTTCCCACAAAAAAGCGAAGACGAGGCGCTGTCACCGTATTATCGCTGCCGTCATTTTTCCCTTTGTTTTTGTTATGAATGCCCGCCTCAGTTCGATGTTCGTGGTTACTTCCAAGCCGAAAGGTGAAACCGCTTTTTTAAGTTAACATACATCATTCATTATTACAGCTCGCCACTGGGAAACGCAGGACATGAGTCCCCGTTCGGGGATATTATTTCCTACTTCGCGAAAAGGGACATTTTTTCCGGGGACATTTTTTGCGGGGACGTTTTTACAGGTTCCCTCTTTATCCATAGCCCCATCTATGCCCGTGCGAACACTTTTTGCGTCTCTGTCGTACCATATAAAAGGGGCGCGAGAGTGGGTTGATTACGAGCAACATCGTTATTTATTGCTTCAGGTACTGCCTCCGCTCTTTTAGACAATGACGATAACTACTTGGCGCAAGTGGCGCAAGCGCCTGTGCATCAAACTACGAGACGCATGCGAAATATTGAAACCGAAAGTAACATTGCGGCCTCCGAGATTTGGTATTTTGAAGCACCCCGCTATGAGGCTGGCACGCTTCGCCGACTCCGCTGTGCGTTGAAACCCAAAAGTGGGCCCCTGGGGCAACATGGGAGTGTCCTCTCTTTATATATATATCTTACTTCATGCACAGGCTGCGGAGCGGTTGCCACCCGAGTTGTTTTAGACCGAAGCTCTTTGGCGCCCGTACCTGCGTTTCGCGCCGTCGCCGTCGGCATTGTCCCTTGTAACCAGCTTCGCAGCTGGGGCCGCGCGCTCCTTCCCCCTCCCCCCCCCCCACCTCTTTCGTGGCGGTGACCGCGCATGTTCTCCGATTGCTGCACGAGATCCTACCACCTATATGGAGCTTGCATGAAGCGATGCATGCTGAGTAATCCGCCATGATGTTGTCGTTGGCAGCAGACGACGCAACACGGCACTGCCACAGAGCCTCGTCTGCATGGTCGGGTAGTGCGCGTAGGCGCTGCTAGCCCGATCGAACAGGCTAAATGTAGGTTTTTCTCGATATATAAAATACACTGCACGAGGGCGAGAAGGCAAATGATTCCTCTAGCGATGCCGACGCGCATGGCTCGCACGGGCCAACACACGCCTGATCGACCCCAGTCCAGGCAAGTATCAAACTACTCGCCAGAAGTGAAATCATGAATGTCGGCGATATTGACGGACAGCCAGATTTAGACGCATAGTGCAGTCAGTCTTTCGCACTTAAAGAAGCGTAGCTTTAACAGGTCCGCGTCGCACTGCATTGCATTTCTCCATAGCGCTCCCGATTTTTCGGGCGCAGCGTCGACTCGTGCGTTCCTCTAGAATCTGTAGATAATTACATGCACGTAAGACCGGCGCACTAAAAGCCGTGTGTTTACTCGGTGGACAGTCGAGAACGAGAAGGCACTTGCTCAAATCAGCCTGGCGGCGCTGCCCGCCGTCTGTTGCCCGCGACATCATCATGGCCGATTACCCAGCATGCATCGCTTCATGCAAGCTCCCTATAGTAAAACCATTGTGGTTTACTATACTGCAACCACCGTTCGCCGCACGTGTACCCCCCCCCCCCTTCCTGCGTGGCGGCGACAGTGTTCTCCGGTTGCTGAAGCGCCGGGTCGCTATCAGCGGATCACGGTGCGTACATCCCAAGCCGAAACACAGAGCCCCGTTTTCTTGACTCGCTATTGGCGTCAGCGGCATCAGTCAGTCGCTGCTCTCTCTTCGCCGCGCAACGTTCCTATAAGCCCACGCGCTGCCTCCCGCAAACTCCTTTTTTTCCTTCATATCTCCGACCATAAAGCTTCCTTCATGACAATCAAGAACTGTTAGTGGAGTGTTTCTTTAAGGAATATGTGTGAAAAATAAGAAAGTCTGTAGTAGTACATACATGTCCTGCTCAAAATCTTTGCCTCAATCTATCGAAAAAGGTGAAGTAGCTGATGAGGTGCGCTCAAATTTCGCATTAGGAAGTAAGGTAATAGTCGGCATTTGTTTTTTGCGTGAGCGGCGGCCACGTGAGAAGAAATGTATTTCGTGCCACTCGAAGCGCATGTGCCGCATCACGTCGCTCTATTCGTACCCCGCTATGTTTTGTTCAGCCATTTAAAAGCACTAATCCCCTTCTTTTCTAATCAAAACATTAGCCTGTTGCGAGCCTCAACCGCATGTTTTGCATTGTAGCGGCGTTCGATGTTGTTTTGTGGCAAAGTGCTTTTCTGTTCACCCAGAATAAACCAGTGTTCTTTTTTTATAAAAACTGTAAGTTTGTGCCTCGTTGAGCGAAACTCTGGGTCGCAGACTAGTTCTCTAGAAGGCGGGGCCTTTAACAGGGGGGAGGGGAGTTTCCACGTAACAATATATAGCTCATAATGTCATATGTGATTGCTTAATTATGCTTTGAAAAAGGATTGCCGAATACAGCACTGGCATGTTGCACGTGAAAACAATCCATACGGGAAACAATAAACATGAGGGTCTTCAATTCTGCTGACGTGAAGACCATTATGTGTTTTCGTGCAAACTTCCAAGTACGTATACGTTTCACTTACTCAGTTAATACAAAGTACACGTCAGGATTGCCCACTCCTAGTTCCGAGACGTGCCGAAGGAACTCGTACAATGTTTCCGAGGCAAGTATGTGGCGACCTCTTCGCTGCATGCTCTGCTCCTGGAAAACACCACTTTTCAGGAAAAACGTACAGACGCAAGACAGATTATGGGCACAGAAAAGCATTGGTGAAAATGGCGGAACGTACCCAAGTACGGCTTTTCAGTACTCCAACCAAGCGAAGCTGAACTTTAGGATTATCCAACTCTGTGAGTTTGGCGTTGATCTGAAATAAAAAAGAATTCTGAAACTGGCATATATTTCAAGTAGGAAATACACAAACCTGCGTAAAGGAAAACTAACTCTATATTATCGCTTACATGGAAGAAAAATAACAACTCTTATATGCCTGTAGTACCCACTACTTTAAGTGAGCTAGCACACTCCTTGTAATTTTTGACATTTTTCGAAAGCGTTGAAACAACACGGTCGAAAAAGGAAACAGACGGATGGGCGCTCGTCTGCCCGTCCCTGTCTACTTCTGCTCCGTCCGTGTTGTTTTAGAGCTTTCGAAAAATGTCCAAACCTGCACCAAGTAGCCCGATCCACCATCTTTCTGAACTACTTGTAAATTTTTTCGAATGAGTGGTATTTTTCTGCTTTTGCGTATGTAGGGCCTTTCCGATCAAAATTTTTCAGAGAAGTATCATATGAGCTACGGCCTGCCATGACGGCGTATCAGCCCGGCATTTGCGGTCTGATTGAAGCCTGTGTTTAAACTCCCTGATTTTGTGTTCTTTATTTTCCAATCAATGCTAAACACCTGTGCGGCCCGCTTGAAAGCAACTACCAGTAAAATTTAAGTATATATTTCAAAGCAGCGTTTAGGCACTCGACAAAAAGACGAACTATGAAAGTTCTGTTCTTCTTGGCCGAGCGAGAGTTGTACAAAATTCGGATACCAATAATATACATCTCCTTAAAAGTATGTCGGTTGTTCAAAGTGGTAGCCGAATGATTCTGTCATTAGAATAATAAGAAACTCTGCAACAGGTGCAGTGGGAGACATAAGAGTGGGTGCATGTTAAGTTACTTATGAGCGCCCTCGCGGTTCTCCCGAGTTGCAAACCAGCGTCCACGAAAGATGGTCAGAAGGTGAGTTACAGGCCAGGAGCCGTTGTCATTTCAGGACAGCCGCCTCTATAGGACATCCCATCGTACTTCATGATCATATATTCAAATATGCCCACAGCAGAAGAGAGGGCTCTTTCTATCAACCCCTGCCCTGCCCAGTGCCATCCGCGGCAACCTTACCCCGCAAGCTTCCCATTCTCATTAACCGCCTTTCTTCCTTTCCGATTTTGCGGCAAAGCCGATATCGGAATGCCATTTAAACGTCCGTTCGCCATGCCCATTGAGCCGGAAGCCCGCAAAAGTACTGAAGACGAAAATGGACATGAAAGCGCTTAAATATCGGTCATTTTTTCACTTTATATTTTAAATTTATTTGCTGTTTCCTCGCAGCATACAATCGCTTTTGCTGCTTTCGAAGTAACAGCCTTTTATGTGGCTCTTCCTTACTTGGTTATTTGGCCTCTAAGGGTGGCGAATTTTGTGATTAAAATCAGTAGCATGTCAACATCTATTTTCAGTCTTTGTGTCTCAACACTGGAAATTGGTTTCAATTTTCGACCGCGAACTGAGAAAGCCGCAGGAATAAAATATTTTTAGAATAGATAATAGCTAGTGAGACTATCGTCTTGGTAACTACCTTCTCTGATGCTAAATATCTTCCTTGTAGATGTCGTTTCAAAACGAAATTTGAAGAAATGTATATGTAAATCGTCTTGGTAACTACCTTCTCTGATGCTAAATATCTTCCTTGTAGATGTCGTTTCAAAACGAAATTTGAAGAAATGTATATGTAAATAAACCTCTTTTTCCATAGGCATGAAACCTTCGGTACAGAACATTTGGGCGGGCTTCTCAGAAGCGCGCTGAATCTAGTGTAGACTTGATTAAGACGTGACAGAAGCATAGGTTTTTGGGGTGAGGCATAGCTTAGAGGAAATCGTCTAAAGAATTACTTCTCCGTACACTTTAAACAAACATAAACTCACAAGGAAATAAAAATGGGGTAGCATGTGCTCACTCTTTTGTTGGGCCACGGCATTTGCTCTCAGCTCTCGTGTACATTTTCATCGCTAAAAGATAGAATACCGATGTTTGGTTAGGAGAGCTCATTTTCATTTCAAAACATGCGAATGTGAAGCAATTACCAGGATATTACGCGATGTTTTAGTCTCTCTAATTGCTTATTTCAAAGCACCTGTTGCAGCCGTTCCATTATCCTGAATTTGCTATTTGCATATTATACATGTGATCGGGGGAGGGAATATGCTTTTACTGGAAACCGTACAGAATTCCGTACATTTAGTGATGAAAATCTTCCCCGTATCTTTGAGGTAATGGTTTGGCCCAATAAAGGAGAGCGTTAGAGGACAAGCTATCTCCTTTTTACTCCCTTGTGGGCTTACTTTTGCTTATAGTGTTGGTTGGTTATTGTGCTGAAATTAAAGAAATGTTCGAGTGTAAAGAAAATATCTTACCCCAGCCAGAAATAGTATTATGTAGCTGAGCAGAGCATCATCAGGCACTCCGTTCGCAAAATTCGAGCTGATGATTACATAAACCTCCGGGTATACTACGGAGTGTTTGAACACGTCTTCTTTACCTGCTGGTTGGGGTCCTAAAAGGACAAAACGGACCGTGATGAAATATTTATGTGACTTTAATAGCATAGCGAATATTATAACGTTTCAACCACAAAAACAAGAGTAGACAAGAAAATGATGGCCAAGGATGCTCAGTTTATGCGAAGTTTTTGGCCGTCTTCTTGGTCCAAAGACATGCACAAACACGCAAAATTAATTTTTTATTCATGTCTGTCACGGTTGGAGTGTAGCAAGGAAGTCGGGTCAATAAGGGAGAAAGCGGATGAAGGCAGGTGGTAATAACACCCTTTATTCCCACATTCCCACAGAATAGCAACAGGTTCGTACGTACAGTCGTGAGCAATAGTTGGATACAATACTTAGCCGATGGCGGATTGCCGAACAGCGGATCTGCAATCGAGACAAGTGTGTCGGTGCCTCATTTCATTGACATGATTGAGCCGTGGCCGATGTTCCTCCCTGTCACTAGATAGCGCTTCGATGCAGTTTTCCCGAGCTCCGTCACTAAGTGTTGTATACCACTTTTGCACACGACTGTACATGCGGGCGTTTGTATGCAGCATTCCAAACCCAATGTCCAGCTTAGGTGTAAATTTGTACTGCTGCAAAAAACTAAAGAAAGATACTGAATGAGAACTATTTAATGCTCATCGGCGATGCTATTACACGGTCTACATGGCTTCGAAAAGGCTAAGGACTACAAGTGTTCGCGGTTGCCATGCATTACTACTTGCGCTATACGGTATGCGGCATAAAGATAGAACCTGAAGCATTTAAAATTGCAGACTTTGTCTGTGCATCTTAGCACTATGACTTAACGTTCATACCATAAATATTTTTTCTGTTAAAACCGCTTGACTTGTTTTATAGCCGTTGTAATATGAACAGATGAAGGGCGTTTGCTTTGAAAATGTAAAGCTTTTGAAGCGCACCATATGTCACATACGTGCACCATGACCGCGGCCGTAAAAAATGCGGTATCAAACCGTAGCCACCACTTCCCTAAAAGCATAAAGAGTGCGGATATAAAAGCCAATCACCCCTTAATATCTAGCACCGCTTGTAATTGTCTGCAGGTCTAGAAATATAGGCCAGTTGTGCTACGGGGCCAAAAGGAGAGGATGGAGTATAGGGTGGTGTCAAACCCACCAGTTATAGTGTTCATTTCTTGTGATAAACATGCTAGTTTTACAAATCCCGAAAAAAGTACGCTTCTATTAAATATCAAGCGTCCCAAATGAATTCCGACTATAAGGTTGATAGCAATATTTAAATTATATAGCTTCGTGATGAAGTCCCGGGTTGAGCTACGATTATAAAGCGCACAGCAGTGGTGGCGTCACTGCTTAGCATTCATAAGTCCGCCTCGTCGTGCCACGAAATTACCAGTGAAATTTGCAAGCTTCAGTATTGTTTCTTCCTTAAGGAGACCTTGGTTGAATCTTTTATATTAACGTAAGAAAGTTCTACTTCACTGTTGTTGTACAAAGTGCTCCTAGGAAGCCGGTCAATAGTTGTTAGTTAATATAACTAGCACAGACACACACATCCGGAGTTTATTTCTCCTGCATTACACCATGTGCCGCTGCTAAATGTAACCAAAGGTCTAAATAGAGAATGTGTCCTGGAATGGGTAACTCAGCTGTGGATTATTGAGTCGCCAAGTATAGCCTTCCATATTTCTTACAGCGCCAGATTAGATTAATTAGTAATCACTAATAGATAAGTTATAGTTACTCGCTTTAAAAATAAAGTCGGAAGGCGCAGGTTATAGATCATCACGAAAAACGGCTAGGGGCTTAGTTTGTATTAAGCTAGCGTTCACATAAAATATTTACCAACCGAAAATCAAACCTGCGCAATAAAAAAAAGCCACCACATCATAGTGGCGCTACTTGAAATTGAAATACCCAGGAAGTTAGAAAATTCAAACTCGTCTTAGCCAATTCTCTATAGAAGCTGCGCAAAGTAGCGAACCCCACGTTCGGCATTTCAACTCAGCTAACCATCAAAAGTAAAGGCACGAAGCATGTTTAAGATTCTGTCATTCAGGTAGAAAAGATGCATTCATATGAATTGAGGGGCAATATCTCGCTTCTGATCCGTACCATTTTCCACCGAAAACATCCATTAACAGGAAGGGAAGGAACTTGAGACTCGCAGTATGAACTGATTTATAATTCGAAGGAAAATAAGGGGGAAATTCTTTGCTCTGCTGGAACTATGAAGTAGGGAACCTCTGTCAGGAACTTTTTAAATATTCCTGACCTAAATAGTTTTTATTGGGAGTAAATATGGCCCAGTTTCCGCCACGTTTACTTTCAACAGGATTTTAAGATGCAACAAACAATCCCTGTATCAAAGTATGAATTTTCTCTCACTGCCGCAGACATAACCGAAAAATGCTGAGTAGAGGTTTCAGTGTAAGGCTCCCGCTTCGTCTTGGTCAGCCGACATGCTTAAGTGTCCATTTTTAGAACCTTTAAGAATGTGAGTTGAAGCCATGCACTATTATTTTCCACAGAGGTGAAACCCATACAGGAACGTTGAAGCAACACATTGAGGTATCTGCTCTGGCTTCTAGAACATACCACGCTGGGTAGTCATCAATCAGCTGCGTTCCCATCTTCCTAACTTAGAAGTGCATCATTCCCATATTGCTTAAAGATTCGTTGAAAACTTGCAAAACCTTGCCAATTTGGTACGCGAGACTCAAGGTATGTTTGGGCTAAGCGTCACAACTTAGCAGCGGGAGCGACGGTTTGAGGAGAGTTAAAACTTGCGAATTCTTTAAAAAGCAGGCTCACAACACGAAGAGAGAGAACCTTATGAAACGAAAGAATTTCGGGTGCCTCGGCACGAGCGGCTTTTCCGTTTGAGAAGCAACGCGCGTTGCTGAGTAAAGCAGAGCATGTCTCTGTATAGGGCGCACATGGGGCTGCTTTTCGCCGGCGATCGCAGCAGTTTCTGGCTGTGCTCAGTCACACATCCAGGTTCAAAGGCAGGTTGAGTGTGAACAGACTGCCTTCTTTACGCTGAGCGTTGGGATAACCTTCACAGATCGCATGCGATCGATGCTCTAGCAACTAAGCAACGACAGTCTTCTACTGTGATGGTATTTGTTTCGTTTAGTTTGGTTTGTGGGGTTTAACGTCTCAAAGCGACTCAAGCTATATGGGAGACGCCGTAGTGGAGGACTCCGAAAATTTCGACCGCCTGGGGTTCTTTAACGTGCACTGACATCGCACAGCACACGGGCGCCTTGCTTTTCGCCTCCTTGGATTCGATCCCGCATCCTTGGGAATAGTAGTCGAACGCCGTAACAACCCCGCGGGGTTAATGGTATTCGTGTTGCATGTAACCTAGATGTGGACGTATCCCCCCCGGAGATGGTGCAGTGGTGACACGTTTCCTTGGAATATCGCTTGCAGCTTTCTCGGCCTTGCCTGTCTTTCTTCATATTTTTAATTAGAGGAGAGTAACTCTGACGCAAAGCGTAGGCGAAGGCATTGTTCGCCGTTCTGCGTGATTTTTGTCTTCAACGTATGGTATGGCTTTGGTTGCGACTGTAGATATAAACGCCGGCAAGAAGGGTGCAAAAGGAGCAATTGCAATAATGGAAGCAGCATGGGAACGAACGTTTCTCTGTCAGCAACACGCGTTAAGTATAAGGCAATGTTCCAAGTAAAAAAGGTGAAATAAAATTCAAACTGTTGCTTCAGGTATCGTCCACCGGCGGCGGGTAACACCTGCATATAAAGTCTCAAAGAAGTTTATTATAGCGGCCTCTCCATGCTCAGCGTATACAGTGACGGTTATAAAGAGCGCGTGCGCAGAACGCTAGCATAGAACTAACACTAGCGCATGCACGCAATTTTCAAAACTTTTCCTCGCAGATTTTGCGCGCTTAGCACGAACACAGGGCGGTGACCTTGCCAGCGAGAGCCATTCGTTTCAGCTGATGAGCAAGTTGTTGCGGTCTTGCTTTACATTTTTGCCAATATTCACTTATGCCACTGCCTAAAATTTCGCTATGACTGACCTTGCTTCGGCGGCCAAATTCAGATCGTAATTCAGCACAGGTTTTCTGGCCCGCCAGAGCTGAATGGGGACTCCACCAGCTATGCTACCCTCTGCAAATGCTCAGAACGGTGCGTGACTACTATGAGCGTAACAGAAAGGGGTTTGGAGCTTTTTGACGATGTTTTCTGTATTTCGATAAGTTAATAAGGCAATCTATATTAAAGTTACTATGATATTTTCAGCACCACATGTCATGTAAACAAAAGCATACTTGTCCTAACGGTGTGTTGTTTGCGGTCATTTAACTAGATGATGCTACTAGATTTACGTTTTTTACTGCACATAGTTTTACTTGCGGAAGCATTGCGTGGGCGTTTTGTTAGTGTATCAAATAGTTTTAAAAGACTCTGATACATAAAATTCTTCCAACTCACCAGCTGCAGTGACTATACTGACCACTGATGACGTCTGCAGTTTCCATGCAAATGATAGCTTTTAATGGTTCCGGAATAGCATTCTAATACTGCATTTTGTGGTAAGCCGCCTGCAGCCCGCTGATAATTTCCCTTGTAGTTGATAGTTCCCCATATTTCCCCTATCACTCGAAAGCTATAACAAAACTCTCTATTACATCTTTGAGCAGTGTCTTTATGTGGTTGTCAGGTGCATTATTATTTAATGTTCGTCATCAAGCAATAATTCTGAGGAAACGAAATGAGCGATAGCTTAGAGAACAGTGTCACTAGATCCCGCAATTTTATTCTTTTTGTTCACATTTTTTTTGTTGTTTTCAAGAACGATAGGCTGCCATGTAAGCTTTGGCACCGGCGTTGTTTCTTTGGCATTTTTTGCCAGCGCTTATTTACACAGAAACACACTCGTATTATAACGTAATTCGGAGAGACAAGTAAAGCAAGCAAATGATTAACCACATAAATTTTAAAGAAAAACATGCTTTAGTCTTTCTCGTAAAGAAAAAATCTTATCCCCAATTACAAGATGCCTGCAATCGGCCGTATCAAATTCACAGGACGTTCTGTCTGTCACTCCGTTTCGCCGGTGTTTAGAGGAATTGTAGAGCCAGGAAAATTGAGGACTACATCTGTAATTGTTATCGCCATTTTACTTACATCCAAGCAGCGCCGCTGAGCAGGAATTTAGGCTAATGTTTGACGTACCAAAATTATTCGTGTTCTATGGATCGTTTTGCTATAGTTTGAAAATATTGCTGGAAATACATGAACTGGTGGAAAACATTAAAAAAAAAACAAAGCTTTTGCCGATTCACAATTTTTTGCTTTCGCAAAGCCCATTCTTTGACTGGTTGCAATTCGCCCTTTCGCAATGTCTGCAAATGACGCGCCTTTAAAATGGTTTTGCTAAACAACAGACTGAACTTCGCCCAAAAAGTGATTTACTGAGTTGAAACCTGGATTTTTTGCCCCACGTTTGTGTATAGAGAAAAACGGGCATGCTGAACATATTAATCGAAAGCAGTGATGTTTTCAATTTTTTTTGTAACTTTCTATGTGATTAGTATCGGCTTGCGCGCAATCATCTCCGATAGTTAAATATAAACTTAGAATGTTAGCCAAAGAAGGAAGCTTGCTTTATTCTCGAACGCAGAAACAGCAGCATTCAGCCAAAAACGAAGATCATCGTTAATATTCTCAGATCAAGAGGAAGTTCGCTTACAGGGCTCACTCTCTTTCCTCTCTCGAAAAGCTTAGATGGACGAAGGACGACATATCGGTCAGGAGTAGGCGACGCAGGGGCAACACTCTAGTTATTGGGGCACGTCTGTTACAGCGCTATATCAGTGTGTCAAAGAAACCGACCAACAATTTCATTAAAATAGACATTTTTGGGTATGGCAGCTTTTGCGACAGAATTGAGACAGTTTTGGTGCATATATCAAAATACAAGGGGACAAAGTTAACTATG
This sequence comes from Amblyomma maculatum, assembly GCF_055883805.1. NCBI lineage: Eukaryota > Metazoa > Arthropoda > Arachnida > Ixodida > Ixodidae > Amblyomma > Amblyomma maculatum. Next base: position 117,652,578 of record NC_139350.1, on the reverse strand, counting down.
TATTAGCTTGAGCTTTAGTATTTTACAACAAATAATTTCAGTCATTGCATGACACATTGCGACCCTATTACAACATTTTGTAGCAGCTCATTACTAAGAGCCATACAAGTTTTTAAGCATGAAATGCTTTTAGCTCCCGTTGTCGATGACCTTGACGTGACTTTGAACCAACGCCGAGCGTCAACATCTAGGCACTGATTTCACGTCATGTGGGCCTCGAAAGGAAATCATCTGGACAATAACCATAATTTAACGAGTCGAGTTCTCCGGCGCTCCATGGTGAGAGGGACGCTGCGCGGAAAATCGACTTCATCGCTGTTCTCAAAGGCGGCGCCATAGTCCCGCTGCACAGACTCACAAGCCGCATGCAGAAGCTTCCTAAGGGGAATGATAAGCAGTCCTCAAGGAGGCGACAAAACTAAAAAACAAGCAGAATTTGGTATGGGCGCACCTGAACACGGAGGAGTGAAGGGAAATCTTAAAATCGATGCGATAGTTCTAAGTTGCGCAAACCGAGCAAGCGACGACAAGGGGGAAACCAACATTACTCCGAACAGCTATGGAGAGCTCACCATGGTTTGGAAGTTAGGACACCGTAAATACCCGCTTCCGCACAAGACACTCACAAGACATCATGCAAATACCTGGAGACGGTTACAAACTCATACCCAAGTCGCTACATATACAGTAAGATTTGGCTTACACAATACACCACAGAATGCGTGTGGTCAGGAGCCACACTCATGGGTGGCTATCTGCCACTCCACATGGGGCTGTCGGGCGTTCCTGATAGAGTGTGAAATTACAAACCCGTCAGTAAAGCAGTGGGAAGGGCTTCTCTTCAGCTCCGACCCGCAAGATCAGCTAGCGCTGGTTGAGCGGGCCGAAGAGGCAGCAAGGACCAGTGGGATCCTGTACCCAGGAGCACGTACCACCTACAGCTCAAGACCCTAACCCCTAAATCCCTTCCCATTTTGCGGAATAAAGTTTGCATACTTCTGGCGGGAGACGTGGTGCCTGCTGGAGGGCTATAGGAACGGCGCTGTACAAACAACGGAAGTAGGCACTCCGCATGTGCGACAGCAAAATGGGCGAGAGAGGACCCCTAAGATAGCGGCTAGTACAATTAGTGGTCTCCGCCAACCCTTCATCCGTCAGTCAGCGAGACAGACAAGCGAATGCCGTCTAGGTTTCTGAGGTCACCGCCGAGTATTGCCGGTTAGAGTCGAAGATGAGGCACGTGACTTTCTGAAGGGAGCATGAGAGAGCATTATCTTTGCTCCTTTCCGGTACGCACAACGCTATTGTACTAAGGCGAAAGCCTTTAATTCTTCACACTGTTTTTAGCGAATGCGTCCGCGTTTCGGTTGCATGCCTTATATGGGCACATGCCAATCACCATTGAATCGATACTTAATCAATAGCAATCGTATAATATCGGAACATGATTTAAGGAATTTTCAAGGTAATTTCATGATAATTTATGACTAATAAAATAGTTAAGCAGATTCCCATAGGAATCCATGCATTTGGATGTCATTGTAACCATCACTAACCATCACTTACTAGTTATGGGGTGTTTAACTAATACTACCCAAACATTAACTAGTACTCACAAAGTACAAACCCGCCGGGGTGGCGCAGTGGTTTCGGCGCTCGACTACTGTTCCCAAGGACGCGGGATCGAATCCTGGCCTCGGCGGCAGCTTTTCCGTGGAGGCGGAAAGCAAGGCGCCCGTGTGCTGTGCGATGTCAGTGCACATTAAAGAACCCCAGGTGGTCGAAAATTCCGGAGTCCTCCCCTACGCCGTCTCTCATAGCCTGAGTTGCTTCAGGACATTAAACCCCACAAACCAACCATCACTAAGTACAAGGCATGGTTAACTATCACCAACCAATACTAATGGTGACGCCATCAGCCATGACGCCATGACCGAATGGGGCATCATCAATACGTCACATCCGGTCATGTCTTTAATCGGAAGGGATATTGACGTCACATCTGGTCATGACGTCACCAGCAGGTTTCAGCATATACGAAGCTGACCCCGCCGGGCGTTCGATCCAGGCGTCCGTGCGGCGCCTTTCATTTGGTGCTTCCTTGAACGCCGCCCCAGAGCATATTAGAAATAGACGCAGTACACTATAGGAGCCCATGCATTTGGAGGTCATCATAACTATCACTAACCATCACGTACTAATTAAGGGGTGTTTAACTAACACTAACCAGACATTAACTAGTACTGAGAAAGTCGAAGTCATGGTTAACTATCACTAACCAATAGTAATGTTTAAACGGTTCGAGACGTCCATAGCCATCACATGGTGACGTCATTAGCCGTCACGCCATTACTAGATCATGACGTGACATCCGCTCATGACGTCATGACTGGTGATGACGTCTCCTGAAGATTCACGCATATACGAAGCTGACCCCGCCAGGCGTTCGATCCAGGTGTCCGTACGGCGCCTTTCATTTGGCGCTTCCTCGATCGCCGCACCAAAGAGCATATATAGAAACAGACTCAGCACAGCAGGCATCAGCGGTATTTAAAATTGGCTGACAGCAAAGAAAAGGCGCAATATCTGTCACAATTCTAGTCAGTCACAAACGGTCTTGCAGTCAATGCCTAAGCAGCATGGTGGGGAAGGCTTCCCTTGAAGCACTTTAGTGAGCCAAAGTGCCTCCTGAATTGCTTTTTTTTTTGCAGGGACTATCTTTGATACCCGATCGAAGTACTGGGCTTCTTTTTTTAGGATGCCATACCACTAAATAGTGGCTCTTTAACGGATGAAGTGACCGGCGGCAATAATACGCCCACTGTGGCCTGCAGGAGTGAAGAGCAGAAGGGCATGACCTGCTGTTAATTGTTTTGCATCTGAATGTTTGAGAAAATACAACTATGAACAAAACGTTTTCACACTGCCATGTAAAAACTCGGTTGGTGTCGTACGCATACCGCCTAACTTGAACATTACCCTAATTATAGACTCCGTGGAAAGTATGCTGAGGAGAGTAGGGGATAGACCTTTAGGACTCCTAAACGTTGATTTTCTTCTAAACATTAGCAGCGATTGAACAGTCTTAGTAGTGCCATATATCTTCGAGAAATTCATCTCATCTCACGAAGCTCAACTCTGCTCCAGCAGTCGAAAAACTGACGACTTCATGTGAATTTGTACGCGCAATGCGTTAGCGTAAATCGAGCTTTTTTGGAAACTCTGCTGTTGTGACGCAAGTGATATTTCGTAAGATACAAATGGCCTAAGCGTGCTATGAGTAGTATAAATTTATTTTTAAAGCTTTTCCTGCTCTGTTTGTTAACACTGCAAGTAGGTAAAGCTGATAATAAAAGCGAAGTGTCTGCGCTTTTAAAGGATTTGTGAGCAGAGTATGAAATAAGCCAAGATGTTTTTCGTATAATACAGATATAAATGACATCAGTTTTAGATTTGTAGCAAGCCTTTGGTTCAAAAGTCTGTCTCGGCTCACTGCTATAAAAAGATTGCATAAAACTTTATTCGGGCGCATTTTCGAAATAGCAAGAGGCTAAAAGCTTGTCGGGGAGTATCTGCAAATATATCCAACTTAGAGGTGCAGTTTTACAATACTTGAACAATACGTTCAAACCCTTCGCTGAATTTGTCCGCGAATTTTTGATAGGGGGCTTTATAATTAACTATAGCAGATCACTCACCATTTCTCCTTCTGCTGCGTAAGAATCGCTGCGGTCCTATTCGAATGTGGTCTGCACCAAAGGCACGAATTAATTATGAGCTCTTGCAAACCAAATATTGAAGCAAATCTAAAAAACATAACATTAATGTCAATAACCAATTAGAAAATTGTGTAATGTTCTTGAATGGGTAATAAATTGTATATCTTGGACAACATGTAGTTAGATTAACCAGTACGCCTTTGCAGGAGCAAGAATATACCTTAAATTATAAAATGCAAAACAAATAGCAGCCCAAGTAAGAATTTCATAAAAATAGTTTTGTGTTTAAATCAGTTTATATGAATGAGAAACATCTCGTAGTAATATTTAACAGGGTGAAAGAATACAAAGCTATACCATAAAACAATGATGCGGAAATGCCCCTAAACTTCAGGGAATAGAAAATAACGCGTCTTAAAGCATACAAAAAGCACATTTTTCTAAAATCATTGCATAAACGGAAATATAAATTTCAATGAGTACTTCATGAACATTGACGCTGAGCTTGTCACCGTTATCCTTTCTCTACCATGCTCTGCTACTGATTCCCTAGTTAATGAGACTACATTACTTGAGGCTCCAGCCGATTGTCAGATCAGAGCAATCGTAAATAGCAACCGCAAAAACAAGGCAGTAGAGCGATATGACTGCTGTGCAGCATTGAAAGAGAGCATGTGCCGTGTTTCACTTACCCTCACAACATTATTGAATGATATTCGAAGATGGATCCTAGTTCATAAACTCACTCATAGTAATGATCATGCCGTTTCCCGTCCACTCATTTTTTAAGTACCGTTATTACCTAACAATACCTTGTTGCGAAACAATAAAACCACATGGAAAGAAGTAAAAACTTTTTTTAATATAAACGTGGCTTTATTACGAACAATTCAACATCCAGCGTTGCTTAGTAATGGCATGCTTCCAAGAATTACGCGTTCATCTTTGCGTATTATTGAATACCAGTTCCTATGTTCCTAGACCAAAAAGAAAGCGTTTTTCGTTGAATCTTCATAAAAAAGCTAATGCAATATAAAATCAGGAATTATGTCTTTGATTTATTTACAGGCTACCATATTAAGGTAAAAAAGAATATTTCCAGTGGCACAATTAAAATCCTCCAGGCAAGTGATTCGGGCAGTGTTCTCCGAGGGTCGCTTTCTTAGCCATGTGCTGTAACCATTTCGACAGTTACTTTTTTCTCTGCTTGCTGATTTCCCGAGCTGTTATTTACAAGGTTACACTTCAATAGCTTTACTGAGCCGCTTTCTAACGGAGATTCACGCAAAGATAAATGACCTATTGCAACAACTCCATATTAGTTTGGTTTTTAGCGTTTAATGTTCAAAAGCGACTCAGGCTATGAGAGATGCTGTAGTGGAGGGCTCTGAAAATTTCGACCAGCTGGGTTCCTTTAATCTGTACTGACATTGCACACCATGCAGACATCCTTGCTTTTCGTCTCCAACGAAAAGCGGCTGAAGTGGCCGAGATTCGATCCCGCATCCTTGGCCAGAAGAAGAGTCGAGGGCCCTAAACGCTAAACCGCCACGTCGGAAGTTTGAAAAGGCAAATTTTGATATACGCATGCGGTGCCCCCGCTAAATTGAATCAAGGATTAAAAACAAGAAAGCCTTTTTCAAATTTGAATGAAATGAACATGAAAGTTTATTTTGCATTTCGATTTCTGCATGCGCTGCTGTGAGCGCATGCGGTAATTACAATCAACAATCGCTGCACGTCTTCCGACTTTATGGCGCACGTTCATACCTGTAACTGATGACGACTCTGCAATACGGAAGTGCAGGGAATAAATTCGCCTTTCCACATTAACATAAGTATATGTTCGAGCATAACTCAAAACACACGTCGCCGCCTACCGAACCATTCATTGATAGCTGCATATCAACAGCGATGCTTATTTAAGGGTTTGCATATTCAAAGGGAGCGATGGGAAGTAAAATACCGCCGCCGCTGCTCCGCTGGCAGCATGGGAAGTTAAAATGTCATATATATGACAAGCGGATCCGTACGAGATATCTCTGTAGTAGAAAGAAAAATGCGCTCTAACAAGGCGAAAAAATAGCCAGTACGTAACATATTCGCATATTCATAGGTGTACGTGCAAAACACTGATACGTTTGAATGATAGATGATATTGCCTATGTGTATTGATAGAAAAGAAAAAGGTTCAGCGTGTTTTCAGGGCAATCGTCGAAGGACGACCGCACGTAAGAAAAAGATGCAAAGTGCGAAACAGAAAATCGCAATAGAAAACGACGAATATAAGCATGCAACCCATCTGCTGCCGTGGTGCGTATGTCCTTCAAGTCCTGCATTGTGCGAGGAGCAAAGTACAAGTTATACACAGAATATTCGCAACATTTGTGTGGCGCTCTCAATGGGAGCCCATGCGGCGTGACAACTTGTTTCTTCCCTTAGAGTCTGGTGGAGTGGGCCTTGTTCACTTGTTTGTGCATCAACTTGTCTCCCGTTTTTTCTTTTTCAAATCGGCAAACCATCCGTTTCTTGTAACTGTGCTCATTAGGCGTCTTAGTACACATTTGCCTTACTTATTCGCACCAACTGGGCAGGCTCGTGAGGGGCGTTTATGGGGATTCCTTAAGGAGGTTGCTGACACTTTCAATTTTCTCACTGTGCGTTTCTCTGTAGATTACCTGTATAGCCTCTCGAGAAAGCAGATGACCCAGGCTCTCACTGAGTCTTTGTTCCCTACACCGTTGTATCGGCAGCCTTATCTGGGGTTTTTGGACACCACTGTTCTAAAGCGTGTTAGGCAAATGTGCATTCAGGCAGCTGCAAAAACGTTCTTTTTCAAATTACATACAGCGACGTTGCCTGTCAAGACATTTCTTCACAATAAGGAGATGTTTGTGCCCTGGTCGGTAAATTGTCGTCTCTGTAACGCGCCTGAGACAATTGATCATTGCTTTATTCTGTGCTGTGATGTATGTTCTTTTGGGACATACTACAAAGAACTCTTAAAAAGGACATTGAAATTACGCCTTATACAATTAGATTTTTGCCTCCTGACAAAAACTCTGTCGTGCCTTACGATCTATTTGTGTTGATGGGACTGTTCAGCCTTTGGAAAAGCCGCATGATCGACAGGCATGCAGAGCCACCAAGATCGTCGAAATCTGTGTTTCGGGAGCAGTGTGCTTTGGTGAGAAGTGTATATGCTGCACGTGAAGAACCTCCAAACTGGATGCCGTATCTAGACGCATGTGTATGTCTCCCAGACTTTTGATGTTCTGATGATTGTGCATTGTCGGGCTGGGGATATGACGGGCTCGTATTAAGCAGCCCGGTAACTTTAGACATGGACATGTTTAAGTAAGTGGAGTTGTTCCTTTTTACGGAAGTTTTTCCATGCAATAAAGAAAAAAAAAAAAGCTGCCGTGGTGTAGTGGTTAGCGTGCTGGGCTGGTATACGGTGCAATCCGTGAGATTATGGTTCGATTCCTGGTGCGGCAAGAATTTTTTTTTATTTTTTTTTATTTACGTGCATTTTTTTATTTACCTGAACGTCTTTTTAGCCTGCATCCTCATTTTCCCCACAACGAGGGGCTCTGACCACATTCGACAACGCACATAGCCTGCGACTCCTGCGACTCCTGCGACTCCTACTACTCCTTTTACTCCTACCACTCCCTCAACTCCCACAACTCCCATGTCCAATAACCCCATATGAATAGGTCCTATATACAGATTTTTTTCAATAGGAATGCTCGAGTGTGGCGAGTGTGAAATGCAATACATAGGGCAGACCGAGAACCCCTTCCGAAGTCGATTCAACAACCATCGCGCGCACAGTAAATCTCTCCCCCACCTTTCCCTGTCCAAACAACTTCAAAAGAAAAGCCACAAATTCGACAAACTCAAAGTTATCCTGCTCCAGAGCGGCTTCCGTAGTAACTGCGAACGGGAACATCGGGAATCGTACTTTATATTTAAATTTAATGCCCTGCAGTCCGGTATAAATGAGAGCCCTGGTATTCTTTCTCCACTTCAAATTTCAGTTACCCCCTAAATTCCTTCCTCAAACACACCCAAACTGACAAGTCAGGCTTACTGCAAGCAACTGAAAGGAATGTCAGCCTCCCCCACCATACACGCAATGAAGGCCACACAATGCCTGCTTTCGTCGCCTGTGGTCATACCTGTTACCTGTTACTGTACTTCCTCCCATGTGCGGTCTTTTTTTTTCTACTCTCCACCTGCACGTTTCATCACTCCCCATCTGCACCTGCTTTTTACCCCAACAATACCATTGTACATCCCTCCGGCTAAGCCCTCTGTCCCTCTTTGCCTCTCCGCCACCTGTTTCTTTTCAGCTCTTCGCCTTTAAATCTACCCGCATCGTTTACATTCGCACTCCTGATAAGGCCAGCTTCTGGTCGAAACGCCGAGTCCAATAAATGTTCCTTTAAATGAAGCATACACTTCGCCCTGTATATATAAATATATATTGTAAAAAGCAAGATGTACATTCGAAGACGGAGAAGCTTCTGTGCGCTGTCGCCAGTGACATCGCTATCGGTATGTGCTCTGGATCTGCTCGTATGTGGACGCGTAATTCCGTCTCCTCAACGGTAGGGTCCCGCAACTTCTTTCTCATCACTGGTTGCCTCTGAGCGGGTTACACGGCGATTGTTACCGAGAGGGGTGTCTGAACGCAACCTAAAGGTAACATACACTCACTAAAGGCAGGAAATGATTGTGTAATTAAATCGTTTAAGCGTTGCAATTGTGTTGTCTCGTGGCTGCGTTCACGGCAGGTACTGTGGCTATGAAGAATTAAAAACATCACATGATGCAACCTAAAGGGGAACTGCGTCCAGGAAAGATATTAGTAGCTTATTTTAATGTTGCAATAAAAAAAAAAAACGTTTTGGAGAAAATTGAAACTCAGGATTCGAACAAATATTTTATTCGCTAAAGGTACAGGTACGTAATACTAATCCAGTGCGCCACTGAGGCAGCGAGAACGGCAGGCTTTAAACAGGCTCTTATTCATTTTTGCCATATTTCCGCTATTTGTCGCCAGGTGACGCTGCTCAGAGGACCCTACCGTTGAGAGAACGGAATCACGCTATGTGGACTGTTCCTATACCGATAGCGATGTCACTGGCGACTGCCCACAGAAGCTTCTTCTTCGTCTTCGGATGTACCGTCTTTTCCAAAAGTAACCAGGCTGCGTGTTCCGCTTCTCAGTCGGGTAGCAGAGAATTCATACTACTTCTGAAGCTGTACATGAGTGCAAAACAAAGACGAGTTTCTGTCCTCACTTCTTAGCAAGCTGTCATCCTCTGGAAATCCATGTTGGCTTAAGAATACAAGCAAAAAGCAAATCATGCTGCCCGGTTACTTTTGGCAAAGACGGTACCGTAAAGGCGTTGACCACGGTAAAAAAACGGCTTTCTACATTTTTACGTTTTGTCCAGGGACTGCCTTCTTCAGAGTTAAGCGATGTAGACAAAACACAGCTTTTATAAGTAGACATACGTGCTGAAAGAACATTTTGCTTGGCAGATTGCAGCGGTGGACAAAATCAGAATATGAATGGACAGAAACAATAAGTGTCAGTCAGCAGATTCAGATGTGATTACAGCATTATACAGAGTTGCTTTCCAATATGACACTGCCGCGTGGTCATGTTCATCCAGAAGAAGACACATAATTCTCCTTTATCATAAATTAGGAGAGTGATGAAATGCAGTGAAGAATATACCAGGCGACGTGTGTTGTGCTGGGTAATATGATGGTATTTTGCGGTGTGCCAGCAGCGAGAGGCAGTACAAAAAAAGAAGCAGAAAACAAAACTGGTAAAGAAAGGGCAGAAATGAAAGTCAGCGTAGAATAAACGTGGTATCCAGTGACAGGTTGTGGGATAAGATAGTATCAAGACTGCTGTTATGACGAGAGACAGATTAGCTTCCCAACATTTTCATTTAGACCGCGAGAAACAGTTTTAAATGCGTGTATCAGGAATATTTCGCGAACTTCGCGTTCATAGTGGCTCTTGAAGCCGGATGCTAGTAATGTTATTCGTATTTTTTAAAGCGTACTTAGTAAGCGTACTTAGTAATATTGACATGTGTAAAGATAGGAAGGTTAGGGAGTGTATTGCAGTGAGCTTTGTGATTATTGAAACGATATCTGAACGAAGTTTCTGTTTGGCCTATATACTAAATTTTACAGACTGAACATTCAAGCATGTAGATTACGTAATTCGTATCACATGAGTAGTTACCACGAATTTTCAGGGTAATGTTCGATGCTGTGCTGGAAGCTATTACTAATGTCGTCATGTGAGCGCAAACAGCCCGAACCAAATGGTTCGGGGTGTCTTGTTTTTGATGAAGTTAGAATATTGCCGAGGTTTTCGCCATGGCGATATAAAACGCAGGGGGCTTGGTGAAAAATGTGCTTTGCAATAAAATTCATGGTGTTTTTCAAAATTCCCGCGACGTTTGGGACCGATGCTGAGTGGGTTAGTATCAGGTTGATTTGTGATTGGCCAGATGGTTGCTCTTCTGCTTTCAGGAGTGTCTCGCGGTCAAGAAGGCCTGCGCGTTCTACCGCGTCATCTGTTATTCGCTCTGGGTATTTTCTTTCAATTAGGGTATTACGGAGGTTTGTACAGTTACACTTTAAGTTATGCTCGTCAGGACATATCCGCTTACGGCGGAGCGTATTGCAAATCCCTGAAAACTGCAGCAACGGAAGTGCCAGGTGACGTCACTAAAAAATAAAACAGAACAAAAAGGAAATCAATAAAACTATATATTTTCTGAGTATACATTGAAGTGCAGAAACTAAAATGCATAGGCAATAAAATAGCTTGCTGGAATAAAATTGCTTCCAGAAATCCTTTGATCATGCTACTTGCGTCCGTCGTGTGTAGTATGTTGATTCAAAACGAACAAGGGCGCATTTAAAGATCTCACTGCCGGCCGTTTCTGTGTTGAAATGGATACACACCACGTACCCGATTGAAAGACGTGTTCGATTGCTGTAGGTACAATATTTTTTTATTAATTCACAACATTCAAATAAATTACGACCATATTTCCTGGGGTATGTTTTCCCTTTAGGTTGCATAATACCAGGTTTTAATGCTCTTAACAACAGCAAAACCAGCCGCGAACGCAGCCAGGACATAACGGTATGATAACGGTTACACTATACAATTACTTTCACTGTAATCAACTCCTGTCTTCTGTGAGTGAATGTTACCTTTAGGTTGCGTGCAGACACAGCTCTCAACATCAATCGCCTTCGAACATGCTTTAAAAAATTTTGAATGGATTTACGCCGCACTGATTTTTCAATTCAAGTGGTCAAGTGGATGCAGCTAGCACAGAACCGGGTTAAGTGGAGAAATATGGGAGAGGCCTTCGCCCTGCAGTGGGTATAATCAGGCTGATGACGATGATGATGATGATGATTTTTCAATTTAACATATTCAATGTCACAAAGATGGCGCGACAGACGCCACCGATGTATTACGCTATTTACAGTAAGTAAATTTAATCCATAAAACTATTTTATTAATATTGCATTTCAGTTTCCGTACTGCGCTTTATGATCGAACAAAACGTTAGGTTGTGTTTTATTTTTCAATAAGGCACCCGGCACTTCCCTTGCTGCAGTTTTCGGTGAACGGCAATACGCTACGGCGGATGGCTTGTCCATATGCGATGCTAGTCTTCCAGTGTCTAAGATGGCGGCTTTCGAATGTAGGTATTGGAGTCTGTCTCTAGGTTTCCGGTAAACATTAGCACTAAGTTCGTCATTCTATATTCTATCACATCTAAAACACTAATTATTCTTTGCGAGTAAGAATGAGAGAAGTTAATAACCTCGTGCGCATGAATAAAACTTGAGATGAAAGATCGACGTACTATTTCACTATCTTGCCAAATAAAAAAAATGTCATCAATGAACCTTTTGTAATACTGTGTGTTTAATGGGTTGTTAGCTACAAACTGGTCTTCTAATAAAGCCATAAGTATACTAACCTAGGGCCGATCCATTTGCCCATCGATGTGCCATTTATCTGGACAGTGTCGGTCATGAAATTCAAAACTGTGAAATTTCGAGTATTGATTTCAACATGACAGCTAGCATGGAACCGTCAATGTTAAAAGATAGGTTTTCTTGTTCAAAAACCTGCACAACTGACTAGATGCCATTGGAGTGAGAATTGTTAGTTAAGTGATGCAATATCTAGGGTTACAAGCAATGCAACTTGAGGGATGTTGATGTCAGCTATATCGGCTAGGAAGTGTGTTGTATTTATTATGAAGGACTGAAATGTGGCAGGAATTTTTTGTTCGCCCAGAGCTTTCTGGTTTGTGGATTTTTGTCAATAGATAGAACCTGCCTGGTACAGGGCTCAGTGGAATTAATGACTTGACTGTACTGTTAACAACTTTCTTCCCCAAATTTAGACAGGATAGGGTTTTTTCCAAAACACTTTTAAACTTGTTAGCTGGATCGCTATCTAGAAAACAGTAAAAAGTGGTATCGGCAAGCTGCCTTTCGGCTTCAGCGTATAATCTGCTTTGTCTATGATCACGATGGTACTACCCTTGTCAGCAGGCTTTAAGACAATGTCACTTTGAAAGGCCAGTCTTTTTATTGCTGCAGTTTGTTTTCCGGAAAGGTTCCGCTGAAAATTCTTCTGGGTACTATAAGCTTCCAGTACATTTTTCTGGACTGCCCTAATGTATATATCAAGGCAGCTGTATCTCTGAGTTGGAGGGGTCTAGTGATTTTGCGAATGTGAAGAAGAAAATGGGCTGCTTCGCTGGGCGTTGATGAAGAAGAAGCTGTCGGTGGAATTGCAAACCTTTAAAACTGAAACTCAAGCAATGTTACCAGTCTTGAGAAAGATCGGACCCCTGTCGAAACGTCGACGAAGAATAAGAGAAGTGTTAATCATTTTCGCTGTTTATTTGCTCTTTAGCCAAGAGGCCAAGAACGACTTTTTCGCAAGTATATATATATATATATATATATATATATATATATATATATATATATATATATATATATATATATATATATATATATATATATATATATATATAGCTGTCCTTGAACAGCTTCACGACGTTCCCACAGCGGGTCATCGAGGCGTCTGTCGCACATACGACAGTGTGCGCTGTCGATTCTTTTGGCCAGGGCTATACTGCACATTCCGCCGCTACGTGGCTGCTTGTGACCGCTGTCAACGCCGCAAAAGCTATCAGTTTTACCAGCTGGACTCCTGCAGCCGATCGACATTCCCATAGACCCATTTTCTCGAGTGGGTCTAGAACTTCTGGTGCCTTCTCCACTATCCGCATCGGGGAACAAATGGATTGCGGTGGCCACTGATTACACCACACGCTACGCGGTCACACGAGCAATACCAACCAGTTGTGCAACCGACGTCGCTGCTTTCCTCCCCAACGACGTTATACTCGTCCATGGAGCTCCCCGCCAACTGCTACCATCCACAGACGAACGGTCTTACTGAACGCCTTAACCGGATATTAACTGACATGCTGTCTATGTACGTTTCTGATGACCACCGCGACTGGGACATAACGCTGCCATTTGTGGCATTTGCATACAATTCGTCGCGTCACGACACTACCGGCTACTCCCCCGTCTATCTTCTATACGGCCATGAACCTCTGCTTCCTTTTGACAGCCTGCTCCCTTCTGTCGCCACTGCCAGCTCATATGCTCGTGACGCCATAGCCCGAGCTGATGCTTCCCGCGTCGTTGCTCGCAGCCTCCCAGCACTCCCAGAAACGTCGCTATGATTCCTGTCATTGCAGCACCCAGTATTCTTGCGGCTCTATTGTGCTACTTTGGACCCCAGCTCGCCGCGCTGGCCTCTTGGAAAAACGTTTGCCCCGTTATACAGGACCCTACCACATTTTACAAGTGACTCCAGTGACATGAAATTGCGCCCTTGCATCCCGCACGCCATACCTCTACACCACGCACCGAGACGGTCCATGTTGCAAGCCTCATGCCGTACTACACGGATCCTGGTTTACACGCTAGTACGCACCGGGACGATGCTTTTCAGCCGGCGGAGTAGTGTTACATTAGGCAGTGCATGCACTGATATCTGCATAAGCACGGAAGAATAATCTCGTGAGTTTTGGTGAAGACGACGTCCGAACAGTGTTGATTGGTGCCCGGTTGACGCTGCTGTGTTTCTGTGTGCTGTGTGTGGTGCCATCTTGGACTAATCTTTTGGCCTTACCTTGCCACGTATCAATTATATTGTTACGACAATGTGAAACAGAAGGCCGAAGTGGACAGGTGCGCATGTGAAAGAGGAGGACGAAGTGGTTGCACGTAGCATTCATGCATCCCCGTATATTTTGTAAATAGTAAATACATTTTCCCGTTACAACTTGATGGAGTGTGCGGGATAGTTTTGGAACCTACCGAACATCATCGACGAAGCAGACGCTTGGCCGGGCTCACACCTGACCTAACAGCCATGGTAAGCCACGACCACGACGGAGAAGGTCACTCTTCGCCCTCACTGGAGCTGCTTCTAATTCAGGCCGGGAGCATCAAGTGCCGTTAAGCTCATGACTGCATCAGCGGGAGCCCAGAACATTTTCGGTCTGGCCGATGATGATGTCGAGGACTGGCAGACACACTACAAACGTTGTGGTTTCCTACGTGGACATAAGCCACCAACCACCGCGGGTTCGAGCGTCGCGCGAGCCGAAGCCCCGATCAGCCGTTACCACGCGCACACTGAAACACCGCAGCGCGCATTCAACCTCCACCGGGAGGAGAGCACTTCGCTGCAAGGACACCAACCTCCAAGTTCACGAAGGAGACGTTTATTGAAACGCCATCCTCCAGCGGCACACACACACACACACACACACACGCACACACCTACAAAATATACAAAACGCACAAGTGACACGGAGTGCGCGCCGCAAGCACGCAAGGGCGTGCTGTGCTCTCTCGCAGTGACCAGAGGGTCCCTTTGAGAGAGGGTGGGCAACCACCGCAAGGTACGCCTGTCTCGGATCGTTGGATCACGATCGACAGGCTCGAGTTGCGCTCTCAGGTACGACCCGGAGCAGATGAACTCGAGTACACACTGGTCTGCGCGGACAAAGGCCGGCAGACAAGAACAGTAGCGTACGCACCTTACGATGTCTCGGAGGGGTCTCTCCCTGAGCTCCGCTCGGACCGTCGCGCGAGCGCGGCTGTCGAAGCGGTGCCGTGTTCCCGCCAAAAGGCGCCAATGAGGACAGCCACTGGGACGCCAGGGCGGAGCTGTGGCCCGAACGACAGTGACAAGTCGTCCGAGCCCCTCTCCGCCGCCTCAGGCGGGAGAAAGGGAACGGGGAGAACAACTGGGAAGCGGGCGGCGGCCGCGCAAAGGGCAGCCGCAGCAAGCCCGCATCCCACAACGTGTCAGCAAATACAATCGCTGGGACTCGGCCATGCAACTCGTGAACGTGGTATTCTTTCTGGCCGGCACAGCGCTGCTGTGTTTTGAGAACCATTAAGGCAACCTTTCTACCTGAGAGAAGTTTGTGGAAGAGATAACAAACTGTTTTGGACACGCAAGGCTGAGCTAACCCTTTTTCAACGAGCACAGTTGCCTGGAGAGACTTGCACGACATACATAGAGGAAGTCCTAAAGCTTTGCCGCATTGTTAATATACGCATGCCCGAAGAACACAAGGTTGGCCATCTTATCACAAAAGAAGCCCTAGCCAGTACTTCGGATGTTATCCAGTACTGGCGTACATTTGAAGCTTTAAAAGTATGCCGTATTGTACCCAAATTTGGAAGCCTCTCTAATGTCCCAACAGTTGCCAGCGTTGACTGCACTATCCACGAAGATCTCGCCTCTGGTCCGCAGAGTTGTGAACAAGGAGCTGGTCAAGCACCTGCAAGGCACCAGCGCGTGATCTGTGTACTCGGAATGTGCAGTTCAGCCACAGCAGGCTGAACATCCAGCCTCATGGGCGGGTCATACTTCCTCGCTACTCATACGGCAATGAGCGCGCCTCTTCACGTGTGACCAGCCGCTTTTCTTTACATTCAAACGTGCGTCATGCTGCTCCCATCGTCGATCAACCGCCGTCGAATTCCTCCGGATCCAGCGCCTACGCTTTTCGTGATTCACCCGTTTGCTACAACGGCGGTCGCCGCGGGCACATAGCGCTATTTTGTCAGCGCCGGCGACAGCAGGCTTCACGTTCTTGGGCCCGCCATTGGGCAGGTTTCTGTGACCCCGACAGCATTGAGTAGCGTCAACCACGTCCACTACACCCTCGCCCAGGGGTCTTTCGCAGTGAGCTCTCTCGCTTCTGACCGCAGCTTCAACCCCCCTCCCCCCCTCGCGCTGAGTACGGTTACCGTCGCCACGTCGACGCTCGCCTACGCCATCATCGAAAACTAGCAGGAGCGGTCGATGGAGGTAACGTCGCGAAACGGTCATCTTCGCCAATTTCTCTGCCCACTGTGATGTTGAAGAACAAAGTCCATGTTACTGAAAATGCTGTAAATACATTAGCTTTAGTGAATACTGGTGCCACAATTTCCGTAATGAGTCTCAGTTTTACAAATCGCCTTGGACCGGCAATAATGCTCGCTTGGAATCGAAGTGCCAGC
Source organism: Amblyomma maculatum (assembly GCF_055883805.1). Lineage (NCBI taxonomy): Eukaryota > Metazoa > Arthropoda > Arachnida > Ixodida > Ixodidae > Amblyomma > Amblyomma maculatum. The sequence continues at coordinate 117,636,166 of NC_139350.1, read as the reverse complement.
TTTCAATGAGTCTCAGTTTTACAAATCGCCTTGGACCGGCAATAATGCTCGCTTGGAATCGAAGTGCCAGCTTTCGTGGTGTTGGGGAAGAACATTGGCGTCCAGTGGGTCTCTGCTGCGTGTCAGTGGTCATTGCTAGAGAAACGTTTCGAGTTTAATTTGTAGTTTTAGCAAGAGCCGCACATGATGTTATTCTCGGCATTGATTTTCTGCGCGATTGTGGAGTAACGGTCGATTGCGCAGCCGGCAAAGTTTCTCTGCGTCGGAATATTCTACCTGCTTTTGTAGAGGAGACACCTAGCTCTAGTGATGGCGCATTTTATGTCTCCAACGATATAGTGTTACCTCCTATGGCTGGAATTTTTGTGCCGGTTCACAGCTATGCCGAGCGAACAGGCACCCACTCTGTGTTTGTTGAAGCTGACATTAACGATGCCATGAAGAAAAACTTAGTAGTGTCCCGTGCCGTCGTCGACGTCGTAGATGGTTGTGCCCTCTTGTGGACATTTCGTCAGAACCCGTTTGTTTACCATCCGGCCTCAGGTTGGCTACATTTGATGGCTACGAGGTCCTTTCTATTCGGTCTGTGTCTCCTCATCCGCACCATCGTGTGGATCCTGATTACAGCGCGAATATAACCAGGATGATAAACAAATCGCTTTCGTTATCCGACCAGCTTGACGAACAAGTCCAGGACATGTTGAACAAAGGTGTTATACGGGAGTCCTCCAGTCCTTGGACAGCCCCCGTCATCTTGGTGAAGAAGAACAACAACCACCAGGCGGACTAGTCTGTCTATTCTGCCCACAACGACGGCGTTCCAGTCAAAACCCGATATCGAGACTTTACGCAGCATGTGCGCTTCGCTCTGTGGCAAGGGGAGTTTTGAAACCGCCTCCTCAGGCAACTGGATCCTGAACTGCGCCTCCGCCTTCAGCATAATATAGCGCGTCGAGAAGCAACGCTGTTGTGCTGTTTATAGCTCGATGTTGCGCTCACCAACAAGTATGCTTTTAAGATTGGAACGGCCAACAGACCTGCGTGTAAACATTCCAGCTGTGAAGAGAGAATCGAACATCTCCTATGTGAATGCCCCAAATTTGTGATTGAAAGACATGAGCTGCGTTGTAGCTGCACCGCCTCGACCCTCGCCCTTTAACGGCTGATAAGATCCTTTATCCGTGACCACTGCAGTCGATGGCCTTCAAGGCATACAGGGCACTGCTTAGTTATCTAACCGCCACCGGCTTGAGTGACAAACTCTGTGCCCCACGTCCCATTTCTCTTCCCCTCTTTAATCCCCTTATCCCCAGTGTAAGGCAGCCAACTGAAGGCATTTTTGGTTAAGAACCCTGCCTTCCATCCACATGCTTATCTATCTATCTAGCGCTAGGCCATTGTGACTGGGCGCCCATATCTATGCTTACTTTCTAATTATTCGCATGAACCAGAGAAGCGGGATAATTCCACTTTTCGAGACACTCAAATCCCATCAATTTTATTATTCTCGTTACACTGACACCGAGAACCTATCCTTCCGGAGGAGTTAAGGCAGTTTACCCGCGCGCGTTTTACGGCTAAAGAAATGCAATGCCTTCAATTGTCCCTCAGTGAAAAGCACGCTACCGAAGCAAAGGAGAATTTGGCAAAAAGCGGTACCTAACTTTAAAACTCATAGCAGAGGCGCACAACCTTTCACACTGCAAATGACAATTTTGTACCCAGTGTTCAGGGCAGGATAGACGCCATTTGAAGAGCTATGTTCCAACGACTAAATCTCAGACTTTTGCTTTTGGTGATAGTTTTCATGCGAAAAAAGCACACAATACGCATGCATGTTCCGTGATGCGAATGTATTCAAACTCGGTTGTTTATAACTGAAGCCACTTTAAGGCTTGGTATTTTTACTTATACTACCAGCCCGGTGAACTTCGCGGATTCAAACTCTTTCGCTTCATAATATGAACGCTTTCCCAAAGCTGGAATTTCCATTAAACCGGTCCAGCGGAATGAAATATTGCTTTGACTGCTGCGGCGCTTGTCCGTTGCAAACGTTAATAGAGTTTGGAATGACTTGCCCAGAGCCTTTCCTGTTATAGTTGAGGCTTTAAGGATACTCTCACGCCAGCTCTCTAATCCAATCCTCGTTTCAACACCACGTGTTACCACGTTTGAATGGTAACCATTCAATGGGCTTTAAGCCCGTCCCATTGCTATGCATTCTCAAATGATACCGTCAGAGCTCCGTGGTTTAATGAACTGCTGACGCACAAAGCTACCCGACATGGTCAGTAGACCTCGTAAACCGGGACCACTTGGATAACCTCTTTCTTCTCTCAGATAGAATACTGACTTACTGGCGTCGTTTGATTTCACAGTTGTACATATTTCAACGACTCAGGGGCACTGATGTGTATAGGCTCCATCCAAAATATCACCTGGCATTCGCACCACAGCTTTATGGAACTGCGAAGGGAAGTTGGACATGGGAATCATGAAGTTCGCAACCTGCCATTTCATCATGAGCTCTCCTACGCAGTAATGTAGTGCATGCAGGAGTGTTGGGTTTATTAGTAACGGTGAAATCAATGCTGCAGCGCGCATTCCCAGCGTATAGGAGAAATCGTGAAATGGATATCTTTCTTGTGCATGAACTCATAAGACCTTCTTGATCTTTGTGCGATCAATAGGACGTCGTTCCAGAGAACTAACTGCATTGTTTCATTATGTCACACGAAAGTGTACATTTCACGAAGAAAGTCAAATAAAGCAATATTTCTTAAATATTCAAAGAAATGACCCATGAGCTCTTATTAAGGGACGCGACTTATAGCGAATTATTTTCATAACTCATTCAGTTAGCAGAAAACGTACTGAGGAGAAACAATATGACAACTCTTACAAAATTTGATTAATAAATATATAAAAACTATTTTCTTCTACGATATACATCGCCCTGAACATTGTGCAATGAATGCTTAGTTAACGGAATGAAGCAATGGATGTTCAAAGTTATTGAAAAAAAATGCACCGCGATAAAAAAGACGACTACACACGTAAAGAACAGGACAAGCGCAGACTCACAACCAAGTTTATTTTAACAAACAGACGAAATATATGCAGATAAACGAACAGCTGCCCCTGCGCGGAACCGGCAGATAGTAAAAAAAAAAACACTACATTTCAAGTTATATCTAGATATAAACATTTGCACTCTGGAAAGGAGACAGAAGGCTGGCTGATGCACCTATCACCTTTTTTTCATGATACAGTACGCCTCCTTAACTTCTCGGATTAGCATAGCTCGATGACGGAAAATAATGCTTGTTTGTGGTAAGAGCGGGCCTTGCCCATCTTTGTTATTACATTTCTAAATTTGCCTTTGTTTCTCTGCATATATTTCGTCTGTTTGTTAAGATAAACTTAGTTATTAGTCTGGGCTTATTCTCTTCTTTACATGTGTAGTCGTCGTGTTTTATAGCGCGGTGCATTTTTTCAATCACATCTATTTACCAACTCGCCCAAGTTTCTAGCCTACTAGAGTATGTTCAACGTCATTTGTGTTTTTAATAGCAGGCTACCAAGTCAAAACATACATATATTTTCCTTTAAGACAGACATTTTTAGTTGTGAATATTTTTGATGGACTGTACGTGTCTAGGCAGAGAACAAAATTTATTATCAGAAATATAGAACTAACAAATTTTATGACCTACACTGGCATTGTAATAGTACTACTAAATAAACGAAGTATGAATGGGAGAATAGTACAGAAATTTGTTCTGCAAGGTGAATGTCAAGAGAGAAAGCCGCAGTAGAGATTGGCAAATATTGGAACCCTTCTATGATGTGCCTTTCTGAAGGCCTCATGAAGCAATTTTACTACCCGGCAAGTTCAGAAAAAAAAAAAAAAAAACGTACTGGACACGATAGTAAACTAGTTATATAAATGGGTACAGGTACATTCAAAAAATTAATTTTTGGCCAGGTTTTGTATTTTAAAGCCGCATACCCCTACCAGGACTACAATATATTGCTATGAAAAAGTTCGAAGTTAAGAAAGATATATTCTCACCAGGCAGGTCACTGACTTGGGCCTTGTCAATTTCCTCTAGTGTATGTTCGCCCTTGAGAGATAAGCTTCTTCTTTGCGATGCCGAAGGCCGGATTCTCAATTTGTCGTTGACGATTCCAGTCTACAAAAAGCGTAAATACTCTTCGCTATCATGCTTTTTGAATGAGCAGCGAAGTGACTACAAGAAAACAGGGGATAACTTGGCTAACGTACAGCCTCCATCAAAAATTAAAAGCAAGAAGCATTTGCCACAAATCCGCGTAGTGGAGTTCTTGAATCATCCGTGGGTATCGTCCATTTCTGAGTTGTACGTTTAAACCGAATTTGCCTCCACTGTTTAGAACATCGGGTACCCTGGCGGTATATAACAGGCCACAGGTTGCGCAGAGCACTGGGGCACTTGGGGAAGGCTGTGGCCACATAGTTTGCCCGTTGATTTAATATGTTTCAAAACTCAAGATGCAGCACATTTGCACAGATTCGGGAAAGCTTCGGTTCGAGCTACGTTCTGGTCGTGTACATATACAGTTGCTGAAATGCAAAAGGCCGAGAAAAATAAAACACGCACTGAGCAGAGCTGGCCCTAACTAAAGACTGCATTTGTTTGCTTGCTTTATTCGAAAAAGGGCTCTTAATAACCAATAGCTGCAAGTATGGTCTGTGTCGCCGCTCTGTTGACTATTCCTATAATGCGCGCCAGATAACATTTTTCTTCATGCACCCGACTAATCTATCCGGCTCAAGTGCGCGTCCCTGCCGTATTTGGCGGTCTGGTTGGCTCTAGTTCTGTACAAGCACTACATGTAGCTTGAAGCTGCGGCCGCACATTGTTTTTTTTTTAAGTTCTAATTACTGCCGAAGCGCATTACAGAATGATGACGCAGGCAGTATGCAGAGAAAAAGGAATGTGAAGCCGACTGAAAGTGCAAGTTTGCATAGGATGCGTACAAAAGAAAAGAGACGTAAGTTCTTTTTTCGCTGTTGAACAAATTATACTTGATTTAGTGATCAGCCAAGATGTACTGCTAGAAAGAAAAAAAGAAATACTTTAAGAGCACTGCAGAACATGCACAGCAGAGATGCAAAAGCCTGAGCGTTGCTGGTGCTTTTCGGCCATAGACGTGTCTTCATTTTTGTTTTCTTTTTTATTTTTTTTTATTTTTACCTTTATTTCTGTCAAAGTCCTCCAGCCTCCCTGTGCTCAACAGGGAGAGTTATGGACACTTTCGCAGGAGGCTGGTATAGAGTAGCGGCATGTGAATGAGTAGTGTAGAGTAGTAGGCAGTGTGAATGCTTTTGTGTGTGTTTCTTTTTAATTTGTAAACAAACTGGGAAAAAAAGAAAAAAAAATGTGGTGTAGAGTAGTGGTTAACGCACTCGACTGGGGCACGATATGATGGTGGTTCGAGTACTGACGTGAACACAACTTTATTTTTTTCTAATCATGATTGACACGCCGTAGTAATATGCTACGGTGATACGCCCTCTCTATAAACCCTGTAGAAGTCACTCTGAGGAAGAAATGCTTTCTTGATAATAATAAAAAGATATTTAATCACGCACGGAGCTTCACAAAGGTAAGCAAGGCCTCGCTGTCACTAAGTGATGAACAGATATCTTTCCTGCTTTCTACCATTCAGTGTATCATAATTCACCGAGTCGAACCTGGTTTCCTTCTGCTGTTTACACTCATGTTTGGTAATTCAACATCATAATGCTGGTGGGCAAAGCCAAAAAGTCAGTTATTGGCTTGACGACTCTGCCCTCTTTACAAGGCAACGATAACACGCACAGTTCAATACATTGCTATTTGTGGAAACAGAGAAGATAATCAAGGAGTACGCACACTGAGAGCATATTGATTATACAAGAAAAAATAGAAGGGCAGTACAGTTTGACATAGTGTACATTGCATCTGTAGTACCGCTCTGAACAATCACGAATGCGCATACAAAATAATCATAATACATTTTGACAAAGTGATGGATAATTTGAACCGCGTTACTTACCACCAATCGTCTCCGGGCCATACCCTCATTTACCCTTACGCAGCACGAACTACCGTAACTGTAGAAGCATATGCAACCGTCACCTTAGCCCAAACTATAAAGAAACAAACTTGTACACTGTTCTCACCAGTCAGCTTCTACTCTAGAAATACTCCCTATATCAGCTGGCCCACAGGATGCCGCAAATTTTCGCCCTAAAACTCGCGAAAAGAATGTGTAATTCGAATATTACGAAGGTATGACAGCCAATAAACACGCGACTTTCTGTATCACTTCCCTTAATAGATTATAGTATTATTCACGGAACCATCCTCCCACTCTAGTTTGGAACTGTGGATTAGAAGGGCAGCTGATCATAGCGGAATTCAATATAACGAGCTGACAGTTCAGCTCCCTTCCGTAATTTTAAACAAAGAACCTGGATTGAGGGCTTTCAGCATCGGAAGCAAATCAACATACAACTTGACAATCCTTGAAGAAATAAGAAGATGATTCCGAAACTTCGCCTTGAACTTTCCGCCTCATCTATTGCTCTCCCAGAATTAAAAAATCAACCTGCACATTCAGCCTTATCTATTGCTTTCCCTGGAAAAAAATCAACTGAACTTCCTTCATACAGCGGCTTCCCGGTCACACCACTATGTCTCAATAAACACGAAACAATCACGAGGGCTTGCTCAGGTTCACTCACAAAGCCTTAGCAACCTGCGGGCCCACTCAAGCTCAGACACACACAGCTGGGCTCACTGAGCTCATGATCTTCAAACTCTTTTAAATCACTAATCACACAAACAAACTCAGTAACAACTCATTCGGAGTCAACTACTCTTTTGACTCACGTCATGCGCCGACTCAAACGAGCTAGGCTTACTCACTGATTTTCACCCGCGACTCATGTCGACTCATTTATTTGGGCTCACTGAACCAGCTCATTTGGCCTCACTCATGTCGGCAGAAGGCTCATATCGTACAGGCTCACTCTTTTCTACACACAACTCATCTGTAGCCACTCGTTCCGTTTTACTAACTGATTTTATAATAGTCCTCTCGACGCCCCCCCCCCCCCCCCCCCCCCATTCGCCTTACTCGCTCATTCCAGCTGTTTCATTTGGACTCGGGACTCATCTACACTCGCTGATTTGTTCAAAAAGAACAGAGATAGGGTCACTGAGCTGAGAGTTGTATTCTTTTTCTTAGCGAAAGTGGCACCGAGGAAGGGAATCATCTTTTGGAAAGAGGTTACATCTGGGGTTCGGAGTTTTGTTTGATCGTTTCAATTAACGTTAGCGAGCCTGCACGCGTGATTTTATTGCTAAACCATTGTATTACTCATAAGTGACAGTACCCGGCGTCGTCCAGCAAAACTGGCGCAAAGTGACGCCAAAGCCATGTGGCCTTCAAGAAGCGTAGCTCATTGGGCCAGTTGGTGCATGGTACGGGGAATAAACCACCGGAAAAGACGTCCTGTGTACTTATATGTGCGAACGCGTCTTATTTTTTGCTTTATTCTCCATACCAGGTGACCTTGCGCAGGAACTTCAAACGTGTTAAACGTGAAGTTAAGCGTGCAATTAAAGTGGATAAAACAATAAATGCGTTGCTGAATAAAATCCGTCATAAATATTAAATGTTTCAGTAAAGAAAACGAGTATGATGAGAAGGCTTCGAACCCAGTGCGCTCGGGTTGTGAGCAAGACGAGTCTAGATACGCCATGTAACGCTCACTTTTGCGGTTTTTTAACGAAAAAGGTTCATATGTAGTACATCGTAACCTGACTGAAGATAAAGCGCACGGGAAGACACACACAAGAGAAGACACAGGACACGCGCTAGCGCGTGTCCTGCGTCTTCTTCTCTTGTGTGTGTCTTCCCGTGCGCTTTATCTTCAGTCAAGTTACAATGCACCATCTAGCCCAACTTCAAGTTTTGTTAAAGTACATCGTATGGTCAGTGAACCTGGAAAAAGAAAATAAACTCGCGTTGTGATGATACTGCATTGGCATTCGCAGCACGTAAATAGTCTTGAGTCCCTTCCATAAATTTCTGCCTTGTTGCCAAACACATTCAAAGGTCAATATTATATGCAGTCGGAACGCATAAACCAAAAGGCAGAAAAGGCTGGACTGGGCATCTTCCTATCTGGGTTTGCATAACATTGGCGGCATTCATTAATACTTAAAGTCTTATTATAAGTACGCCAGGGAGTTAAAGCAGGAAGGCATTCCACAAAGTTCTGTTCTTAGGTTACTCAGAGTCATCGCCAAGACGCTGCGCCTGGAAACATCCTTGGTCGCGGCAATTCAGTATTTCCTCTCCTCTGCTTTTATCCAATCAGCAAAGGAAAAAAAAGCGCACACTATCATTCAGAAAAAAACCAGTCATGTTGAAAGTTTGAGCCCGGACTGATGACTCAGTTCGTTATTTCAGTGCGAGTCATGGTTCATGATTCATGCACGACTAAGACCATGATCCGAACAGGAGTTCAGACTCACTCATGAGTCAAGGCTCATATCATGGTCTGAACGTGAGCTTCAGGGCGCCGACGAGAGGCGATAAATGAGGAATAGTGCCTATAGCTTCAGCTGACTAGAACACTAAGTCCAGCTCTCCGACTGTCTCGGAAATTCCATCAGCCATACAATCATCTCATCAGCCGTAACCACTTCTTTAGTCTTGGAGTCTTTGGCTTGCGCAAGAACCCCTCGGCTGAGACACAAGCAACATATTTAAGTTTATTCTCTCTCTCTCGCTTCAGTGAGACGACAAATCGCAAAAACAAGGAACAGAAAACGTATACATGTACAGGTATAAAGCCATGGCGCTGCTGAGCTCGTTCTTCGCGGTTAGAAAGCGGAGTTGTTGTGTAGAATAAAGCTAAGCGAAGGAAGGGTGAGAAAGAAGAGGAAACGGGCGTGAAAGAGAGGCTATGGGTTTTCCGGACGAAGATATTTTTCTGCAAACCAAAAACCATGCGTACACCGGAACTCGTTGCAGCACAAACTCCATCATAAGCGCCAAGAATACTGTATCCGTACCTTGCCCCATCTCCCCGATGGAAATTAGTAATTTTGATAGGTTGTTTCATAATATAGAATATATCTTCTTCGGCGAATCTCAATTCACAAAAATGCATGTGCAAAGAATCAAACTATTGCACCTGGGAAAGTTTTGGTCTTTTCAGCACCTGACCTATGCCATGTTGAAAATGCTCGTACGGAAGTGACGCCATTGCCTTTACTACGTTAACACGAGAAAAAAAGGGCACAGAAGCAGCGCAGAAAGCGCACCGAGGCACGCGTATGGGCACGAAAGGTTTGCAGGTAGAATCCAAAACAGATTACATGAAGCTTTGATGAGATCTATGAAAGGAGCTAGTCAGTGTGGAGCAGAAACCACAGTGCTGAGATACATACCAAAAAGACCCCCTCCTCGCTCCGATGCATAAGGACCGAGGACCTCTGCTTGCGATCAACGAAAAGGCTTTCGTCGAACTTGGAACCATTTACCTGCAAACAATTTTTTTCTGTGATTCCACTAATTATTCACTCCGTTATGTTGTGCTTTCGCTTTGTCCACAGAAATTAAAAAAAAAAACATCAGCCAGACACGCAAAACCTTTTCGCACAGTTCATATTCTGGTTTCAAGTTACGACGTTAACCTGCCCCCATCTGCTCAAAACAACCTGATGGTTTACTTATACACGTCACGACACTTGTTGCAGCCTTCACAAAGGCTTATGATTGCCTAGGTAGCCAAGACTACAGCCTTAATTTCGGCTCAAAGCAGGACAATGTGTTATGTTATGTAGACTTTTATCCTAACTTGTTCGGCTTGATTCTAACAATTTTCCCATGGGGGCGGGGGGGGGGGGGGCTGCGTGTATCACATGCCTGCATTCCTGTGGCTTGGGTTGTCCTTCCTGACCGGCGCTGCAAAAGCTTATCAGCAAAGTGGGGAAGCACAATCCTCTGCAGGAAAAAGCGGGAGTATGCTGATTGGCAATGCGCTGTCGCTTACCTGCTTATCTGCACCTGTTATCATCTTTGAAAGAATGATTTCCAACTCTAAAGATTCTGTATCAGTGAAAGTTGAATATGTTAAATTATTTTTCTTATCGGACAGTCGAGGCATCGGATAGAAAATCATAGGAAAAAGTACAGCTCTACTGTTCGCATTTACTGAAGTCCCTTTCAGCAGAACATTCAATATATAGAATGCGCCGCTCTAAAGGTGACGCTTCTCCTAAATGCAAACGCGAAACGTGGTATGTTGCGCAGTTACTCGGTTCCTATGAAGGGGAGGGGCAAAGCTGGGGAATGAACTCGCCTTAGGTTCTTTATAGACACCTGTACCTGGCGCTTCACCAGTGCTTTAATCCTCCGCTTTTGACAGCCGCTGCTCATTCTGTTTGGAGGTGGCCAACACCTTCCACACGGTTTGGGTATACTGAAATTATCCTTCCCCTCCCCACCACATCCACATACAAAGTAATTTTCCTACCCGAGATGTCTAGGATACGACACTGCTCGGCTGCCAGAAACTATCGGCACAACAGGGCCTGGTTCGGCGGAACTGCGCAGCGGTCAAGACCAACGGGATCCCGGAATGGGGGACCCCGCTTGTATTGCAAGGGGCGAGACCCATATAGTGGCCTCCGTTTGAGCACCTCTGCGGTAAACAGAAACATTAATGCTTTTCATTACCAACACCACCCGCGAAGCGCACGCGCATTCAACCGTATGCCAGGCATCGAAAAGATTGACGCACTGGTCACGCATCTACGTGCTGCTCCATGGACACGACTTAGCTCTCCAAATATTTATCAAGGAAAGTTTGTATCGGTCGGAGCGCACGCTGCTAGTACCTTGCGTCTCGCGCCACGTGGCCAAATTGCCGTTGAGGCTCAGTTGCATATGAACGTTTCTGCGGATCATGGTTTGATAAAAGCCAGTGTTGATCATAAAAAAGATGTAATTCTATTAATTGCACACAATAAGCACAATAATAACTCAATTAAAATATGTTGCAGTCAATTCCTTTGTCTCCTTCAGCAGTATATTCAAACAGGCGAGTTGGTGGAACATATCGAAAGGAAAACCGCGTTAGAAACAAACACCAAAGCAGAGAACCACAGGACGAGCGCTCAGACCGCTTCAAGTTGCCGAGCAGTAAGTCAAATTTTGGTGTACCGAACGCAGTCTTGATTGCATAACAACAGTGCCGCGTTCAGACAAATGAGCCAGACCGAAGACCACTTTCAAGTGGTCTCAATGTTCACGTCGTGAAACAGGTTTACAGGGTTAGCGTTGGAAGCAGGTGCCCAAAGCGGTGCACCAAAGCATCTCCGCTCGCTAAAATTGATCCTGGGGTGCCATTAGCGAAAGCGCACATTTCAGATGCACGGCGCACCGATCTATGTGTTGAATTTTCCGCTGAATGCGAGTTCGATAGAAGGAAACATCACTCTTGCACGTTTGCACGAAGTTTTCAAGAAATTATTTTATGAGCTAGATATAAGTAACTATTCGATATATCGGTTTCATTGCGTAGGGGACCGACTGTATATATATTGTTTCGCAATTTGACAGGTTAAACGATAGAAAACGAAGAGTCTAGCTAAAATTGTTTCCATCAAACTAACCTCCGAATACGAAGGCATTACGCTGTGTTTAGTGAGAGAAAGGGGGGGGGGGGGGTATTATGGCATGTTTTAAGCCCTAAGAGCGTAGCAATTCTAGAAAAACTGTCATTATCATTGACATTGGACGAAAAGTACAGTGCCATATATTCTTAGGACCAGGCTTGATTTTTATTGTAGCATATCGTCTAAATTCACGATTTCTGGCTGTAGTCCACGCGTGACCCAAGAAATTGTATGCAGCTTTAGTTGCTGAAGCTCCTGAATTTATTTTCTTCAGCTGGGAAGCACGAATCGCTCGCTAGATTACGCAATTAACTATAGGTCTGCTCTATTCAGCATGACGTGTAGCTTACGACGTTATGGGTCACGGTTCCGTTGACTTCTACATCCAGACGCAGCCGTGGAAGTGTTAGCGTAGCTTTCTCAAGATTCAGCGTCACATCTTCAGTAACCTGGACAACCACTGATCCGTCAGTTCCTCGTTCTTCAAGCACGCGAGGGTATGCAATTTGTCGTCCCGCACTGCTATCTGCAAAGAAATAAACAAGTGGCTGAAGTGACGGGTTGAGTCTGTATCGAAAGAAATAAAAAGGCAGGTGAAATGAGATTCTCAGCTCCGGCTGATGCACGCGGAAATCAGATCGTATAGTTTGCTGAAGATGTTTATACAAAGTTGTTCTTGAACGAAAATATTACTTGAACCATATCTACGTTATTAATATTCTTGGACTTTAATGCGTATCCTATAACTTTTTTAACTCTGCTAATTTCTTAAAGGAAACCGGGCCTGCAGGAGAAGATACATGGCGCAAAAGGAACAGGACGCAGTAAAGAATAAACAAGGAAAAGGCGCTGCGTGTTTCGTCCTGTTCATTTTGCGCCGTGTGTCTCCTCTTGTCATGCACCAACAAGACCAATGATTGATTCTTACGGCCTGCAGAAAACTAATAAGTGTTCTTATTGGCTCTCACCAATAAAGCGATGCTCGCAATAAAATTCAACTGTAAAAATAAATTTAATTTATTCCCTGAAAACGTACCTAATGTAAATAAGTTAGCGCTCTGCTTATTTGATCATTGTGTACGGGAAAAGAATGGCGAGCACTAACTTGCTTACCTGCAATAGCAGCAAGGAGTACCACAAAGCTGGAAAATTTCCTCATAGCTCTTCTGTCCGGCCGAGTGACTTTGGAAGTGAACTATGTAAGTTTTGTATTGCGAGCACGCATATATCACAGCAGGCAGGCATTAAGGCGCTGAAAAAGCAACAATGAAGTAAAAAGAACATGCGTTTTTCTTTTCAAATTTTCTTTGCAGCATACGTTCTCAGTCAGCTCCATGCACTGGTTACAAATCACGCAAGCATGTAGCTCTTGTCAAAGGAACACTGAAAATGGCGTATATGAGAACTTACGCAGGGAGAGTGAAGAATCGCCTGCGGAATAAACGCTGAAGCTGAAGCTAGGACTGAACACGTAGGTTTCATACGACTGGAAGCTGCATTTAGCTTCTCTTATACCCTAATCTACCTCAAAAATTTTATATTTAAGAGGGAAGGTCCTTACTTCTCACGTTCAGCGATTTCTGTCGGTCTGTCTGCGGCTCCAAGTTCAAGATGGCGGATTTTTCCCGTAGCTATTATGGGCTTGAGTTAGAATTTTTTCAAAGGCCGAAGTAGTGTTCAACATGGTGGTTTGCAACCCTAGCAATCCAAGAATAATCAAAAGACATCATCACCTACCAACGAGTGACGCTCTGTTAAACATTTAAGAAAAAAAAAACATCGTTCATCGGGAATCGAACTTCTACCACTCCGATTACCAGACGAGCCAACTACCGCACGCCGTGCATTTTTTTACCGTGTTATTTATTACACGAGTTGAGATTACACAAGGCGGGCGGGAGAATAGCATATCTTAGTTCTCCTTCTACAGAGTTCCTGTCGTCTCCCTGGCATCGTATAGTAATATAGGGGCGCAAAACCCGAAGCATTGTTCACCTTGCTTGTTTGCCACCTTAGCAATCCAAGATGACGTTTATCCTAAGGACAACCCTATGTCACGTGGTGCTACCCAAGAGGACGGCAACCCTAAGGTCCGCCCTAGGTCACATGATGCCCCCACAGAGGGCGGCCAAACCTGCGGATTGAAAAGACGGTGTTGAAGAGGCTACCACCGCAACATTTACAGCTTTCGCTCTATTTCACTGGGTTTAAAACATACTTAAGCCTCCAAAATTTTTAAATCCTTGGCGCAAGGTAGCTCACACACAAATATATGCATGCATGCATATATATATATATATATATATATATATATATATATATATATATATATATGTACCGTCTTTGCCAAAAGTGACGAGGCTGCAACTTTTGCTTGTCGCTCGTGTGGTGAAGCCAACATGGATTCCCAGAGGATCAAAACTTGTTAATAAGTGAGGACAGGAGCTCGCCTTTACTTTGCACATATTTTCAGCTTCCGAAGTGGTGCGAATTCTCTACTATCCGTCTGAAAAGCAGATCACGCAGCCTGGTTACTTTTGGCAAAGACTGTACATACATACATACATACATACATACATACATACATACATACATACATACATACATCCAAAAAACTTAACGTCGGAGAGGCCAAGGCAAGCGCAGAGAAGTAATTTATTTTACTGCTTGCTATTGACCTGAAATATTCCTGCCAATAATTTAGGGTGAAAGATAATTAGAAACAAAATAGAAGGAAGAAGAACGGTCCAATGATGGGAACTGAACTCACGGTCTCTGAACATCGCGTCTGGTTTTCCTACCAGTTGGGCTATTCATCGACGACTGTTCAACTATATACATTTTGGGGTATTAACCTTGCAAGACGAAGAACTCATTCTGTATCAGAATGCTTCATTCACAGTCTCTGTAGTCTTTTGTTAATTTGTAACATATCAGGTAGCCGCCGCTCCCTTTTCGTCTCGGCAATGAATGTGTATCTGCTGGGCCTCATTTTAAACCTGGTGGATTGGCAGCGGCCACCCAGAGTGACTCACGGAGACAGGACACTGACGTGCACTCGGCGGCAAGTGATGAGTACGGGTTGGTACCAGTCGTCAGTAAGAAGACCAAGTGTACGATGCGCAAACGAGCAGAGTCACCCTCGTCAAGCACGTCTATGATCGTCACGGCGCGAAGTGCCTCGGTACATACAGCTTTGTTTGTACCGCAGTAATCGACGTACAATTAGAAGTTCCTGAACAGGCAAGCCATCTTCATACATATAAAGCCTAGTACCGCGATGGATCAAAGACGTTAGAATAAACAGCTATAAGAACGCAATTGCCATTGATGTCAATGAGCGAAGCGCACTAGACAGTTTGCCCGACGTAACTAAACAGGACAATATTAGCGTACGCCCTCTTACTCTTCAAAAGAGGGGAACTATGGCTGTGTAATTTGCAATGTTGACATCTCCCTTTGTGACGCCGATTTGAATAGGTTAATCACGACGGCGACCAATCGCTTTTCAATAACCCGAGTTTATAGCCTAAGAAGAGCTACATGCACAAGCTGACTTTCACGGAGGACTGCATACCATCGTACATGAAGGGTCGGCACTTTCGACACCCAGTATGACCTTTCGTGCCTACGCCTTTGAAGTGCAGGAAATGCATGAGGGTCGGCCACGTGAGTGCTGTGTGTAAATACTCCATCGTGTGCAACAGATGCTCCTAACCACACAGGGTAACATCTGCCACGCCACTACCTTAAAGTGCGCCAACTGCCGTGGCCCTAACAATTATTCGTCTAGAGATTGCGCCTGTCTGAAAACCGATCGAGCGGTACTGAAACAAATGGTGTTGACCTTTCTACGCACAAATAAGCCGCTGCTAAAGAACAGCGACGTCGTTTGTGCCACCAAAGGTCGTAGAAGAAACGGATAACCTTTGAAGCGAAATGTCATGTTATCCCAAATGCATCAATGGCAAATCCATTCCCTACGAGAGAAGCCATCCCTTCTTGGGAGCTTTCATTGATAGAAATGTTTCATGGAGTCCCCATCTCAAAGAAATGAGAAGCAAACTTGCAGCGATTGTCCAAGTTCTTTCCTTTTTAGAAGGAAGTGCTGGGGCGCACCAATGCACCTGATGCGCTAACTGTGCCGGCCACAGTTTCTGGGTGAGATACAATAAAGCTTCCCCATATTTATTACCATTAGAAAAATGAACATCAGGACCCTTCTAAACCTGCAAGCTCAAGCTCTTCCTATATGCCTTGGACTACCAAAATGTGCCTCAAAAGCAGCGACTGTTCTTGTCGCCTGGGAGCATCCTATTACTACGCACCCGGCTGTTGACACAATGAGAACACCTAGTCGGTCCCCAACAGGGGTCCTTAGTCATCATCAAGATTTCCTTCTAATAATTAGGCCAAGCACAGCATTTGCCAATGTTAAAGAAGCTCATCGCACCTATATTCCTTCGAAATTCACCCTTACTGTACGACCATCCTCCCCACATAGAGTACATGCATTTTTGCAAAGAAGTCAAGGATTTCATCACCTGCTCTTAAACAATAGACATTGTATTATCTGCACTTCAAACATCAATGCCGTATACATATCTACATAGATGGCTCAGTTAATGCAAACAGTTCCGTAGGTTCTGTGGTTTTAACGGGCAAGTCAAACCTGGTAAAGGTTAAAACGTCATATCTGACTTCTTCAACTACTGAAGAACTGGCTGCCCTACGCGCTGCAGTTGAATGCATTTGCCAAGAACATTCAATTGACTGTACAGTGTTCACAGATTCTAAATAAGCCCTTTAAGACCTGCAAGCTGCACTACGCCGCCGGTCACATGGCCAACTCGTTGCAGAGATCCGCCAGCTGAACCACGATGCAATATTGAAAGGTGACGATAATACTTTTCAGGGACTGCCAGGACACTGCGGTATCAATGGAAACTACAAAGCGGGCGAGGCTGCCCGCTCTGCCCACACCGACGTCTTTGCAATAAAAATCCCTGTATCAAGGGTTAACGCGGTATGTGTGCTTCGCTCTTTGGCCCTGGAGATCGCATTTTCAGTGTGGAAGATGGCGGAGTTTTGTAACCACCGCCTCCGAGTATTGGATCCTGAACAGCGCCTCGGCCTTCCCCATCGTCGAGAAGCAACGTTGCTGTACCGTTTATGGCTCGATTGTGCTTTAGCGAACAAGTATGCTTTCAAGATTGGAACTGCCGACAGATCTGTGTGTGAAGATTCTTGCTGTGAAAAGACAATGGAACATCTCCTATGGGAATGCCCTAGATTTTTGAGTGAAAGACATAAGCTGCGTTGTGCGCTGGACTGCCTCGACCATACACCCTTAACGGCGAATAAGATCCTTGATCCGTGGCCATTACGGTCCACTGCATTCGAGGCATACAGGGCACTCTTTCGTTATCTAACAGCCACCGTCTTGAATGACAGACTGAATATTTCACGTCCCTTTTCTCTTCCCCTCTTTAATCCCTTTACCCTTTTCCCCAGTGTAGGGAAGCCAACCGGAGACATTTCTGATTAACATCCTGCCTTTCGTCCTACTCGCTATTTATCTATAACCCTGCGTGTAACATATACCGGGTGTCCCAGCTAACTTGAACCAAAGGTTAGAAAATAATATAATTGAGGTAGGTCAGTGAAACCAGTTTCATACAACTGCCATCCTCTTTGTGCACCAGAGGCCATTTTTTTACAGTTCAGTTCAGTTTAGTTCAGTCGTTCAGTCGTGTCCGACTTTTCGTGACCCTATGACCATATCACGCCATGCTTTCCGGTCTCTCACTATCTTCCTAACATCACATAACTTCATCTGCAGCACCTCGAGGATGCCATCTAACCATCGCGTTCTCTGCCTATCCCTTCTCCGGTGACCCTCAACCTTTTTCAACATCAAATCTTTCTGCAGCGACTCCTGTCTTCTCATCAGATGACCAAAGTAGCTGAGCTTTACCTTAGAATTTGACCCTAAAATGAGCAGGCAGGGTTTATGGTCGACAATATCGACTGATTTGATCTTCTGGCCGTCTAAGGAACTCTCAAGAGTCTCCGCCAGCACCACAATTCAAACGCGTCAATTCTTCGGCGGTCAGCCTTTTTCACAGTCCAACTCTCGCATCCATACATCACAACTGGAAAGACCATAGCACGAGTTATACGGATCTTGGTTGGCAGTGTAACGTCTCTGCTCTTTACTAGGCGGTCAAGGCTAGCCATGGCTCTCTTTCCCAGAATCTGTAATGTTCTTACCCTCATGGTAAGAACATTAAAGAGAGGAGTGGGTGGAGTACAAGAAAACAAAAAATAATGCACAGCATAAAAAGTATACAAGTAAAAAAAGGTGTCAGCATAGTTAAGAATTGCGTAATATTGCATAAGTATTATTTCGGACTCAAAATTATATTAGAAGATATCATTAAGCAATATGTAAAGAGTAATTTCGCGGAAATGTTTAAATGCACGGCACTCTGAGGTGAACACAGAAAAATTAAAGCAAACGTTATACAGTACTAGCGAAAATTTGCATGGTCGACATTGCGCACGGCAGACTGGAATAATGAAAAATTAGTGATCGTTGCAATAGGACTGGGAAGGCGATTCCAGTCTTTCGATGTGTTGGGTATGAATGAGTCAAGGAAACTTCTACTATTGCATGCAGTTATGCCCACTTTGTGAATGTGGTCTATGCGAAATGATATATAAGAAGGCGGAATGAACAGTTTATTACGTAGGTCATCATGATAAAATATCTTATGAAATAGGCATATACGCACGAGCTTTCGACGAGTTGCGAGAGTTAACAGGTTGAGATTAAATTTCATCGTGGATGCGCTGGCAGTGCGGTGATAGCTAGAGAAGATGAAGCGAGCTGCGTTTTTCTGAGTCATTTCTAGTTGGTTGATAAGATAATTAGTGCATGGATCTCAAACTGACGATGCGTATTCGAGTTGCAAACGAACAATGGTTTTGTAGAAGAGAAGCTTAGTGTTAGCAGGGGCTGAGTGAAAGTTCCATTTTGAATAGCCTAACAGGCGGTTAGCTTTGTTGACCATAAATTCGACGTGAGTTCTGCAGCTAAGGTTAGATGTGATGTGAATGCCTAGGTACTTGTATGACGTTACTGATTTGAGAGCAACGTTGTTAAGATGACATGCACTTAAGTTGCCAGTCGACCTTGACACTCGTAAGAATTTACATTTGTTAACATTTAGTGTCATTTCCCATGCATTGCACTAGGAAGAGATATTGTTAATATGAGGTTGTATTGCACGTACGTCATCATCAGTTATTATTTTACGGAAAAGGACGCAATCATCGGCAAATAGATGAATTGATGAGGTAACGGAATCAGGCAGATCATTAATGAATATTAAGAAGAATAAGGGCCCAATCACGATACCTTGCGGAACACCAGAAAGGACGTGGTGTAAGCTTGAGTTAGTGCCATTAGCTCCTACGAACTGCTGACGTTCTGTTAGAAAGCACTCAAACCATTTCAGTACATTAGTATCAAGTCCTATTGGGCGCAGTTTTAATAGCAGAAGTCGGTGGCAAACCTTATCAAACACCTTAGCGAAATATAAAAATATGCAATCTGCAGTTGAATGACGGTGAAGAATTTTATGCAGCCTGTGGGTAAAAACGACGAACTGTGTTTCGCACGAATATGACTTGAGAAAACCATGTCGTGCATGACGAAAGAACGAGTTAGATTCTAAAAACTTTACTATGTGTGAAAAAGGGATATGTTCGAGAATCTTACAGGGTTGGTTGGTTTGTGGGGTTTAACGTCCCAAAGCAACTCAGGCTATGAGAGACGCCGTAGTGGAGGACTCCGGAAATTTCGACCACCTGGGGTTCTTTAACGTGCACTGACATCGCACAGCACACGGGCGCCTTTTCGCCTCCACCTAAAAGCGGCCGCCGAGGCCGGGAATCTATCCCGCGTCCTTGGGAACAGTAGTCGAGCGCCATAACCACTGCGCCACCCCGGCGGGTGAGAATCTTACAGGGGATACTGGTAATTGAAATCGGGCGATAGTTATTAGGTGAACGTTTGTTTCCAGAGTTATGTACTGGAATCACTTTCCCTATTTTCCAGTCTGTCGGCATTGTACTACGCTCAAGAGATTGCTGGAATACTTTAGACAGAATAATCGAGGAATATATTTTCGTGCTTTTTAAAAACTGATTTTAGCAGTCAGTTCCGGCAGCTGAAAAAGGTTTCAGCCATCAATAATTTTGGCGATTCCATCGGGGTTGATATTGACAGGGTTCATTAATAGATAATTATAAGCGCGACAAAAAGGCATGTTGTTAGACAGGGATTTATTGAAGAAAGTGTAAAAAACATTGTTTAATATTGATGAGGATTCCCTGTTAGGAATAGCTTCGTCGTCGGAACTTGTTAGAGTGATTTTAGACCTGTCTGCCGGATTAACAACTTTCCAAAATTTTCTAGGATTTGCTAGCAGCACATCCGGTAAAGTCTTTGTGAGAAACATTTTTTTTAGAATTTTTAATGGCTAAAATATAAGCATCATTTGCTGCGCGATATGATGACCAGCGAAACTGGCTGCGTGAGGTTTTAGCTAGTCGGTATATGCGTTTCTTTCGGTTAGATAGCCGCCTAATGTGCGAGTTATACCACGGCCCCTTTGAATTATATGGGATATTTCGAATAGGAATGAAACGGTTAGTAAGCTCAGCAACCTTGTTCTTGAACAATGTCCAGTTAGCTTCAATGGGGCGTAGCTCAAAGCCTTCTAGGAGCTTCGTTAGAAAGAGGTTTATTTGTTTAAATCGGCGCGATGGTAATTATGCAGTTTTAGTAGTCTTTGATCTTTTCTGTTTGGAGATGGTAATGTGAAAATTTAATACAAGATGACCACTCAAACCTGGTAAGAATGTTATTTCTGACCATAATTCAGGATTTGAACAAAGAACTAGATCCAGTATATTAGCCGTGGTATCTGTTACAAGTGTTGGTTGTGTGACAATCTGCGCGAGGTTAAAACACGAACATAAGTCTACAAATTATTTAGAAGTCGAGGAACTGGAATTTATAGGATTAGCGCCAAACAGCCAGTTAATTTCACGAAAATTAAAATTACCCAGTAAAAATATAGGTGTTTTCGGGAGTCGCATCGTTGCGATGCTAATGGTATCATGAAGCTCCGAGACAAATATCGGTGATGAGTTCGGAGCGCGATAACAAGCCCCTAATATAACATGACGGTGGGTTAGTTTTAGATGTACCCATACAATTTCCAAAAACGTAGTGATGTTAAGAGCGAAAGAATTGATGTGTTTTTAACGGCTATGAGGACGCCACCAACGTGCCTTGCGCTCCTATCGAGTCGATAGAATTGAAATTTCTTAGGCGAGTCAAGAATTTCACTGTCGCGAATGTGCCCATCAAGCCATGTCTCGGTTAGTACTAAAATATCAGCGGAACAAGAGGCAACAAGAGACGAAAGTTCAGTACATTTTTTGATGGCGCTTCTTATGTTAGTGAACAAGACAGACACGTATGTTGGTGGGGAGCTGCACCCACTACCCCTCTGTAAACGTTTATCGGATGACGTTGCATTTTGCTGCTGAGAAGGCGACTGCGCTGAACTAGTCTACGAGAGACAGTTTGCTTTGAGGTAGTGTGAATTAAATCTGATATGTTGTCTGTGATAGGATCGTATGTAAAGCATTTGTTGTCGATGACTGGCTTAGTGTACTTGAGCTTGAATAATGATGAGTTTGGTAGGGATTTGGTATATTCGTATAACCTCTTTCTGGCTTGGCGTGTGGCTGGGGAAAAATCGTCTGTTATACTAAGATTGTTATCTTTTAGCTGTGCTTTTGCTTGCAAAACTTTTTGTTTGGTCTTGTAATTCGTGCATTTAACTTAAACGGGGCGGTTTCTGGAATGGTTGTGCTGTCCGATACTATGCGCGCGCTGAATGTCCGATGAAGTTATCTCGTTATCGAGCAGGTTCAGCCCTTGCTCTTCGGTCTGCTGCCAAGTCTTGTTTTCATCAGCAATTCCGTGGAATAACAAGTTATCGCGCCGACTTCTGTCCTCCAGTTCGCTCAAACGCACTTGCAAAAACGCATTTTGCTTGCGAAGATCGCTGATTGTGTGTTTCATACTTTTTTAAGATTGTCTATTTCTTCCACTTTTCGTTCAACGTGCGCAGGCCTGCTGCCTATGTCCCCGAGAACCAGTCCAATATTTTCCTGACCCTGATGGATTTCTTCAACACTTTGTTTTAGCTCCTGATTACTGGTGGTCATTGAAGCCGACTGCTCCTGCAGAAGCGTGAGGATGTGCAGTATCTCGTCGTTTTGGGAAGTTGTTGCTTTAGTTAGAGGCGCGCATGGTTCTACTTTGTCCGCGGAGAGTTTCAATTGCGCTAGCGGATCCTTTATTTTAAGGACTGCGTGTTAAGGGGGGAGGGCCGGGATTTTCCTCAACATCTCCTGACATCAGTAATAAAAAACCATTGTTTAGGCACTCAGACATTATTTCAAACCAAACCCGTGGGCACGGGAACAGCAACAGGCAGCGATTGTCGTTCTTTTGTGCGTGTATAGAAAGACAGTTACGCACCTGTAGCAGTAGAATAGGTTGTCTGTCAGACATGGCTAAAGCAGTGCTGTCCGCGTGCTCACTGAAGAGCGCAGGGCGTTGCTGTATCTTTATATCAGGCGCTGCGGAGCATGTATCGCTCCGGAGACTCCGATGGCAGGGTGTATTCGATTCTGTAGCCGATGGTGAATGATTTTCGTCGCGTGGTGGTTCCTGAAGCAGAGCTTGAGCTTCGCCGCCCTATCACTTCACGAAATTGGCACATCGGTAAGCATTTGTGTGGAATACCACTTCTTCACGTCGCCGCCGAGAGCCAGGTACAAGAACTTCACTTTCTTGTCGCTGTCCCAAGAGTTTAAAGATTAGACGCATTCATAATAGGCCAGCCATTCCACCACGGACTCCTCTGGGGTTTCCTTAAACACAGAAGGGGGGATGGACAGCCTCGGTTGGGAGCTCGACATCGTAGCGAAGTCAGCTGTCGCCTGCATGTCCTGATCACTCCTGAGATGGGGGCGCATCTTCAGTAGAGCGGGGTCGTTGTTACCACGCACCTTAAACCACTTGTAACAAAGTATTCGTAACTTTGAATTCCGTGACGGCACGATGACTCCGCCGCATTCAAGAAGAGGACCAGTCGGTGTAGATTGACGGTATGAAATAACTTAATTTATTAAATATAAGCTCAAACAATATATAAATCGAATCATGTGATGCAAAATAAATAACAAATTCAGATTAACAACAAATCAGTTATGCGTACGCTACATCTTGAGCAGGGGTCAAGTGCAGCAACTCGGATGGTCGCCCTCCTCTTTTACTTGCCACCAAAACCCCATCTGACAAACGTTTTCCCAGGATTCTGGAGGCACTCTTTGTTACCAAGCGCAAATGCGCTTGTCGGAGCCGATGAGAAGACTTTCTTTAGAACTGAGAAACCAATAGGACGCCGGTGCCCACGAGGTTGTTTCCTCGCGAGCACCGCATGAATTTCATGGAGACGCGACGCATCTCCGCTTGGCCCACAAATACAAAAAATGTCAACCAAAAATACATGGACAGCAAAGACACAGACGGTACAGAACACAAGGCTCCGTCCGCGCTCTCAGCCGTCGCCCCGAAGCCCTCGGGGGTCTTAATGTCAATCGGCTGGGGCGCGAGCTTCGAACAGCTCGCCTCCACCGCAGCCCTTTAACCGTTTTCCGAACTGCGTGGATCGCAAAGAATACCCCCCCCCCCCCCCCCTCCCCCAAGAGAAGTCAAACGATGCTGCACCGCGCCCCCGCGCGTGAGCAAGGCCATCCGTACCCTTTGGCCAAGAAGAGATAGAAAGCACAGCCACGCCGCGCGGGCAAGAAAACAGACCGCTCCTCGGCTGTGCACGGGTGAGGAAAAGCAGAGCTCGCTAAGCGACAATACATACAACGCCATGATGACAGAAATGATGGAATGGCAAATTTTCCCCATAAAATGGCTTACAGTGGATCGTATTCGTGAAGTCGGCTTATAAGTGGAAGCCTCCGCTGCTCATCGACGATCTGTGGTAGGCTCTCTCCTCTTCCTCATATATGTATTAATAATCTTCCTGTATCCTCATATAATCCACCAGGCTGTTCATTACCAACTGTGTTGTACGCAATGTTCCCAACCCATCTGATATCATTGTTCTTCAGGCTAATATTATTAACATTTCTGCATTACGCCATAGCTGCCTCGTGATGGATAATGCATGATATGTAAAGCAATGAATGTAATGTGAGCTCTTCACAAAGCTAATGCAGGCCTCTATGTTCTCCACAGCTTCCCGCTGCCTTTTTTCTTCTCTGTATTATTATCTTGGCGTACACATAAGCCCTCAGCTATCATAAGAAACCTTATTGCTTATTCTGGTTGCTTTAAGAATACACCTGAATAAAACGCCCCGATAGCATAGCAAAATGTGCGTCTTCCGTAGAGGATCGCGATATCCAGATATTTATGAATAAGCACTGTCGAGCTAGTTTATTTTGACAATATATTTTCTTTATTATGTGTTACACTTATGAGAAAAACTCCAGCTCTTTCACGTCGTTTCATCTAGCGTCATATTTCAAGACATTCATCGTTCAGAAAAATATATTGCACAAATGCATTACTGAAACAAGAGCATCTTCACTGCTCAAGATTCCTTATCATCCCACAATTATTATATATTTAAAGAAAACATTCTAGTTTGCAGAACAACCACTATCTTTATTTCTCTTGCAAGGGTAACGCAGTCGGGAGCCGCAAGCCCACCTGTTTAGTGTGGATTCCTACAGCATTCAAATCTGTGCTTCTTCATTACCTATGTTAAGAAACTATCCTCGTATTGACTGCGTGCAGTGTACACCCACTCATACCTGCAACGCCTCAACGACCGTGAGAATAAGCAAATAATAAAGAATCAGTAAAGAAATATTCGCATTATTTTTCCTCTTCTTTTATTATTGGCTACTTGATAGACTTAGTGGGCTGAATGTCTTTTTTTTTTTTTCAACAAAGTTGGAAGTCGACTTTTGATTTAATAACTGCCAGAGCAATTTGACACCGTCGGAGCTGTGCGGCTTTTCATTTTCGTTTAGACGATGACGTCATTTTTGGTTGAATTTAGCGCCTGCTTGTACTTATCCTGGTTAGCAATTTGGCTTTCTCTTGGTGCTGACATTACCATGCCAGCAATAGTGATAAAGCAAGGGCAACGTGATCGGCTTCCATCTTATAAAGAAATGTTGACCATCACGACAAAACTAAACTTGTTTCCAGCACATAGTTATTTTGCGGCAACGCTCTTTGTAGATCATGAAAGCGGTGAGGGAAGAAAAGACTGGAGCCACGTGCCAGGGCGCATGGGAAAAACAGCATCCTTGGTTATTATTTGTTATTTGTTAATTGGTTCACAGGAAGGGAAAGGCGCAGTATCTGTCACACTTGCTCTGCGGACACCAGAACCGCGCCGTAAGAAAAGGGAGAAAGGTGGGAGTGAAACTGGAAAGAGAGAAAGGGAGCCATAGTGGAGGGCTACGGAGTAATTTCGACCACCTGATCTTTAACATGCGCTGACATCGCACAGCACACGGACGCCACTTCGTTTCGCCTCCATCCGCAGGGGAGCCGCCGTGGTCGGGTTCGAACCCGGGAACTCCGAATAGTAGTCGGGCGTCTTACCACTGCACCACCCCGGCGGGCCGCATCCTTGGTTTCAGCCCACATTTCCCGGCGCTCTACGATATCAAGTGGATTTCACCGTTATACCCATTTTAAGCGTATAACCGATATAGCCGTTATAACGGTACCGGTAAAGACAGCTATGCGAACGTTGCCGGTATACGAGCTAGTATGCAAAAGGTCTGCTACGTATATTTGTATTCTTTTCTGCCCGGGTGGCGAGGATAGAAATTCCCATTCAATATGTGTGGTTGCTGTCTCATATTAGTTATGGATTGTGCTTTGTGAAATCAAATTTGTTGACTGTTTTTTAGTGCGTATCACTACTAGACGCAATCACGGATTTCGCCGATGTCTGTCCGAAGCCACTTTCTCTCTTTCGTCGTGAACTTGAAGTTGAGAGAGAGAAGGTGGCGACGGCCGCGTCGTGCAGCTCGGCATTCAGGAGGTGGAGCGGCCGCATAGCTGCAGCAGAAGCCTCTCTTTCTCTTTTTCTCTGTCAATCCGTTCTCCGTGAACTTTAAGAGGAGGAAGGGAAAGTGGCGATGCCCGCATCACGCGACGTAACACTGAGGGGCGAACGGCCGCATAGATGCACATAGCGAGAGAGGGGTGTCTGAGTTGTAGATGTGGCGACCATTACTGGGCACTGGGCAGGGTTTCACAAGAGTGTGCGACTCCGGAGTGAGCAGTCGTGTGTTGCCCGCGCGTCCTCAACTTCTGCCGCTCTCCCCTCGCATCAGTCACTCCTCAGCCTTCACGGACAGCAGACGTGCACGCGCGGTGCTCCCTGGACCTCGGCTCCGAGCCGCTCGCCGCGTCGTGAAGCTGCTTGTGCTTACCTCCGTGCCTTAACTGGCGCTCGCCTTCAAGCGGGTCTCCCTCTCTCTTACTATCCCCCTATAATCCTATGATCCCACCACAGACCTTACGGCCGCAGGGCAGTGCATTGAAACAAGGCATATTGTGCCTGTTTTCGTTCATTTCTGAAGATGGTGTAAGGAAAGCTGAGGACGCGGCTGCGCCGCGCGTTTGCTTCGCGTCGCAATGAATGAAGCCGGGTTGTCAGCCAAAGCGGCGTAGGTTCGGCGTGCTTAAAGGAACACGAGAGAAAAATGAAATGGGCTTGCATCGATAGAATATATTTCCTGGCTACAAAAAAGCCACTCTTACTGAAAACAGAGCGGTTATAAGGTAGTAAAGAGGAAGAACAGGAATACAGGTGTCGCCGCCACAGCCGAAACGGCCGCAACTCGCAACTACAAATCACGTGACGCGCAAAGGATCCCGGAGGCTGGCAATTGCGACGAATTGCGTTGCCTGTTTGAATGCGGTAGTAGGTTTTGTCTCGAATATGATAACATGCTTTTATCACACGTACACAATGGCGAACAGACAGCGTAAATGTTGCAAAGCAAGTATAAAAATATACCTGGCGGCGCCACAGGCGTCCACTTCAGTTTCGGTTATGTTCCGGCTAAAGCACTTTGTGCGTGCGCGGATAGTTTCATTTTGGACCTGCGGCACCTGAAATACGATCTCGCAGCAGCAGATGCGCCCATCCAAAGTGCGTATTTAATGAAGATAATTACTGGGCACGCACCTGGGAAGTATTCTGCGTTCCCCGCGCGCCAGCAATCACGGAGTCGCCTCTTGCGCCATAATATGCGTCATCCTACCCTACTACGTAGTAGGAGAAAACAGTTTGAATTCGACCTGGCAGGAATAAAAAAACACCTGACCTTGTTATCGCAATTTCTCCGCAATAATTCTATTTTTGCTGCAGGATATGCGGCGACAGTGTCACCAAATACCTTTTATTAGATTTTGATAGCATATGTGGGTGTCTTTAGTGCCCCTTTGAAGTGCAGAAGTACAACCGTTAACAGGGCTACGCTCTTACTTCACGTTTGATTAACTATGCAAATCGGTCGGAATTTTTTTTGCCTCCGTAATTTTAGCCGCATATTTCTTTACCTAGCTTAAAAACGTTTTGCGTGTACCCAATTTTCCTCTGTAATGCGGCTAAGAATTATTAGGCTTTAAATTAATGTTCTATATCTCTTGGGAATTTGCTGGCCGCCGCTGGCGTAGAATAGGTGAAACTGAAACTGGGTCGGCTCCGGTTTTTTTTTCTGCTGTGAGCCACACCTTGGCGAATTTGTTCGTGCTGATATTTTTTCGGCTTATATTCGCATTCTGAGGAGTCGTTTGACTAGGTTCACGTTACACGGACCTTCTGTACCATATACAATTCAAAAGATTACCATATTAGGCCTAATCATGATGTCTACAGGATGATTGCCTTTCCTGTATCTCTGAGATACACTGATGTAGAAAAGCCAAATTTGAACGCTCAAAAGACATTCACTATCATTCCGAAAAAGGTTGAGACTGAGGTAACATACTCACGTCTATTATAAGCAATGAGGCAAGCGCAGTCCACTACTGATCTTCCGTGCTGACGCACATGCAACTTGTAGGCACCGGCTGCTTTTCGTTCGGTGTCATAAAATGAATTTACTGGAGTTTACAATTCTTACAGCTGGTCTTCCCTTCCGAACTTTTAAGTTTAGAACCCATATTTCTCTACTTTTCTTTCAGGCTCTTCGCTAGCGTCTTTTTTGTCCTTCGAAATAAAAGCGGGCGATTGTGTTCAATGAAACATTTGGTCCCTCTCTTTTGCTGCCTCGTTTCAACTGATACTTGTGCGCAGCAGAAAAGGTGTCTCCAGATGATATGGTCCCGGAAAAAAAAAACCCACACGAAAAAGCCCCCGAGGAAGGGGCCCCTAGAAAAAAAAAATCCTCCCCCAAGCCGAAACCTGGGATAAGTATGATTTGTTTGGGAGCTTATACCCATGCCACACGGGAAAATTAATGTCATTTCCACCGAATGACATTCGTTCAGTATAATGTCATTTTTTCGACGCGCTGCTACACGACCAAAACTAACGTCATTTGCAAATGATGGCAATTGCGATAGATACACAAATGAATTGGTGCGCCTTTGAGAGAATGATGAGCGCTGTGAACGAAAGCAGCCTTTAAAATCATATTTATGTCTTGCATGACTCGTAACCAACCTGGTGATTACGACTACTCATTACGAAGTTAGCGAATGCGCCGGTTGCGTTTGTTTACGAAAGGGGAACGTGCGCGCGTCGGTGCCTGGGTGTGGAAAGCGAATTGTTTCAACAACGTACATTTTGCACACTGCAAGTGCAACGCGTAAAATAGGGAGCGGCTAGTGTATTGACCGACGACGCTCTTATTGAATCTTCGAGTATCGCCCGACGGCTTAGCGCACCACAGCCCCGTTGAGTCTCGTTATCGCAAGATCGTTTGCTGGGCATAAATGCCCGTCGAAAAATGCCGGACCCCAGCCTCACCAAGAAAGCAGACAACAAAATAGCATCACTTGCTGCGCCGGATCCCGCGAACTTACTGAAACGGTGCTGCCCGCGAGAGCGGTGGACGACGGCGCTCTGGCCGTGCGCTACGCCCTGGTCGTCGCTAGGCCTAAACGGTTTCGCATCGAAGCCACAACGGACCGTGCGTTGGGAATAGTCGGTTGCCTGTTCGTGGAGCTGCTAAGTAATTTCAATGGTGTCATACATTTTCTGACGGTAAACGGAAGGTGTAATTTCGGCGATGCATTAGCATTGGAGCTACGTACTACGTACAGCACGAGATCGGATGAGCTGCCTCACACCGGCGCTGCGGCTGCTACGGGGCTGTGAGCAGAAAATCGCTCTGGTTACTTATCACCGATCCTCAGCAAATGTTATATTTGAGGTTCCTTTATCGAACCGCGTATTATTTAAGGTCAACAGATTCTGACATGATGTTTTCTGACAGTGGCGTAAGGGAACTGCTGTGCCTGCGCCCATGGACTGCGGCAGCCACGGCCATTGCTGCTCGCGCTGAGTGCGGTTATAGTGCTCTGGAAGCTTCTAGAGCACTATAGTGCGGTGGCTGGTTGGCTGGTAGCGGGGGTTGAATTTTTTTTCTTCGCGATTCTATTTGGCATGTTTCACATAATTTAATGACTAGCTATAAAATTGTAGATGCACAGTAGTATAATGCCTGTGACATTTTTGCAATTTATTGTGCGTATATATTCTCACTGAGTCTCTGGTGTTGAGATACCACATACCCTCATTAGTCGCATTCGAATGAGTTCCTCAAACTCATTCGGCGCCTAATATGTTTTCATCGAATGTCATTACATTTTCCCGTGTGGCAGCAAACAAATGTTATTTTGAACTAAGTCATTCGATGGAAATGACATTAAATTTGCCGTGTGGCAGGGGTATTACTTTTGATAAAAATTACCTGGTCCCCAGTTCCCCAACTCTTTAAGGACTTAGATATACAGGTCTTGTTAACTTGGTAACATTACTCATTAAGAAAGGTACAATCGGTCGACAGAACTGGTAGTTCTCGGGGGCAACTCACAGCAGGAGGGGTCAATGGAACACCCTCGCAAATATTCTCGTGACGGGCGGCACTCCTTTCGATACGACAGAGTGCTTGACACAGTCCCCACAGCCATGGAGATGATACACTAGAAACGGCAGGCCCAGCCTTAAATAGTTGACTATGACCATCTGAAGCACTGTTCGCAGCATCAAACCCACCGAACGTGGTTCTCAGCGCATCCTTTATTTTTGCAAAAAAAGAAAGCAGTAAAAACGAGGGCGCAGTCAACGGGGCCGCTGTTATAATATCAGATCAGATCGCGGGAGTGCCGTGCAAGTCTTATAGTGAAGTATCACACTAATTCTACTAGTGAGGTTGTTGAAGCACAAAATGATCCAGAGAGGCACCTGCCCTCGGTGAGTAATTTTCGGCTACCATCATTACTCAGAAGCGAAAGCTTCACTACGCTAGGTAGAGCCGGTCTTTGCATGGGCTTTATATGAACCTTAATATGGCTGAAGTGGTGGCATACAGGTAGAACACCCGCCTCGCATGCAAAATGACCTTGGTTTGAATCCCGATGCCGCGCCATTATCCACCGGACCAATAAAAAATCTTCGTGTTGGTGTAATTGCATAAACCGGTTTGGGGTGCACCTGATGCCGGGGAACGCCTCCAGCAGCTCACTCTTCACCAGGAGTTGGCCACCCTGGTTCCATAACTGTGGCAACCTCTTATGATTAGTCCTATAAAACCCCTGCCCTCAGTCTCCAGTGGCTGCGAAGTAACTGAACACGAGGCGGTCAGACCTCTGAAGGAGCGGAGTGTGCTAAGAATCGCTGGCGCCGCTGGTCTGGCCACCATTGAGAGCTGACCCTGCAATGTTTAACGCTAGAACCCTAGCTAGTGAAGCTAGTTAAGCAGTGCTGTTAGAGGAACTACAGGGCATGATATGGGATGTCATAGGGCTTAGTGAGGTTAGGAGGGCGAATGAGGCATATACTGCACTGAAGGATGGGCATGCACTGTGTTATCGAGGTTTACCAAAGAGGCGACAACTGGGAGTAGGTTTCCTTGCCAGTAAGTATATAGCGGGTAATATAGATGAATTCTATAGTAATAATGAGAGGGTTACAGGCATCGTAATTAGGCTTAATAAGCGGTATAGACTGAAGGTTGTACAGGCCTATGCACCTACATGTAGTTATGATAACCAGGCGGTTGAAAGCTTCTATGAAGATGTAGAATCGACAATGCGAAAAGTAAAGACGCAGTATACTGTACTAACGGGCGGTTTCAGTGCCAAGGTAGGGAAGAAACAGACAGGAGACAAGGCAGTAGGTGACTATGGCATTGGTTCAAGGAATAGCAGGGGGGAGTTACTAGTTGAGTTGCAGAGCGCAATAACTTACGAATCATGAATACCTTCTTCAGCAAACGGAAGAACCGGAAATGGACATGGAAGAGTCCTAACGGAGAGACTAAAAATGAAATCGACTTCATAATGTGTTCTACCCCCGCCATTATGCAAGATGTAGAGGTAATCGGGAAAGTGCGATGCAGTGACCACAGGATGTTGAGGTCCCGAATTAATTTAAATCGGAAGAAGGAACGCAACAGATTAGTAAGAAAGAAACCCATCAACGAATTAGCGGTGAGGGGGAGGGCAGAAGAGTTCAGGATCTCGCTACAGAATAGGTATTCAGCTCTAACTTAGGATGGCGACATTACCCTAGAGGCAAGGAACAATAATTTCAGATATATCGTTACTGAGTGCGCGGTAGAAGTAGGCGGTAGGATAGTTAGAGAGGATACCGGTAAGCTGTCTAAGGAGACGAAAGATTTGATTAAGAAACGCCAGAGTATGAAAGCTTACAATCCAACAGACCAGATCGAATTGGCTGAGATATCAAAGCTAATCAATAAGCGCAAGGTGGCCGATATAAGGAAGTATAACATGGAGAAAATTGAGCATGCTGTAACGAACGGGGGAAGCCTTAAAGCGGTAAAGAAGAAATTGGGCATAGGCAAAAACCAGATGTATGCGATAATG
This sequence comes from Amblyomma maculatum, assembly GCF_055883805.1. Lineage (NCBI taxonomy): Eukaryota > Metazoa > Arthropoda > Arachnida > Ixodida > Ixodidae > Amblyomma > Amblyomma maculatum. The sequence goes on along the minus strand of NC_139350.1, from coordinate 117,604,165 downwards.
GACAAGACGGCCAACGTCCACTAATATGGAAAAGATAGTCAAAGTAACCGAGGAATTCTATACAGATGTCTACGGTAGCCAAAGTAGTCAGGACCGTAATGAAATTGGAGGCAGGGTAAACAGTCAGGCGTTCCACCAGTGACGAAGGACGAGGTCAAGAATGCACTAGAAACTATGAAAAGGAGGAAATCAGCTGGAGAGGATCAGATAACTACAGATTTGCTGAAGGACGGGGGGGATATCGTGCTAGAAAAACTGGCCACCCTATATACGCAGTGCCTGGTGTCATCGACGGTACCGGAACCATGGTAGAATGCAAACATTATCCTCATTCACAAGAAAGGGGACTCTAAGGACCTTAAAAATTACAGATCAATCAGCTTACTGTCTGTTACGTATAAGGTATTTACTAAGGTAATCGCTAATAGAATCAGGACAACCTTAGACTGCAATTATGCAAAGGATGAAGCAGGGTTTCGGAAACGGTACTCTACTATCGATCATATCGATACCATCAATCAGATGATAGAAAAATGCTCTGAATATAACCAGCCCTTATACATAGCATTCATTGATTACGAAAAAGCATTTGACTCAGTTGAAACCTCGGCGGTGATGCAGGCATTGCGAAATCAAGGGGTAGACGAGCCGTACGTGAAAGTGCTGGAAGATATATATAGTGGCTGCACAGCAACCATAGTTCTGCATAAAGAAAGTAACCAAATTCCCATAAAGAAAGGTGTTAGGCAAGGAGGCACAATCTCCCCAGTACTATTCACAGCTTGTTTAGAGGAAGTATTCAGAGACTTGGAATGGGAGCAGTTAGGGATAAGGGTAGATGGAGAATACCTCAGTAATCTGCGATTTGCTGATGACATTGCCTTGCTAAGCAACTCGGGGGATGAACTGCAAATAATGATTGATGACCTAGACAGGAAAAGTAGAAAGGTAGGCTTGAAAATCAATATGCAGAAGACTACGCTAATGTTCAACAGCCTCGGGAAGGAACAGCAGTTTACATTAGGTAGCGAAATACTGGAATTAGTAGGCGAATATGTCTACTTAGGACAGGTAGCAATTGCAGATCCGGACCATGAAAAGGAAATAACAAGAAGAATAAGATTGGGATGGAGTGCATTTGGCAAGCACTCGCAGATTATGACTAGCAGCTTACCGGTATCACTCAAGAGGAAAGTATACAACAGTTGCATCTTTCCTGTACTCACCTATGGGGCTGAAACGTGGAGGCTAACCAAGAGAGTTCTACTTAAGTTGAGGACAACCCAGAGGGCTATGGAACGAAAGATGGTAGGGATAACATTAAGAGATAGAAAGCGTGCAGAGTGGGTCAGAGAAATAACTCAAGTTACCGACATTCTAGCAGAAATTAAGAAGAAATGGACATGGGCAGGACATGCAGTGCGAAGAGAGGATAACCGATGGTCGCTTAGGGTAACGAACTGGATTCTAAGGGAAAAAAAGCGTAGCAGGGGGCGGCAGAAAGTTAGGTGGGCGGATGAGATTAAGAAGTTCGCAGGGGTCAAGTGGATGCAGCTAGCACAGAACCGGGTTAATGGAGAAATATAGGAGAGGCCTTCGCCCTGCAGTGGGTATCATCAGGCTGATGATGATGATGATGAGTCTAAATGGGGCTGCCCATTTAAAAGTCCAATAGGTCCCGCATGGACCGCAGCTGAGCTAATTGCGGGTATGCCCACACATTGCCTTCATGGAACCCCTGAGGAGTACTCGAGGGAAGATAAGACGGAAATCTGGGATTCATGCTGAAAATTCCTGGGCTGCCCCAAATGGGGCTGCCCACCAAAAACCTAGATACTTTCTGCATGGCCTGTAGCGGGGCTGGAAAGTGCTCCTTCCCGCTTCTGCCCGCATCGGTCTCTTACGGTGCACTTTAGGGCAGTTCCAATGCAAATGTGGGCCTAACGCAAATAGAAGTCGGGCTAGCCCGAATGGGGCTGCCCACTCAAAAGCAAAATAGGTCCCGCATGGTTTGCGGCTGGGCTAAAATGTGGGCATGGTCCCACATTGCCCGCATGGGTATTTCATTGGGTACTTGCGGGCAAATGCAACATATATTCGTATTCCATGCGGTAAAAATAAGATCAGCCCAATTGGGGCTACCCATGGAAGGCCGAAGTGGGTCCCAGATTGGCCGTAGGTGGGCTTACCGCTCTGAAACGTCTCCACCCTATTTTTAAGGCATCATTTTATTGATATAATTCATGTTTAACCGGCCGCTAATTGCCTCTTCTGGAGGTTTCACATAACTGTCCTAAGCATATCCATGCCAGGAATAAAGGCTGTCTATTTTTACTCTAAAGACTATGTTGATCATAGAATACTGGCAGAGAATATGAAGCAGTAACTGTTCCGCTTTACGAGTATGTATAGGACTACCTCCAAATTTTTCCTCCGTGATTATTATTCTACACACACCACCGAAATAAATATTCAGATTAACATTTTGGGGGTGATATTGGCCAGCACAGATTATTATAGTGTTGGGAATAAATTTCTCTTATGTTACTGAGTATTAAATACGAGGTAAAGAAATAGTGCTTAGTGTTTCACACATGATGAATAATGGAACTTGGGCAGCCCCAAAAATGCCAGATTCAACACATCAGGGCAGCACGGGAGCAGCCAGAATCGGAATGGCCTCCGCAAAGCCCGCGCCGGTACGATTCGGGTATTGGAGGGAGTAATCAACATAAAAAAATAAAGAGTTGATCAATGGGGAGCCCTGCATGTAAAGACCTAGGACCCATTAGTGATTCCGGTATGCTTCCCACATTCGGCTATCTGGGCTGAATACGGGCAGCCCTACCTGGGCTGCCCACACGGATACAGATTGGGACCGATCGCGGAAGAATTGGGCAGCCCACGCGGGGCCCTTCTGGGTACGTGTTGCAAATTCCGCATGGGGCCCGTATGGGCTGCCCCCACGGGCCCAACCCGGGCCCCCTTGTCATAGCCCACTTTGTGCTACTTGGGGTCCGCCAAGAAGAGTAGGATACGTCGCATTTTCCCTCAAACTACCACACCAAACAAAGACGTTTAACACTCTGTCAAACTCTGTGCGGGCACCTGAAAGCTAAACAACCAAGCAAACCATGTCAAATCATATCAAGCACTGCATTCGCACGTCTTAAAGCGTTTAAGCTGAGCTAACACTCTGCTTATTTTATTGATCTACCAATATATACTTGCTTAGGAAAATTCTTGGCAGAAGACTTCATAGGAGCCTTTCATTTACAACAAACCTTTTATGGTTGATTAAATATTTATGCCTTGGCCCATGTAACAGACGTTTTTCTGAAGCACTGGTCTGCACATCACGGTGCAAACTATTTTACGGCAGGCTAGCGTCCTGAAGAGCAGACCGTGGAAGTGGCAACCGCGGCACCTGGCGCCTCAAGACTGCAGCTTGCAGTAGTCGCGGCGGACGTTGGTGGGAATCGTCTGGACACCTCTACTGGGAGCGGTTTATCTGTAGTAGCCCATGAGTCTCAGTAGCCCGCACGGCTTGCATTGGCCCTTGAGCAGCGCAGCGTATCCGCCTCCGCACTACTTCGACACGAAGCGACACTTCTTGTTTTGGATGGATTCCAGAAAGTAGGCTTGAGTTCGTAGGCGGTGCTACGGGATGCCTGTAGAAGGATAACGACGAGCGATAGGCCCGATATTTCGCAAAATTGTAATACAGTCCAGAAACAATTATACAAAGCCGCCGCCGTTCCTGCAACCAAAGTATTTAAGCCCAAGGAGGCCAAGATTACATTTTCGATTGTTGCGACCAAGGATGCCGGATCGAATTCCTGCTATGGTCCCCGCATTTCGACGGAGGCGAAAAGCAAGACGCCCTTGTTCTGTCTGAAGTGCCAGTGCACGATAAAGAAAGTGAGGTGATCGAACTTTCCGAAGCCCTCTACTATGGCATCTCTCATATATTGACTCGCTTTCGGACGTTAAACCTCATAAACCAAGCCAAACCACACCACAACTTTGTTATTAGGACTCCTATCATTAAGTGGTACCCTTCACGTATAGAACGTAATACTAGGAGTCCCTGGCGGCTGCCAGTGTATACACTTCCGTTAGCATTTAATGAGAGAAACCAAAGCTGTCCGCGAAGCACGAAGCAGGCAGGCAAAAGCGTCAAAAAATGGGTCACATACACGCCACGTTAAATTGTGCTGCCTACTGATGGACAAATAATATGTCATAGCTATAGCTAACACCCCAACGGCGCAATTATTCATTTGCAGAATATCGGTGTCTTATACTTAACAGTGCATACTAGATTACCGCTACAGCCGCGTCTGGCTGAATGCGCGCGACGACAACGTTGATGGCTAGATGTGCGCGGAAGTCACCGAGCCACCATCCCGGGTGTATTGAATTAAAATGCAAACCTGCGAGACAACTGAGCCGTAAGAGCCTGATATGTCCTTACCTGCTCTACCTACTGGTGCCCCATGCCTGCCACCAATCATTCTATAGCTACACTATTGTTTCTGATACATAAACCTGAAATCATATACGGCCGCCACAGATGAAGTTAATCCATAACTTTCAAAGAGCGCAAAGCATGCTTCTGCAAAGTGCTCGTTTTCATTCTCATCTCACTCCCTTATTAGAGATGTCATTCCTGCTGCAAGAAATGAAAGTTCGTTTCGAACTTAAAATGAAATAACGGCTGACAGGTCTGCCTCCAAAATCATCAAACGTGCAATTAATTGTCAAGCCATGCAGTCTGTGGTTGGTCAGAAATAATTTCTTCTTTTGCAGCCTCTACTTACCAAGTATACTTCCACGAAATGATCGTGTATTGTGCGATATCCATGCCTGTTAACGAAGCCCATGTAATAAATATTCAGGCAGCTGTGCACGCGATGAGTTGCTTTAGGTGGTTATATGCCATTAATCAAGCCGAAGAAATATAATTTCTGTAGCAACCAACTTGCTATTTTATTTCACATATGTGTCAACCTTCACATGAACATCTAGACCGCCGCCTTAACGAGGGAATTTTTAAAAGCATGTAATAATGCTCGCCCTATACACCTGCTGTTAAATCTACCCGCCCAAACTTCCCCCTCAACATTTGAATATGGATTCAAGAATTTTAACCTCATCGCTCTCAATTATGTATTACCTGGTAACGTAAGGGCCCCTTGTCGCAGGAAAGTCGGCATCGGCCTTTTCGAGATTGGAACGCGAAAATCAGCCGGAAGGAAGGGAATCAACAAGTGTTGCAAACCTATGAAATCGAACGCGGTTACATGCGTGCGAATTTCAATCAAAATTGTGACACAACCGCTCTTTGTGCAGTGTTAAGTAAATTTCATATCATTTCGCTTGCCATTTAGAATCGATCTCTTAGTGAAATTTGAGGAGGGATTCGAACCAACGACGAGTCAACCTTGGATTATATGCGGGTAATTACCAAATGCATGCACCCACCTAGAAGTGAGACATACTGCGCTTCCTTTTCGCAAAAATCAACTTAAACAAAAAAAAAACAAAAAAGAATTACAGGAATTAACAGGCCTTATTAAAGGCGCTATTGGTCTGGTCTTGAGACGAAGCTCCAGCGCCCTTTTTCTTTTTCATTAACAGCCCATTATTGAATGCAAAATTGTCACTTCCATTGTACCTTAGGCATCAGTCCAACATAATTTATTTTTATTTTAAGCGAAATCTAAGAATTTGCCGACGAACGATTTTGCGTTCGTTTAATTATCGTTTTAGCTAAAAACCACCGCGTTTAGCGTCATATTTTTTGCATTCAAGTAATGGCGGAGTGATTGGCTTATAGCGTTTAACCCGAACTTGCTTGGTAACCAAAATTATGTAGTTTTACGCTCGCATTACCGGTTCCGCTTATCTTATAGAATTCTTACTGTGCTAAAAGCTCTGTTAAGTCGTCGACGCGACCACGAGCGACGACCGAGAGGAAAAGGACCCTTTTCCGTTGGCTCCTCACGCGCGTAGCACAATCGCGGCGGCCGGTCGGACATTTTCTATTTTTGTAGTAACACGGGGGGGGGGGGGGGGACAAAAGAACGGTTTCCGTCTGTATTCCCCCTTTTGTGCCAGCCTCTCGCCTCGGGATCAGACCACGCTCGTTGATCACAGGCGGATTCTGGAACCACCGCAACCTGCAACCGCATTCTACTTCATTTCGACGACTTCACCCTGACACACAAAAAAACCTGTTAGACAAGAGGATCCACGTGTAAAAGAATGTGTGACCATGCGTGAAAGGAATGATATCAGGACGCGTTTTGTTGACTGGCCCGATCTTTATCTAAAATATAGAGAATGTGGGCCCTATAAAAACTCGGCAACGAGTGCGACCGTACCACTTCCCATCTTGCTCATACCTCTGTAAAAATGTAAATAAACCCAATCTTTCTTTGTCCTACCGTCACCGGATGTCTTAATTCGTCAAAAATTCGGTTTTGAAATTGACGTCATTGTGGCCGAGGACCTGTGAAGCGGAAGCCAAACACCACATTTAATAGCTCATCAAATCATACGAATATAAGGGAATTAACTTATGTCCCAAGTCAACCGGGCGGCAATATGCAGGAAACAGAATTTCACCTACAAATAAAACACATGCATCTCTGAAACGCCATTCGCATAAATTATGCAGCTGAGAGAGTAAATTGACTCGCTTACAAAGAATCACATGACATGGCCTGCTGTGCTGCATGATCCCGGAAGCCACTTGGACAACACGCAGTGCTTGAGAAGATTATCATTTAATCAATGCCCTTAAGCAATTCGCCCAAAATTAATACACCAATTAAGCCTAGGTCCTCGGCTTCAAGCATGTGCAAAGAAACTAAGAAATGCGACGGTCTAAGCTGTGACGCAGCGCAGGCTGCTAAGAATCTCTGGTTCCGAAAAGGCCACCATTGGAAGCTGAACTTAGCAACGTTCAACGCTAAAGCCCTCTAAAATGAGGCTAGTCTAGTGGTGTTATTTGAGGTGCTTCAAGGAACTTGAATGTCATGAGGCTTTTGGAGGTTAGGAGGAAAATTAGAGCACGTATACATTTAAGCCAAAAACGAGAGCTCCGCGTAGGATTCTTGGTCAACAAGAACATAATGGGCAACACAGACATTCTGTTGTACTAAAGAGACTGTTTTGTTTTGTTGGTGTCATGTGCCACGCATGAGGTGAAAAAACAAATGTTTTTGATATATTTTACTATATTTTCTTTAAGTATACTATTTGTTCAAGACTATTGCTCCCCTTAGGAATTCACAAAATAAAAAAAATTGTGGATGAAAGAGGATAGATCTGTTGTAAAACTGCTAACTTTTTTTTCCTACATGTTTCAATTTGTCTATGGTATACATGGCTTACTGCGACGTCGTGTCCGCACGCAGTGCATAGGGGTTGGTCATATTACGTCATTATGAGCTTACGGGTAAGGTTGCTTGTCCCATGCGATGACGGCAGAAAAATCACTCATTTAGAACGTTCCTGGTGAGTGCAAGATTTCCGTTCACCTAATGCAGGCTTTACAAAGCGCAGTTTATTATTCACGTAGTTGTTCCGAATGGACTGCCATCTATCCCGTGGTCTACCATGCGCTAGCGCCAGCAACCTATATTTCTTTTTGTTTGATGTAGTAAATTTGTTTTCTATTGGAAGAAACCAGAGGAGCTTAATCATCAGTGGAGGGCATACGCTTGGTCTGCAACCGTAAGTCACAAAAAAGTCCCCCAGTGCTCGTCAGCATAACCTCTTGTCGCGCACATTACCATCAAGATATGGGGTAGCCTTTTTCGCCAACTGAACACCGACTAGGGGGAATGGGGAGGTTTACAATGAATATGAGTATCCGTGTTATATAAGAGCTTTTCGTGCCGCGCCTGATTTAGAAAAAGAAATTAGGCAAATATTTAACCCTGCTAAACCGAAGTAACCAAAGCGAAACGGCGGCACGTCTCGCTCAATTCGCCTCGCTTCGTCTCTGCGCGACAGCCTCTCGGCAAGCTACATCCACTGGATGAAAGGATTTTGACTGTAATCTTCGCAACTTCTGAGGTGCATACAGTTCGCGTGGCGTGTTGCCTGGATCAATTACATCGGCTGCTGTCGTTAAATTGTCGAGAGCTGTTGCAAACCGTTGGAACCGTCTGAGTGGCAGCGGAGGCTATCACACCTAGCGAGCGCCGTGGCTCACGCGTCGCTGCGGTTGAGTGACATCGCGAAATAGTGACGTGACTACGCGGAGAGGAGAGCGCGATTACCTCGGTTTCGGAGGCGGCGCGTGGCGGCTGAGTGACATCACAGTTTTCACGTAGTTTCCCCTCGGCTTGACGTAAAACACGTGCACACGGCAAAGAAGCCATGGAGGGGAGTAGTAAACGCTTTCGCTTTCAAAAATGAATACGGCTTAGCTTAGCTAGATTTTTTATGCTCGGTTATTTTGTGTTGCTAAGACAGGTTAGACACAGAAAGACTTGGGCCTAGTTTAGAAAGTGAAAGCTCGATTACGCGTGGTCAGAGATGGTTTGCTCTCGTTTAACTCCTCAAAGGCTGTTTGCGAAAGCCAAGGATGCAGCCGAAGGACGGTTCCACAGGCGGCTACTATATGCTTGTCTGCGAACATAAAGGCCACCACATACTGGTCAAGACGATGCGAAGATTTCTGTCGAACTTTAAAGGAGGAGGTCACAGGAAACGAGCCAAATAGGTAGAGCTAGGAGTGCAGGAAAAAGGTAAGCAGGGGATTGGAAGGCTGTGGCAATAAAGAGTTCGATATAAAATTATTAACTGCTCTAGACGAGCGTCTCCCGCCGCCATCAAAACAACCTAGCTCGCCACCGATTAGGGCGACACCTCTCCGTGCACTAGCTCACCGATGATGTCATTGGAGATAGCGGGGTGCGTGCAGTCGGACACTTCCAAAGGACGCGGGCAGGATGGGATACCATGGCAACTCGTTTTGTTTACTTTTTTTCTGGCACCGGCGTATGCTGATTTGGGGGGGGGGTAGTTTAAAAGGTAGTTTAAAAATTTTTACATTCCGGAGGTGACTCATGTAATACCTATGACTCGTGCAGGTGTCCTGTATTTAGTAAATAGCTTCTCATGCGGCGCTTAACGCGGACAAAGACGAAGCACGACTTGACGGGAAATGTATTTCGGAAGTCGGCGGTCACATTACAAGCGCCGTGTGCTTCGTATTTGTCCCCAGGTAGCACAAAGTGGGCTATGAAGGGGGGCCCCTGGTGGGTCCGATGTAGGTAATGCAGGATAGCCCCAGTGGGTTCAATGTGGGCGCTGCAAGAGGGGTCGACATAGGCCTGAAGGGGGCTGTCGACAAAGCCCCGATGATCCCCACTAGGGACCGATGCAGGCAGCCCTTGCGGGGCTGCCCACATTTTTCCCGAATGGCCAAAAGGGCACATCCCGCCAACTCCCCACGATGTTCCTACTTTGGAAAGATTCGGGAAGCCGCTCATAATGAACATTTATCTTTTTTTTTTCGGTTAGCCCCTCAGATAACGACATAGGACCGATGCGGTTTCTATAGCGCAAGCCGCACTTGGGCTTGCCCACATTATTCTCATAGGGGTCCGACGCAGGAAATTGATGGAAAGCCCCTGTCCAAGTTCTCTCAATCTTTATTTATGCACATAATTAAGCAATTATTTTATGCATGTCGGCCCTTTCTAAACAGCCACAATATTAAATTTTACAATAATTCATAACATTAATCTAGCCTAAATGACTTCGTGTACATCTTGTTCATGCTATGGAGATGAGTGTTCTGAACAGTAACATTGTGCCATGTTGCAGGCTATCCACAGCAACCACATTACGAGCAACAGTTAGCAATCAGTATGTTTTAGTATTTTTAGCGCAATTTGCATGAGCGCGAGAACTAAAGCCCCGTGATATTTCTAACCGACTAAACATGGCAACAGCTGTTATACAAATAATCTATAATAGTAATTTAGGGCAACATCTAATACAAGTAAAGGTTGGAAAGAATCATTACACAGTTGCACGCATGCCTTCTAGCCCCATTGCGGCCGATGTGGGACCTACAGCGGTTTTGTGTGGGCAGCCCCAATTGGGCTGGGTGTTGTTTTTGAACCTAAAGCCCACTTGATGTTGCACGTGCCTTCAAATTCCTCAGAAGGGACCGATTTTGGTATCATGCGGGCCGACCCGCCTTCCAGCCCCATTACGGCCCATGTGGGATATAAAGCAGTTTTGTGCGGGCAGCCCCAATTGGGTTGGGTGTTGTTTTTGAACCTAGAGCCCACCTGCGGTTGCACGTGCCTTCAAATTTCCCATACGGGACCAATTTTGGCACCATGCGGGTACGCCCACCTTCCAGCCCCATTGTAGCCTATGTGGGACCTACAGCGGTTTAGCTAAGGCTGCCTCATTTGGGCTTCACGAGGGCTTGCCCAAATTAAGCTTTTATTCATATTTCACCTGCCCTCAAGTAACCTACAAGGGGCCGATTGGGGCAGCATGTGGGCATGTCCGTTTTTTTTTTTGCCCCACTACGGCCGATGTAGGTCCCACATAGATTTTATGAGGGCGGCCTCATGTCGGATCTATGAGGGCTTTCCCAAAAAGAGCCCACATTTAGGTTGGAGTGCCCTTAAATATCCGCAAAGGATCCTTGTGGTCTGGATGCAGGAATGTGCTCTGCATTAGCCCGAGCAACGCTCCTGCGGGACCCATGCAGAAGGAACAGGGGCAAGCCCAAAGGAGGCTTGCCCACATATGCCCCATCGGGGACCAACGCAGGTTTTATGGTTGTTGCCCCAGACCCACATCGGACCTACTGGGGCCCCACATTCTGTGCTACCTGGGTCAGTCATTTCCTTATATGCTCGAAATACCCGTTGCACTCAATGGTGTACTCAATCCAACGATCTCGAATATGAAGTGTACGCTTTATTTCTTTTCATATGGTATCCTTGTACAAGGTCTTTCTGGGACGAAAATTTATGATGTGCGAAAACAAAACCTTTTACGGCAATGATGTACTGTGCGTTCAAATTACTTTGCGCTTAGGAGACAAGCGTTCTCCGTATATATGAAATATCATCCACTAAATTATCCGGGAGACTATAGAACTTTCGGCTGTGAAGATATAGGCTTACTGTTAGTCTTGTTTACTTCGGTTCGCGCGCCAATCGAGGACTTGAATTTTATGAGAATATCGGCTTTGCAGACGCATAACCAGCTGCGCAAACACCGCGTTAAGTGGTATTGGTGCCAAATCAGTAAGCAGGTCGCGTAAAAACTAATGCAAACAAAAACGCGAAAAATTGTTAAGAAACTATGAAAAAGTTCTTATGCTTTATATTTACATTTAACTCGATTCCGAACTATTGCGCAGAGATGAAAAGGTTAGTGTCTGATCAGGAAAGTATGGAACAGCTGTTGCAGTTTAAAGGCGATGGTAATATGATATGCTACCACACGTTTGTTTCTTTTATTTTATAGCTCTCGTAGTCAGGCCATAAAATGGAAAACTTTTCTTTTATGAAGGAAGATGCTCTAGCACCGACGCTACTAACGCTCACCTCAAACTCGAAGCTGCTGTGGCCTTCATGCAAATTATCACGAAGTAAATTCATGCACCAGCGAGATGAGACAAGTCGGAAGCTGAGAGGGGGCGCAAACAGAACGTTTTCAACCTTCGCCCGCGAATTAGCAAAAACCCTTCTTGCTGCGTACTGCATCGCTTCAGTAAAATCAAAGCAGCAATTTAGAGCGCTCGAGAAATATTTTCTGTAAACCAACAGTTTACTTGATTTTCATTTTTAACAATCCAATGTGAAATACATTGAAGGGTCAGTTTCCAGTTTTTGGCTGAGTCATTAATCTGTTCACCTGTCACCTTATCTTTCAAAACAGACAAATGAACAAGCCGTCCTAAACCATAATCCCGCTGAATCAAAACCTTTTAACTATCTAGAGAAATGAATTCAGTGTCAAATAGCGGGCAACTGGTGCCTCATTTCTCCTGTTCCTCGCTGGGACTATGGGGCACGTGCAGTACATCTGTATGCTACCGCCGCCACGAAACTGGCAGCACCCGCTGTGCTCTCTTCTCGTGCCTTTACGACTCGGCGCGACCAAACGTGCACTGGTAAAGTTTAAAACTAATCGACTGTTTCAAAAGTTCAAAATCTTCCACCGCAAGTGAGCGCAGGCAAGTTCTCGTGCAGTTTTGCTATAACTGTGCAACGGGACCGTCGCGTCGTGCGAATTTACTGTTCAATCTTGAATAAACGTCGCAGCAACTATATTCTACCAAACCTAAACTTCGTAACCAGGCGTGTACGTTTCTTGCCGCAACCACAATTTGTATTCTATGAAGATGCGCTAGAGCAACTACTGGAGCAATATATCGCAGGTGGAGAATTTGACCTGCTGTTTGTTTTAGAGGAAGTAAAACCTGAAAAGTGGCTTGCACAAGTTGGTTGAACAATATTTTAAAAGAGCGCTAAAACACTGACTGATAGCAAGAGACAAACACACAATGCGCTAAACTGACAGCTGAATTCTTATTCATGAAGCATATCTTTTTATACACAGCTGCTGATAAAAGCTCGACCATGCATGTAAAGGACGGAAGTAATAGGCCGAAAACGGGAACAAATTGCAAGAGAAATTATTGAGGCAGTAAACATAGCAGATTGTAAAGAAGCAAGCGTAAGCAACATTTCCCTAATACTTCAAGCGAAGAAAATAGAATTTTTTGAAGGGAGAGGGTGACATTTTAGTTCATGAGATGCAACTGCATAGTTGTCGAAATTTTATCAACCGCTATGTATAAGTAGATATGATTCACGTATAAACATTCCATTCTCAGTTCAATGTAATGCGTGTTTGTCTTTTTCTATCTGTCCGCGTTCTAGCGCTGTTTTAAAATGAAGCATGCAGTTGTGGCGTAGATGTAGAACACCTCTCCCGCATACAAGAGGACTATGGCGCAAATTAGGGTGCCGCGCACTTCTCCACAGGATAAAGAAAAATCGTGTCGATGGAATTCTATAACCTGGTGTTGGCTGCGGCCTCAGCCCAGTGACTGCCGCCAAGAATACGCTGTCTTATAAGAAAATTAATTTATCACCCTGTTGTAGCAATTGGACACCACCTTCTATAGGAAAATACCAAATGAACGTCGACCCTATGTCGCCAGCAGCGTTGAAGCTACTGACCAAAGCGGGTGTCAGAGCTGTAATCCAGCGGAGGCTGCTCAAATTCTGTCTGTCGAGAGGCCGAAAGTAGAAGCTGAACCTGGCAACGTTTATGCCGTAACCTTGCTTAGAGAGGCTATAGGTGAAGTTCATGGAGGCAATAACGTCGATGGAATCAGGTAACTAATACTCGTGGCCGTGCTAGCGGGACAACGCAGGAAGTGGAAGATGAAGGTCAGGATTGCTGAATGGCCTTTTTTGAGGAGCATCTGCCGCTCTTTTCAAGAATCGCATCTGACTCCAGTCGACCAGCGCCATTCTAGGAAGTAGCAGATGTTAAGGGCGATATCACTGGGCCTAGTTTGGAAAGATTAATGGGCTGCAGACGTTACTAAAGAGCGGGCATGTACTGTGCTCTCAGGTTCCTGTCGATTTGGCTTCCTCAATTTTATGCTTAAAACTGACCACATAGATAAATTCTATGGTGTTGACGAGGTGTGGGCAAATATCGTAATTAGGCCTAATAAGATTTTTAAAGAGAAATGTGTAGAGACCTACGCGCTTATGGAAGAAACGATGACCACGTAGTGGAAAGCTTTTGTGAAGATGAAAAATCGAAAATAAAACCAAAGTGTACGGTACTGAAGGACGATTGATTTACATACCGAGGTAGGCAGAAACTTGCTGGGTTCTAGTCAGTGGGCTTAGAAGCAGTGAAGCAGTGGGCTTAGAAGCAAGAAAAAAGCTTAGAAGCAATGAATAAACGCAATAGGGCTGATAAGAATTAGGCAACTCCAGATTAGTTAAAGGATGGTGGAGACAGCGTTCTAAAAAAACTGGTTACCCTGTATACGCTGTATGCCTCATGACGTCGAGAGCACCGGAATCTTAGAAAAACGATAATATTAGCTTAATTGCGTAACAAAGAGGACGTCGAGGGCTTGAAGAGTTACATAAAAGACAGATCATCTGTAATGTTCGTAATGCACGAGGTACTTATTAAGGCAATCGTAATGAAATCCGAAAAGCCTCTGAAATCAATCAACCAAAAAAAGGCAGGCTTTCGCAGACGCTAATTCGACGATAGATCATATTCACACTGTCATTGAGGCAGGCAGTAGAAAAATTGTCTCTATAAAACAAACCTGTATACATACCTTTCATAGATCGCGGTAAAGCATTTCCCTCTCTCGAAATCTCAATAGCATTGCGCAATCAGGGTTTTGATTAGCCGTATATTAATATAAAGGAAGGTATCTAATAGGTGTATGGTAACTACAGCCCTTAAGGAAAGTAATACTCCTATAGAAAGGGTATTTGAAATGAAGACACGATCTGTCCAGAGCTATTCACCACTTGCGCAGACGAAGTACTCAGAAACCTCGAATGGAAACAGGGATAAAGGTTTATGAATTGTTCCTCGGGGATCAATGATTTGCTGATGACGCCGCTTAGTAAGTACAGGGACGAATGACAAAAGACGATTGATACCCTAGAAAAAGAAAGCGCAACGCTAACTTTAAGAAGATTAAGGTAATCTCCACCAGCATTAGAAATGAGCACCAGTTAACGATAGGTGAGGAGGCGCTGGAAAGGGTAAGGAAACACGTATACTTACTGTAGTGAACAAATTGATCTTTGTTTTGATTTAGTCTGGGGGTTTAACGTCCCGAAGCGACTCGAGCTATGAGAGAAGCCGGGACTCCGGAAATTCTGACCACCTTGGGTTTTTTAAACGTGCACTGACAAAACCCAGCACACGGCCTCTTTGATTTTCCCCTCCATCGAAAAGCCGCCGCCGAAGCCGGGATTCCATCCCGCATCCTTGGGCACCGTAGTCGAGCGCCGTAAATACTGCGCCACAACGGCGCGGCCAAAACGATGTGATATTTCAGTTTTTCGACTGCTGAGTTTTTCTTTTACCGCACTAAACCTTCAGCACCAGCCTTGTGGTAAGAAAGAGTCACTAGATTTAATTTATTTACAAGAGTAATTATCGCAGTATCAAGCCACAGTCTTTTCTAAAGTAAAACAAGTCAAGGATTGCTTTTACATTGTGGGAAAATATGTCTGATATTTTATTCTTTCGTTATTAAACGGTAATAAGACTGGGATGGAGTGCATTTGGGAAGCATACGCAGATTATGACTAGCAGCTTACCAGTATCGCTCAAGAGGAAGGTATACAACAGTTGCATCTTACCTGTACTCACCAATGGGGCTGAAACGTGGAGGCTAACCAAGAGGATTCTACTTAAATTGAGGACAACTCAGAGGGCTATGGAACGAAAAATGGTAGGGGTAACATTAAGAGATAGGAAGCGTGCATAGTGGGTCAGAGAAATAACTCAAGTTACCGACATTCTAGTGGAAATTAAGAAGAAATGGGCATGGGCAGGACATCCCTATTGAAAAACCTATATATAGGATCTATTCATATCGGGTTATTGGACATGGGAGTTGTGGGAGGGGTAGGAGTAAAAGGAGTAGTAGGAGTCGCAGGCTATGTGCGTTGTAGAATGTGGTCAGCGCCCCTCGTTGTGGGGAAAATGGGGATGCAGGCTAAAAAGACGTTCAGGTAAATAAAAAAAATGCACGTAAATAAACAAAAAATGAAAAAAAGGAAACCTTGACGCACCAGGAATTGAACCATGATCTCACGGATTACACTGCATACCAGCCCAGCACGCTAACCACTACACCACGAAGTTTTTTTTTGTTTATTGCCGACTTTGACATTTGACCACTGCACCACGAAGACATGGTTT
Source organism: Amblyomma maculatum (assembly GCF_055883805.1). Lineage (NCBI taxonomy): Eukaryota > Metazoa > Arthropoda > Arachnida > Ixodida > Ixodidae > Amblyomma > Amblyomma maculatum. The sequence continues at coordinate 117,588,169 of NC_139350.1, read as the reverse complement.
GTATGCTTATATTCGTCATTTTCTATTGCGATTTTCTGTTTTGCACTTTGCATCGTTTTTTTAAGTGCGGTCGTCCTTCGACGATTGCCCTGTAAACACGCTGAACCTTTTTCTTTTCTATCAATACACATAGGCAATATCATTTATCATTCAAACGTATCAATCTTTTACACGTACACCTACCTAAGAATATGCGAATATGTTACGTACTGGCTATTTTTTCGCCGTGTTAGAGCGCATTTTTCTTTCTACTGCAGAGATATCTCGTGCGAATCCGCTTGTCATATATATGACCTTTTAACTTCACATGCTGCCAGCGGAGCAGCGGCGGCAGCATTTTACTTCCCATCACTCCTTTTGAATATGCAAACGCTTAAATAAGCATCGCTGTTGATATGCAGCTATCAAGGAATGGTTCGGTGGGCGGCGACGTGTGTTTTGAGTTATGCTTGAGCATACTTATGTTCATGTGGAAAGGCGAATTTATTCCCTGCACTTCCGTATTGCAGACTCGTCATCAGTTACAGGTATGAACGTGCGCCATAAAGTCGGAAGACGTGCAGCGATTGTTGATTGTAATTACCGCATGCGCTCACAGCAGCCCATGCAGAAATCGAAATGCAAAATAAACTTTCATGTTCATTTCATTCAAATTTGAAAAAGGCTTTCTTGTTTTTAATCCTTGATTCAATTTAGCGGGGGCACCGCATGCGTATATCAAACTTTGCCTTTTCAAACTTGCATAGACAAATCCTCATTAAGGAGCCCATCCAACTCCTGTATCATGGTACACAGGACCTATTCACAACTCCCATAACTCCTTTATATATCCCATATGTGATATACAGGAGTTAAAGGAGTCTGAAAAGGAGTAACAGGACCTATATGCATATTCTGCGCGTCCTCCTACTAGTCCTGAATGCGTCTTTATGGGTCCTTTATGCCCCATTTCGGCTCCTACATACTCCCATATTATTTCATACAGGACCTATTAAAACCGCAAATAGGTTTTTTTCAATAGGAATGTAGTGCGAAGAGAGGATAACCGATGGTCGCTTAGGGTAACGAACTAGATTCCAATGGAAGGAAAGCATAGCAGGGGGCGGCAGAACGTTAGGTGGGCGGATGATGTTAAGAAGTTCGCAGGGGTGAAGTGGATGTAGCTAGCACAGAACTCGGTTAAGTGGAGAAATATGGGAGAGGCCTTCGCCCTGCTGTGAGTATAGTCAGGCTGACGATGATGATGATGATGATGATTAAATGGGGCACCGATATAAAATAATGTGTTTCCACAATCATACACCGGCGTTTCACGAGCAAATATTTTTTTGATCACTGCTTGAAAAAACCGAGCATCGAGTCGAGGAAGCTGTCATGTATGGTCTGCAGCATTGTAGATCAAAATCTCCACTTTTTGGCTCGCTTTTATGTCTCGAAGACGGTGAATGATAACCATACGAAGATATTTAATTTGTACAATTTCAACACGTTTTATTGACACTTTATAAATAACAATCTTTTTCTACGTAGCAATTTCTCAAAAGCATAAAAAACCGCTTCTGCTTACCGTTATCGTTAATATCATATCAAAAGCACAGATACTTGCATTTTATGAAACCGAAATTTTAGGAGTTTGCAGAAAAACTTATTTACTCATGCCACCTTGAGCCCTTCAGGTGCTGTGCATTGCATGTCGTTGCCTTGAATCGACACTAGACAGAGGCGGGTTCACTGATGTACTGGCCAACCACAAAATCTTATGTCCAGCCCTCTAATATGATGTTTCCGCATTTCCAAAATTGAAATTCTCAAATGTAATTCACCCGCGCTCATAACTAGTTTGGCCCAACCGCAGAATTTTACTGGGCTACCTCAAAATTACGCCGGAAATCGTTTAATGTAGATCGACATAGTAGAGATTTAGCCGTGTTCGTACGGCACTGCGCTGGTGGACAAAGTCAACCGTCTGTGATTTTGGGGGGTGTCGCTTCAGGCAGCCCCCTACCCTGGAGCTACCCTGGAGGTTACTATTCAAGGGAACCTAGAAAAGTTGACCTCTGAGATGTTAATAATTGATGTTGCCGGTGGCCGGTCAGAGATAAAGTGAACTAGAAATACCTTCTAGTGACGGGAAAGGGAAGCCTGAGGCAAGCCGACTCATACAGAACACGCGAGATGGCGCTACTGCATCCTTTTCTACAATTCCTGCTCGTTTCTACTGCTCGGTTGGCTGTGTGCCAGTGTTTCAGCGCAGTTGTCTTTTTTATATTGCCAGTTTGTGATGTCACAAATTTTAAAATGGTGTCACCTTATGGAATTTATATATATAATACAGTTTACCACACAACTGAACAGACATGTTTGCACTTAGGGGCATGGGTAGTACGTGGGCTATTGGTTTACATATCATGCCTTGTGCGTATCGTTTACACAATTTAACGAAGCGCATTTTTATATAAAGGATATATTTGCGCCTAGTTTGAACACGAAAATTAGTGGCTCGAACCAAGCACGAAAACTCAAGACAGCCGGTCGTCAATGAGTTTTTGTTCGCTTTCAATTGCACGCCAAAATTTGGCCTTCTAGTTTGGCAGTTTGGCTCACAAATATTGTTAATAGTCCTATCGTTCCCATTTTCCTGGAGAGAAATATGGCGGGGCAGGTTTTATTGAATACAAGTTACGGCTAACTTCAAAACAGCATTTTCCAGCTCGTCCTGGTTATAAGCATCCCGAGCCTCCGTATGTGTGTGGCATCACGCTGTTTTTTAAACGGTGCGTTAAGTTATCTACTCATTACGGTCTTTCAAACAGCCTCGAATTTGGCATACACGGCTGTTATAGAATCGAGAACATGATATTTTATACAATGCAAAATTTACAAAGGCAACAAATACCAGTTGACGCGGGTTGAATTGCGGGCACTGCGGCCGCTTTTGGACGGATTCTAAATGAAGGCGCATTTGTACCGTGGGATGTCAGTCCGCGTTAAAGAACTCCAAGCAGTCGAAATTTCCAGAGCTCTCCACTGCGGCGTTCTTCATGCCTGATTCGCTTTAGGGCGTTAAACTCCAACACATCTAATGAAATACCATTGCGACAAGTATATTTAGGAGCGTCCCTCATAGCCTAAGTCGATTTGGGACTTAGCCTAAGTCGAGGGTTTCGGTAGCAACCTCCTCGGAAGTAAGGTCTCAGGAGGAAATGTCTCAGAAAAAAATGTCCCCGCAAGTAACGTCACTGGAAAAGCAGTCCCTTTTTGCTGAGTTGAAAAACTGTCCCCAATCGGGTGAAGTCAAATTCTGTAGGAGGACTACACCGTTCCTAACCTTAGCAGGGCGCATCGTTTTGTTGACATGGCTGTCCATGTATGGATTGCCTTGAACTGGCTACTATCCCTGAGCGACTTGGCTGAATTTGATTTACAAAAAAAAAACGAAAGCCTCAATGTGTTTTCTTATTTCGACTCTAGATGTCACCATTGCAGTTTATGTTCGTGTTTTCGTGCGGTCAACTAAAAGCGCCGATGCGACACACTGAGTACCGTCCAGCAAATTGCTAGAGTTTCTCGCACGTAAGCGCTGTACTAAGTGTGTTTGGAGCGATAACTTCACTACGTCAGGTTTTGAGCCGTCAGCGTGGCTGCGTGTCAGCCATGTCGGTGCCGGAGAGCATAGCCGTTGTCATGGCAACCGCCGCAGCTTGGTGGGGCCTCGCCTTGCCTGGCACTTCGTGCGGTTAGCATAGCTGCGGCGGCCGTGTCGGTGCCGGCATTCCGCCAGCTGCGCATGCGCGTGACCTCACGAAACACCACTCGCCTTGCCAAGCACTTCGCGCGGTTAACGTGGCTGCGGCGGACGTGTCGGCACCAGTGCTTCGCCAGCTGCGCATGCCCAATAGAGCGGCGAGGAGGCGAGGCGGTTGTTTAAAAGAGCCATTTGGCGGTGCCGTCATTGCACCCCCAACCGTTTTGGTGCCGGATGACGGCCGTTGCGACGCGCGTCTTTCCCTCTCTCTCTCCTTTTCTTTCCTTCTTTTCTATTTTCTCCTGTCTGCACGAGGCAGCGGAGGTGGCTCAGCTACAGAGCCATCAGCAGGCCCGTGCAGTTTCCCTACAGTCGCAACAACACCCCCTAGAGGTGGACGAGTCGGCTCGGCTGAAGGAAGCCAGAGACTGCCGTTGGAATGAAACCATGCGGCGGCGACGTGCAGAAGAGACCGGAGAACAATGTGTCAAGTGCCTTGAGAAGCGTCGGAGGGACGACGCAGCTAGACGGGGCCGCTTAGGTTCGAACTGCGACTCTACAACGGCCGATGTAGATACCGAGTCGACTTCTGCCTCATTGAAGGAAGCCAGACTCAGAAGGTGGAACGACACAAACCAGAAACGATGTGCTGAAGAAACTGAGCAACAACATGCAGAACGGCTCGAAAAGAGATGGAAGTGCGATGCAGCTAGAAAGACACGCTTAGTCACCGATGCCGAACTCCTCACATATGTGGCAAAGCTATTTGACCATGTGACCCTGTGTCATAACGGGTAATTTAAACAAAGACCCTAAGAGGAGCCCAGAGTTCCTAATAGGCACCGAAGAAAGACCTCAACTAGAGTTGAATCAGCTTCAACCTAGTACCACTACCTAGTGGGGAACCAGCTTAGACTTAGTCCTCCAACGAGCTTGCACCGAGTCAAATCACGGCATCGACGAAGTGGAAACTACACACTACTACACAGATCAGCGGAGTATCTTCATTGGAATGATCATTAGTCTAGTCAGTACCTAAACAATGTGTCTCTTAAAAGCGAAACCTAAGCGTAGCCATTGCAGATGAAGCTATTGCTTTTTACCAGGCTTAATATTAATTAATACAGCATACAAGACAACCGCTGATAAAGAATGGACACCAAGCCGTCTGCGGTATTTAGTCTTTCTTGTTCATTATCCTGATTGCGTTGTTCTTTTTTTTTTCGAAGGTGCTGTACCAACTAGCTTAAATGTCGGTTTTCCTTCAAACAGGGAGCAAATTGGCGGAAAATTTACCTAGACCCTAAGTCCCTGTGTATTGTTTCTACCTGCCACCTTTTGAGGCTCCTACGCCCCAACTGCCTTCAAACTAGGCACGCTTTTTTCCTTCCTTCATTTTGCGCGCTGAGGCAGCGCAGCTGCGCATCTGCAATCGGTATGGCGGCGCCTGACATGAGCTCGAAGCAGTAGTGAGCCTTGATAAGTGCGCCGAAATCCAAGGACTGGGGTATTCTGGTGGGAGCCTGGCTGTGGCGGCATGAGCTAACTGGTCATGCCGTAAGAGCCATGATGCAGTACACATGCGGCGGAGTTGAGGTTCCCAAGATAAAAATTGAAGCGGTGCGTCCCGAGATAGGTCAGCCATTTTGCGCGAATTGCTGCCACGCGGTAAGCAAAGTCACTTGTACCGCACAGAGCTTTGAACAATGTTTCATGGCCCTATTCACGCTGAACTATGTTTTGCCCTGCAGCGTGGAAGCCTTGCTGTACCGTAATCTTAGCATTGCATTGTCGCGAGATTTTACCGCATGCTTCGCTTCGCACTGGCATCCGATGTTGTGTCGTTGCATTGTTCCTTTTGTTTTTATTGATCCTGAATAAACCATTGTTTTAAAAGACTGTATTTTCCATTCATCTGGAGGGACCACCGCTCCAAAACTCGCTCTTAGACGGCAGAGTTTTCAATCTTAAAACTTATAGCCATAGTGCCCATTACAGCTTTAAATAGTGGAATAGGGGTTCGGAGTCTTGCCATTCACCATCACCTTAAGGCTTAAGATGTTCTTGCAGGGTATATACTGCTAGCTGACATGGCCGATATCGGGAACGGTACGGTTGACGGCTCAGCGGTAGACTGCAGGGAAGCTCCTGTGGAACTGATCTCTCTATATCAGCAGAATGTGGTCAAAGCTCAACCACTCACTTCTTAGTTTTGGCATTAAACGGCTCTCCTGTACTGGTGAAAGTACATTTGATTTAATTATTTATTTGATGTTCTTAATTAAGCGCTATTGACGAACAGTCTTGAGTTCGGAGTCACCAGACGGGGAGAAAGTTCCATCTCAAGCTCACAACCGGCTGCAAACTGTTGATAAGTCGAGGTCACGTATATCGACTTTTATCAGGCCACAGCAAATCACTCGAAATATTTTTAAAATTGTATAAGCTAATAAACATGGCATTCTTCTAGCTCCCGTTCTCGGGGCGCTACTGATGGCTGCGGCGCCAGAACGGAGGGAGAACGTGAAGGAGAACCTAAACAAAGTTACGTGGATCCCTAAAATACGAGTTGCCGTCATTATGGCATGCGCACACCAGCCGAAACTATGCACCACATGCACCGCGGCGTCATTCATTGGCACGACATGTCACTGCTCGACGGCAGGACAAGGTGCTTCGGTTTGTTGTGTTTAACGCCCCAAAGAAACACAGGCGATGAGAGGCGCCGTAGTGGAAGGCTCCAGAAATTTCGACCACCTTGGATTCTTTAACTTGCACTGGCATCGCACAGCACATGGGCGCCGTGCATTTCGCCTCCATCGAAACGCGGCCGCCGTGGCTGGAATTCGATCTCGCATTCTTGGGCACAGAAGTCGAACCACTGCACCGCCTCGCCTGGGCGGCAGTCAAGAGTACTCGGTGTCAGATCCTCAGCGGCGTTACCCATTTTACTACGGCGGCGTCAACCCATTTCATGCTTACATGCTACTCATAACTACAGCAGAAACCATGACTTCATCTAGAACAAACAAAAAATGGTAGGAGGCACTTTGGACCACTAAAGTGCAATGAGGCGAAAAGCATCTTTTGCGCGGTGGCCCGAAGCCTTCTACTACTGCACCTCTATGTCGTTTTTTTCACTCCTACCTTCCTCCTTTTCCTTACGGCTCTGTTAAGGTGTCCGAAGAGAATTGTGGCAGATACTGCGCCTTTCTTTCTTGTAAACCAATTCGAAACGCCGCTGATGCCGGCTGTACTGCGTCCGTTTCAATATGCTGTGTGGCGCGGCGTTAGATGAAGCGCCAAATGAAAGGCGCCGCATGAACGCCTAGATCGAACACCCGGCGGAGTGAGCTTCGTACAAGTGTGAATCGCCTGGTGACGTCATTACTAGTAGAGACGTCATGGCTGGATGTGACGTCATTATGACGTCACTTCAGTTATTAGACATACTCGAATGCGATGATGTCACATCCGGTCATGCCGTCATGGTCGATGACGTCACGATGTGTTGATGTCATATTCACACTCGTTTCAAGGCCCAATACACTACGCCACTGATGGCGCCATCAGTTATTTCAAGGTACGATACACACCACTGATGATGTCATCAATTTCAAAATACGACATACTACACAACTTATGACGACATCATTTATTTAAAGGTACGCCATATTACACAACGGAAGACTTCATCATTGATTTCAAGACACGACATGCTACACCACTGATGACGACATCATTAATTTCAAGGTATGATATACTACATTCATGGCGTCATTATTTATTTCAAGGCACGACATATTACACCACTTGTGATGTCATCATTTATTTCATGGTACGACATACCATGCCACTGATTACTTCATCAAACTAAAGCGTTACGGACGGACGAACGGACACGATCGTGACCGCGAGCATGAGCGATTTAAGGTTTTCGCCTTGAAAGGTAGAATTTTACTTCCTGTAATATGTCGTGTATTGGTTCCATTAAGGTATAATTTCTGTTCAGGAATTTATATAATATACCGATGACCTTCAAGTGTATTGTATGTTGAATTTATCGACACTTTTTTGACAGCAAAGAAGAAAAAATTTGAACAACAGAAATGCAAAGGCGCCTACAACCAAACTACAGCTGTAAAAATAGTTTTGCCGTCATTTCGACTGCACCTTCATTGTGTAGTCATTGTGTAGAATGTCATTGAGTGTCATTGTGTAGAATGCAAACCTTTATACTTAAAGGGGTCATGCAATGCCTAACATGGGGTAAAGCAAATCGGTCGAGAGATAGGCACTCCCTCATAAATCAATTCACCACAAGAATGTTTCAGCGAGCTTCATTAACACCGGCGATGTCGGCGATTAAAAATGGCACTCCTTCTCTCTGCCCTGAAGTAAACACTTGGAGACACAAGAAAAAAAAAACGAAGAAAACAGCTCCGGAACTCCGCCCCGCTTATCCGCCCACGAAGCGTCATCAGGTGACGTTCGGTTCTCAAACTTTCGTTTCCGCGCCGGTTTTCCCGAGCGTCGCCCACGCATTCATGGTCTCTGCCTTTCCCGTCCCGTCTGCGTTTGCATAGCTTTCAACCTTATCTGCTGTCTTCCTCGGCTGCCGGTCCCTTCAGTTTCATGACCTCTGGGAATTATGTGCGACAGCAGCCTGAACGACTCGGGTCGTTCGCGAGCGCATACCTGCAGGTGGGCAGGCTGCTGTCCACACATACCGAAGGCCGCGGCGGAGGAGCACTTTCCTTTATATACCTGTCCCATTCAGCGCAAATTAGCGTGCACTCCGGCCGAGCACGGCTTTTTACAAGACCGCGTTCTTCTCTCGCGCTGCCGGGGTCAGTCTCTGCTGTCAACCGTCTTCTGCTGTTTGACAAAGGCGGCCGGTGACCCCTCGCGGAGTTGAAGCGGTAGCATCGACTCTGCATGGATGCTGCAGACAATCGAGCGTGCGAGTTGCCCGCGTGCAAGCATGTCGTCGTCGTTTTTAGCCAGGAGCGCTTTCATTATGGTCGGCGAGATCTCTTGTGCATACCGAATGGAATGTGCGTCACCGACGAGAGCACGGACTGATGATCGCTACAGAGTTTGGATATCGGATGACAGCTGAGCACGAATTATTCGTCCGCGAATCTTAAGCATTAAGATTAACAAGAAGGATAGTGTAGTGGTCTTTTTTTAAGTCCTTTCGCACATCGTTTAGGAAGTGCCAATGCGTAACATGCACACGTGTTTTATCTCGTGTGCACGCATAGGCTCAGCCAGAATCGACGGCGCAAAACATAGCAAATCAGCTCGGTACATGCAGTTCGGCAGCGCAGATTGTCCCCGATTTCCGCAGCTATACGCAAGAATCGCGCACAGGAGCACGCGAGCGGCTAAGCTAGAGACGCAGCGAAGCGGGCTATTCCAAAACTCGGTGCCTAGTGGCTTCGATGCAAAAGAAACAAGGCCTAGCGACGAGCAGGGAGCAGCGCACGACCGGAGTGCCGTTTGCCGCAGTTCCCGTGGACGGCATCTCTGCTGTAACCTGGCGGCATCCGGTGCTGCACTTCAGGGGTGCGAATTTGTGTACTGTCGCGATGAAGCTGAGGGCAGACCTTTTTGACGCAGGTTCCAATGAATTATCAACACGCCGCACAAATGGTCGATACGCCGTCGGTTGGTACGTGAAGGTTGATGCTGCCTATTTTATCGGTACGGTGTTGAATCGAACCACCTGGTGCTCTTTTCGCACTCCTGCACCGAAGCGCGCTTTCAGTCGGACGCCACCACCTTTTCGGTTAACATCGCGAACCGAAGCGCCAAGCTCGGGTTCACGCATGCAGTGCATGCATGCAGCACTCGAGCAGACGACTTTCGCAGCTACCGGAAGTGTGTCCGTGGCGTAGTGGCTGTCGCGGCTGCAGCCAATGGTAGCCTGTCGTGGCCTGTCACTCTCGGCACTTCTCAGGTAGGTAATCACTGCAGAATAGTTTCAAATCTCGCCGCCACGCGGATACGGTGCAGCAGCGAATTTCAAAAAACGCTGTTTTTAAAAATTATTATTAAATAACTGTATTTTTTTTTCGAACAGTTTCACTTTCGACGAATGCTCGGAAGCATTATTTCTACACATTGAAAACGTCTATCAGTTACCTTTCTAGCCGTTTCCTACCCCCTTTAAAATCATAAAATTATCTTTCCTGTAGCTTATTTGCTGACGAAACATAGTTATAAGATGCCAAGCGAATGAAATAATTTTAATTAGCAGAGGAAACTACTTCACCAAAACAGTCTGGCACGCGCATTGTTTCGTTGCCCTGCAGTTTGAAGAAGTCCATCAAATTTTGTTCGACTTTATCATGGATGATTGCTTCCACATTTCCACTTTTTCTTTTGTAATGCCGGATAACTTTCCAGAGCACCTTCTCGCCCCATTATCTGATCAATAAAAAACAGCTCTAATGACGACGTCTTTTAGCAGAGCGCCTTGTGTAGCTTGTGCTGCTCGAGGACCGGCTTCTGTGTCGACGACGTCCGCCATTGGTCTGCTCCTTGCCCTTTCTGCTGCTGGCGCCGCTTGACGATGTGCTCTTGGACCGCCGGTTCTTTTTAGTTTCTCGTACGCCGCTGTCGCTGGATGAGGTACTCTGTGGACCCGCATAGGCCCTGCGCTTGTTGTCACTAAAGACCTTTGTGGACCTTCGTCTCTGTCGGCGATGTCTGCGCATCTCGGCGTCGCTACTGCTGGAGGACTCGCTTGACGATCGAGACCAGTGTGCTCGCTTCTGGTACCTGCTTCTGCGTGAAGACCTCGACAGCCGAGATTTTTTCCTTCGCGGTTTCGGCTCGTCAACGCTGCTGAACGGACTGAAACTTGATGAGGAACTCGTTGAGCTCGGTGGGAGACTAAAGTGAACTCTCTTCGTTTGTGCACTGCTCCTCGAACGGGAACGCCTATTTCCGGCGCTGGGCTTCTTAATAATACTTTTCAGTGTAGGTGCCTCCGATGCGACAGTTTCTGCGGATGCAGTCCGTTTGATTGGCTTCTTGCGAGGTTTTCGGGTTGTTTTCGATTTAGCACCGCGCTTCGTCGTAGCGTTATTGGTGACAGCCTTTGCCCGTCTCTGCGACGGATTGCTTCGCGTCGCAACCCCGCTGGATTCTTCAGAAGTCGACGTCATCTTTAAACACTTAAACGTCAATCTCAGCACAGTCAGGTGAATTTCCTCTGATAGGGTACTCACATTGGCTTGGCGGGGTGCTGGCGCTTTGACGTCGAATTTAGGAGCATGTGGGCGGTCACATCAAGCCCGTTCCAAGCATAAGGGGCTGCGAGGAAGCGGCTCTTTCTCTTTTTTGTCGCCAGCTTCTTTGAAGCAAGCGCCGATGGTGGTAGAACATCCGGTGTATTGAAATTAAAACAACATAATGTGCTGTAACTTCTAAAGTGAAAAAAGAAAATTGGTGTGTATATAGTGCCTGAAAGAATGACTTCTAACGTATAGTGTTCATTTCATCTCGCGCATATTATTTTTTCCGTTCTTCGCCAGTAGTGCTCATCTATATCATGTTCTGTTAGCTGGCTTCGAAACAAAAGAAGAGGACCTCACAATAATGAGTAATAATCTTAACAAATGAGAGCTTGTGCAAAGTGGCCAATTACATGAAATCTTCGGAGAGAGGAGTTTTAGGCAACCGTGCTACAGTCATTCCTGATGGCCCAATAAAAGGAGCTTTAGGCGCTTCCGCAGAGATGACAGAATTACCATTGCTGACCAATTGGCATGCGAAACTATACCAATTAAATACCTAATAAGGATACGACTGTATCATTTGTGCTATTTGTCAAAGTAAAATTTTGTTATGAGCTTAGAACGCAGGAATTGATGCGGATATTTTGAACCTTCTTAGGTTTAGCCGAAATAACGTACGTCTTGCTGGTGACGGCATAAAATCTTAAGCAACAACACTTCTCGGTTAGCAGCCACTAGTGAAAACAGCCTAAATTAATTGAACTGTCTTGATGGTCCTGTTTTTAGAAACCCGCCGCGGTGGTGAAGCGTTAGGGCGCTCGACTACTGCGCCCAAGGATGGGGAGTCGAATGTCAGAGTACGTTAAGAATGTCAACGATGTCAGTGCACGTAAGGAGCGTCAGGCGGTCAAATTTTCCGGAACCCTCGACTACGGCGTCCCTTATAGCCTCCGTTGCTTTGGGACTTTAAGCCCGTTAAACTACACCAAACCGGTCAAGGGAATTAGGGACACGTTCTGAAGACGCCCACTTTGAATAGTAATAAGCAAAAGTCGACGTGGAGTTGTTAATGCGCTCGGCTATAGGATGCAAAAGATTGGGGGCTGAAGTCCTGGGGTGGTTAATGATTGAGAGCAGAATGTGGACAAACTCTGTCCGCACACCCTGTCCACAGCTCGCTGTGACCTGCTTAGACGACACCACTTGTGAGGGAAGAAATGCTGTCGCTTTAAAATGACAAGTCCGCTCAGCTTATACGCATTTTTGGAGAGGAACGCTGCAGTGTGCAATCACCCACCCAGGTAAATCATACAGGTAGCGTTCAGATGCATGTTTTAACTCACGATGTGTGATGATCAGAGCGTGTCCCCACGAGCTCCGGACGGAATGGGTTGACATTCTACGGTCAGTAGCTGGGGGGACGGGGAACCTCAAAAGCGGCTTCATGTGGGGAACCTGTCTCAGAAGCCGGAGACCCGGCAAACGCATTGCGGTGGTGGAATGATCCAAGGGCCGAGGACCGCATATTCGGCTAAGAGCGAGTGCTCGCCCTCTACGGAGGCCCATATGGGAGCTCGACTCGAATTGTCTGACAGTCAAATCCTACGCTGCCCACATTCCCCTCCAACTTCCCATAACCCTATCCTAATTCCTTTTTCCCATTACCCTACAACCCATCCCTTCCGCTATTTCCCAGGGAAGATACGTGGGGTCTCCCCGGGCCCGCTTCCTCGGCTGTGGGTTGCTTTAGTAGCACCTCCCCCTTTTATTTAATAACTTCCAACCAAAACTCTTGTCTCATTGACCTATTCATTTATTTTTCGAACTGCGGAACTTTCTCTCCCTGCGATACATTAGTGGTGAGGGCGGAGTCTGACTTGGGACTCCATCTTACCTTATATATATATGTCAGTCATGCATAATGAAAAAAAGAAAAACATCGGGCCCAAGCCCAGGACACGAAACGCCATGCTTGCGCATGAACCACTTGTGCCAGCGGTCATAAGCCAAGGTAAACACCTTTCCAACTTGTTTCTTCTTATTAAACACCTTTTCACTGGAAAAGGGTCGTACTCCTTCATCGATGCATTTTTTTTTGTTTTTGTTATTGTTGTCCGAGACACGAGAATAATTTCTTGAACATACGCCCACTTGTGATATGTAAATGTGTTTTGCTGCCCTTTGGTGTGGTCAGTGCATCCTCCAGCTCGCTCAACGCTTGAGTAGCTTCTTTTATGCATGCATGATTTAACGCTAGTTGAAAAGTATGTTAAACTAGTCTGTGGTGTTCATAGCATATAGTATCTTACACATGGCTGTAGGGGACGGACTATGCTTCCGTACTTGGGAGCAAATGAAGCAGCGTTAACCTTTTTCGTCAGTTGCTCTTATATCGGTATAAGCAGCAGTAATGATAGAAAAGAAAACATTAACACCAGTGCGTTCAGCTCTACAGGAGGAAGAAATTAAAGGGAGATCACCAGCGGCGGACAAACTGATCCCCACCGAGCTCCTCTGGCAGCGGGAGCGCGTGCGGACCAACAGGTTCCGGTTGACCTATCTAGAAACCTTGATGCTCGCCTTAAGACGGCATAGGCAAATCTAGGCATCTTCTAACAATGCCTATGGGAACAAGTTTAATATTCGCTCTGGAAATAGTCACCTGCATGCGTAGTCCCTAGTTCTGCTTCGTAGAAACTGAAATTAGTTTTAAATTGTTTACTCGCGTGCCTTCTAAGTCCGCGCATCAATCTACTATTATTCAGAAAACACCGGAACTCTGGGTTGCAGTAATACATCTTGGCATGAGATGCAAAATGTGCCCGTGTTGACCACGAGTTGATGCAGCGGGAGGAGCCAGTGCCAGCGGCAAGCCGAGCACCAATACTGAACCATGTGTTTGCCGGGACCTCCAAGATCTGGATTTGCAGGTCCCTGGGAAATAAATTTGCCACTCCTCGAATGACCAGCTTTTGTACACCTGTAGTGCCCGCAGTACGTGCTTACTGCACTAGCTATGTTTGGGGCACTTTTTGGTGGGATATAAGAAGGCGAACAGACTGAAAGTGCACTCTACGAGCAGCACACCGCTCTTTTATTTTGCCTGCTTGACAGTCGCGCTGAGGAGGCAGCTATGTATACGGAAGCGTACACTGTATCCCACTTAAGATTGTCAACGTGTTTTTTTTTTAACTGGCCGATGATTACGGTACTCGCTAAAGCGACATTTGAACGCATTTTTCACTAATGAGTGGAAACACATGGTCGCCTTCAAAACTGCCTCCAAGCGATGTCTGCAGAGAACATCGCAATGGGGCCGCGTGGGATGAGGGTGACCGCATCATTTCTTCCGAAATGTAAACCTGTTCGAAAGGGGGGGGGGGGGGGGAAGGAGTCGCATGTTTGGCGCGGGCATTTATTTTTGCTTGCTTCTGAAGCTCTGATCGTTATGCGGAGTAGGAGAGGGCTCGGCGGGTGATCTGGTGACCGTTGTGAACCGCATTTCGGGTATACGCGGATAGGCAGTGACTAAAGAGAATTCTCTGGTCACTGCAAATTCGTGGCCGAAAGTCACACAAGTCCATATATTTTTTCTGCCTTAACTGAAGAACTCTTTCTGTAGTTTTTTCGACAGGGTTACACTTGCCAGCAAGCCTATCAATCGATGAAAAGAAGCCTAGTGGTACAAGATGAAAAATCAACCGGTTATCCCATGTTAGGCGTACTATTTTGCTGTCACCCGTTAATAATTAGGAGTTTATTAACGATGGGTCCATAATGGTGCGCACACTTCCAAACACTCTTAGAGTGAATGGGGTTAGCTTTTCGGGTCATAAAAGAAATGCCCTCGACTTGCGTGGCAAGCTCAGCCGGAAGTCAGCTACCTTGTAGTGACAGAAAGGGGTGGCTGTTTGGTGCCCAGTTTTCGCCGGTTCAAGCCACAGTAAGGGTCGGAGTCAGAAGTAACAAACAAAACAACTTTATGCACAGCAAGAGACGATACAGAGTATTACACAGTAACACTTAAAATGCACAGACCAGAGATTCACAGAAAAGCAACGCTAAACATGCGACTAAAGAGGATCTCAATCAGCAAGAGTCACAATAAACACAGAACAATACCCGAGAGATTCAAATAAACAAACATAAAATTGTTCATCGTGCACTGTCGCAGACCGACGCCTGGAAAGTCACGATGTGGCCGCCATGTAAGACGAGCGCCGCTCCCTCGCAGATATGTGGGCTTGCCAACAGCGGGTAAACCCCGGGAGTCGAGTAATAGCACTTGCGAACACGCCGCAATACTAGCTCCAACACTGAATGACTCACACAGGAGACGCGACCCCAATGAATGGGGCACGCCACGGCAAGTGGTATTGTTGGTGATAAATCCTTGCGATAATTATCGACGCCAGCATTAACCAAGGCGCCGCATCCGTGAATTTAAACCGAAGTGGTCATATTAGATAGAGAAAGTACCATGGCGTGGGGGGGGGGGGGGCAATAATATACGAGCCATAATCTCCAGCCCGCACTCCGCAGAGTATGTAAGTTCAAATGCTGAAATATTACCCTCTATAATATATGCAAGAAATATGTTATGAATATCTATTTTAACGCGATACGTTCGGCATAATTGTCACTGTCACAAATTTTTCACGGTCATACATGCTTATCGTTAGGTTTTGTGCGGCCGGGCTGTTACTTAATCTACGCACATTTAATGACACTGCTTACAACCCCTTCAAAGTGACACTGAAAATGTAGCACCTATTTGATCACCGCCGACTGACATTATGAGCACGCCGACAGCATCGGTAGCACCACAATCGGCTAAAGAAGTGTGCCGCGCTGTGTGTTTCGCCTCTCACGCCGAAAAGTACAGAGTTTGTGCTACTGGTGTCAGCTGTTAAGGAAGACAACCAGAGCTACGAAGGCCGCTAGATAAATATTTGTGTATATAGAAACGACAGAAGTTCGTTGCGCCAGCCGCATTGACAATGTTGATCAAGACTGATTCTGAGACTGAAAAAAGTCTTCCTTATGTTCTCTGACATCGCACGACCTACGGCCTCCATTGCATTTCGCCACCATCTAGCTGCTGCCGACACTTTAGAGACTCGATCCCACAAGTTTAGCGTCCCTAGCCAAACTCCATATTAATAAGACACCGAGGCGGGTCAATTCTAGGAGCAAATGTGGTAGTCATTTTTATCCGACACAAGAATGAATGGTGTAAGTCGCGGCTTAGATGCAAATCTGTGCCTTTCATTTACGTGCTCATTGCTCACTTGCTGCCATGTGGCATTGCTTTCTGATTTCATACAGCTCAAACTTAGCTTTTTCTTTGAAACCATGACATAATGTGATGATGACTGCCAACTTTTTCAAACTTTCGTACTTGTTTTAAATAGGAGGCGAAGCGCTGATATAAGACCACACGAAAAACGAGAAGTGCCTGAAGAAGGACTGAAAGTGGGCATCTAGTATATGGTCTTGATAAACTCTGCATCAAAAAAGTAAGAGGTAAGTCGGGTAGGCACACACGGTAAGCGCGTCGCTTTGGTAAGTATATAGTATATTTTAAAATGTAAGATGCCATTGATAGCGTCCAAGCAATGACAAATGAAAAAAGAGTTGTAAACGAAGGAAAAACGGAAAAGATTTTCGAGCTGCTCTAATTAAAAAGTCACCAACTGAGAATTTGTGACAAAAGTAAATATTGTTTGTGGTTTGCAGCTTCGCTGCATAGACACATCACCCTTCCCTAGCGCGTTTTGTGGTTTCTACTTGGGCATAGGCCACCAACCACCGCGGATTCGAGCGTCGCAAGAGCAAAGGCCGCGATCAGCTTTCACCGCGCATACACTGAAACACTGCAGCACGCCTTCAACCTCCGCAGAGAGGAGAGCGCTTCGCTGCAAGGACCCAAACCTCCAAGTTCACAAAGGAGACATTTATTCAACGCCGTCTTCTAGCGGTACACAAACACTCAGTCACCGCGTCGCGGGAACGCGCAAGTATCAGGCTCCCCTGCGCGCAAGAAGTGACAAGAAATGCGCGCCGCAAGCACGCAAAGGCGTGCTGTTATCTCTCTCGTGGTGGCCAAAGGGCTTCTTTGAGAGAGAATGGGCAACCACCGCAAGATACGCCCGTTGGATCACGATCGACAGGTTTGAGTGAGTGAGTGAGTGAACTTTATTAACTGCTCGGGGATCTTTTTCTTCGCCTTTTCAACCGAGGCTGACGAGCGGTTGGCGCCCCCAGTCTAGGGCACCGGCTTTCGCCAGTTTGCGAGCTCTTGTGACCAGGTAGAGCTGAGCCTCCGGGTCAGAGCTGGCCAGCAAAGCCTCCCACTGTCTTTCATTTGGGTTTTCAATTTTTTGTAGTTGATGTAAGCTGCATTCCCATGTTATGTGGTACAGGGTAGGGGTCTTCCCGCACCACGGACACTCGTCTCTGAATGTCGTGGGATGCATCATGTGTAATATGTGTAAATTAATGAAGGTGCCCGTCTGTAGCCGCCTCAGATCTATGGCCTCCTCGTTTCTGGGCTTTTTATGCTGCTCCGGACATACTTTCCGCAAGCCTCTGTAGTGTTGTAGTATTGTGGTGTAGTCAGGGTGAAGCGGAATCAGGTCCTCTGTCGCGAGACTGTTGGGTGCACGGTAGGTTGCATGTCCTCGGGCTACCCTGTCTGCGTACAAATTCCCTCTGATCCCTGCATGCCCCGGAATCCACACTAGTGTTTGAGTGTATTGTTTTGTTGACTCACTTGTGGAAGTAAGGATTTGGTGAGCTACCTTAGATAATTTACCCCGTTGAAAATTTCTGCACGCGGATTGAGAGTCCGACAGTATCGTCAGACTCTCTCCTGTTTCTCTTCCTTGCCTAATGGCCAGTGCGATAGCCACTTCCTCTGCCTCCGTGACTGTACAGGTTCGGATCGAGGCGCTAACTACTTCCCGGCCTTCGCAGTCTGTGACCGTGGCTATCGGCCTCTTTGCGTTGGTTTCGTTTAAGGCTGCGTCGCTGAGCCTTGACGTGTCTTGTTGGCCGACTGTTTTTTCATAATAATCGGCCCTTGCCTGCCTCCTTCCCTGGTGTAGGCGGGGGTCCATGTTTCTTGGTATGGGCCGAACTCGATACCAATTTCTGACTTCCTGCGATACCTCTCTTGTCTTGTTATAAGCCTGTAGGTGTGTGCTATATCCCAGTCTTTCCAACACCCGTCTTCCCGTCCTCGTTTGTAGAAGTCTGTTTAGCTGTGACTTGATTTGGGCTTCTGCTAATTCTTGTATTGTATTGTGCAGATCCAGATCTGCAGCTTGTGGTTCGGTGTGTTCTTGGGGAGCTTGAGTGCGGTCTTGATCGCCATTTTGATGATGGCGTCCGATCTGTCTTCCTCTCCTTTGGTCATATTGAAGTAGGGTAGAGCATACGCTACACTGCTAATGAGGCTCCGGACAAGTTTGAGTGTGTCCGGCTTCTTCATCCCCATCTTTTTGCTGGTCACCCGTGCTATCATTCGGGCGACCTGCTGGGTCGAGGTCTTGAGCAGATTAAGTGCGTGTTGACACCTTTGATTCCATTGGAGCCACATCCCCAGGATCCTCACGGTTGTCTTTTTGGGTACTGTCTCCCCTTGCAGCCGGATCTCGAGCTTGTGGCTTTGATCTGTGGGAGCAGAGCGGTTGCCCTTCCCTTGCCAGAATCTGATCAGTTCTGATTTTCTTGATGAGCACTCCAAGCCCCCCTGCTTTAGATATTCTTCGATGACAGATGCTGCTTCTTGCAATTTCGCGTCCTTCTCCCCGAGTGATCATGTGGTCGTCCAGATGGTGACGTCATCAGCATACATAGCGTGCTGTATGCCCTCCACCTTCTCGAGGCGCCTGGCCAGGCCAATCATTGCCACGTTGAACAGCGTGGGCGAAATGACTGCTCCTTGAGGTGTCCCTTTGTTGGGCGGGGAGAAGGTCCCTGTTTCTATATTACCAATCTTGATTTCGGCCGTCCGGTTACTCAGAAAGCTCCTAACGTACTCGTAGACTCTGGTTCCACAATTAGTGTCTGCCAGACCATCTAAAATCGCCTTGTGACTAACATTATCAAATGCACCTTTAATGTCCACTGCCAAAACTACATGTTCTACCGAGCATGGGATACCTGTCAAGACCTCTTCTTTGATCTGCAGGAAAACGTCCTGGGCTGATAGCTTTTCTCTGAAGTCAAACATGGTGTCTGGCATCTGAGCGCTACCCTCTAAGTAATTGTGCAGTCTATTATTGACAACCCTCTCGAAAATCTTTCCCAGGCACGAAGTTAAAGAAATGGGCCGCAAATTCTCTATTGCTAATTTTTTCCCGGGTTTCTGGATCATGATGACCACCGAGTGTTTCCATTGCGCCGGCACCGTTCCTGCTTCCCAATGCTTGTTCATGAAATGCGCCAGTGCCTTGATATTGCTGTTGCTCATGTTCCGAATTATGCCATTGGTGATCTTGTCGCCACCAGCCGCTGTGTTTCGAGTGGCACTTGCTATGGCCGTCCGGACTTCTTCCGTGATCGGCTAGTACATTTTCGGATTTGGGTCTCCTTTGTAATGTTCTGCGTATGAATATGGATCCTCTAGCTCTACTCCGTAGGATTTGTCGTGGACGGCCTTGATCACATATTCCTTCGTGCCTGGGAATGTGTGTAGCAACCGCTCCAGCGACTTCTGCCCTCTCGCTTGGTCTTGGTGGGGTCCATGATGGCTTTTAGGATTCGCCATGTCTTGGAAGTGCTGAGCGTCCCCTGCTGAGAGTCGCAGAATTTGCCCCAGTTGGCTCTCGTCAGTTCAGCGTACTCCGCCGCCTTCTTTGTGATCTCCACGATTTTCATCCTAAGCTTTCGATTGTGCCTCTGTTTTTTCCATCTTCTTAACAGTCCCCTTCTCGCTTCCCACAGGTGGAGTAGATGGGCGTCTATTTCTGGTGTCTCATTTGTGCGTGTCAGTTCTTACGTAAATCTCTGCTTGTTTTTCCGCAGCGCCCCGCACCATCTATCAAGATCCTCAGGTTTCAGCTGCGCTCTCAGGTACAACCCGGAGCGGGCGAACCCGAGTACACATTGTTCTGCGCAGACAAAGGCCGGTAGACAAGAACAGTAGAGTACGCACATTGCAATGTCTTGGAGGAGTCTCTCTTTCGCCCCTCGCTCGCGGCCAACGAAGCGGTGCCGTGTCAGTTGCGGACACGGCACCTAGCAGTCAATATCGGAATACAACTCTAGAAAGAACCGGTGAATGCCGCTCACTTGGACGACCTCCTCAACCGCATCCGCCTATTGCCCTGAAGTCGCAGTTAATAAATTTACACCGCTCAGTGTGCATCGCAGGTGGTTAGGCGTGCAAGTCGGTTGAGTGGGACGTCATGACTAGTGACCCCCTTGGGTGGAGGTCCTTCTTTGAAGGCTGCCCGAGGATTCTTGAGTTTAGTCGACTATAAGTGAACGAACGTCGTTTCAGTGCTTTTGTAGTAAACACATATATTGTCTCCGAGTTAGAGAACTGCAGCCGTGAAACCAATTTTTGCCCCTTCCTTCTACCTAAAAAATGGTCGCTAAACCTTAGGTCAAGGAATAAAGAGCTGAGTAAATTACAGTGAGTAGTAAATCAAAGTGGTATAGTTACTGACGGTGACGAGTTTAAAATATACTGGTAGACCTTGACCCATTGAGGCAACATGTACGAGGTAGTATTCAAGTTTCCGAGAGCGAATAAATTTTGGTTTTTATTTCGAAGAAGCCAGGCCAGGTCTGAGTGGATAGCAGCCCATCGCTGTTCCTATCTTTGCTGCTGACAAGCTATACGGCGTTTATAATGTAATCCATTTATTCACTATGCCCCAGCATTATACACAGTTGAACGCAAGCTGCGCACCGTTTGCTCTTTCAGCAAATTACAGTGAGGTTTACTCTTTTGACTATCGTCATTTGAAATGCCTAAAGTGGCTCTGCCATCCATAGGCAGTGCTTCGGCCGGCAAAAAAGATTGCTGGCATCTGTGATGCATATGATCAGTAGTATTTCATTTACCAATTTTAATGCAATCTCATTACTCGCAACTGAAGCTTTAATAGCTCATTATTATAATTTATCGCCGCCTGTGCAACGGGACATGACTGCTATTTATACAGTTGCAGAGAGTCACCGCGCTGACTAAATTTCATGGGTATGATGTCTAGTTTCGTAAACGCCGTCATCCAAGAGGACACTAGCCAGACATAGCAATAAAAGATTGTGCTTTAAATTGTTCTGCTTTACTTCTAAGGGCCAAAGCTGTGTATTAGTTTATTTGTCACATGAGGTTTCGACTGGCACATGGATGTCGACAAAGTATTTTGCATTTACTACCTGTTTGAAGTGTAAGTAGACATAAGTAAGTAAGGAATGTAGTGAGTGAGCATTTTAAGCAAGTAATGAAGTGCGTAAAAATTAAGTAATCAATTTCTGAAATTATCTTGTTCTCACAGACCAGCTGCTTCATGGAAAGGAAGCGGCCGAAACAGCCGTAGGCAGCCAACGCCCAGACGTGCGAAGCCAGAGCCGCGTGAATCATCCGCGCCCAACTTCTACAACATCCAGCACTCATGGTCTTGGACACATTTCGTTGGCGATGGAAAGGCTTGCACCATGGCAAAGCAGCGCCGCGTCCTGTGAGCCAAGTCACAGCCGCTCACAAGAGGCTTTGCCTGTCGCCTCCTGTGGAAATCATGGGTGCTATCTCGACTGCTAAACCCATTGAAGGAACAACTTCCAGCTGCGAGACCACCTCTTGTCTTGACGGGCATGCCGAATCCTGTGAGGCCCTTGGGCCTTATTAAACGGTGAAGGTAGCTCTCATTTCCTGACGGAGCACCTGGTTTAGCTTCGATTTCGCAATTAGCATGCGAGACTAACTCTTGTATTCCGAGCGGAGCTGAACTAGCAAGTTAACATACCAGTGCAGAAGAGCACTGCTTTCTGCTAGATTGCTCTGCGAAGTAAAAACTTTAGTCCTCTATCTCTACCGCACTGCTCTCATATAGACAAAAATTTCTCACTGAGGCAAAAGAGCTCATTTCCCTGGTCTGTATTTGAGAGCAGCGCTGATAACTTCCGCTTACTCCTTTATATGCGCCCATGCAGCTGAATTATGCCAACTTCTGGTATGAACGTATAAGCTATACTCAAACATCAGTCAGAGCAATCCGTTGTGCAGTCAAGGTACGTGTGTGATGTGACTGCGCTGCGCTATTACCTCGGAGCGAGAGGTGACTGCCGGTTGCGGCCCCAGCCTCGACAGGAGCATCGTGTCAAATCTCTCGAAATGCACTACAGGTGGCTCAGCTGGGGTTTTCATCGCCTTCCATTTTTAAAAATGCGGGGCAGAAGGAGCTGCTGTCGGTGTCTTCTCGGAAAGACGCCTGGACATACATCCCTTTGAAACCACCACTCACGCGCAACCGAGCAAGAGCAGCGATCGGAATGTTTGGGCCTTAGGTTTGTGTGTTGTGTGTTTTGGAAGCGCAACCATCGGCGCTGTTTGTCTTTGTGACTGCTGGCCACCTCTTGCGTGAGCTGAGGGAAGATACTGGAGAGAGAAATCGCAGATGTGTGTGGTAATGCATGAAATATTTAATGAGAATAAGCTGTCCTACGCACCTACTTCGTATTTGATTAACTATTCAATCGGCCATTTTTCTTGTTTACGACTGCACTGCGAGTAAAATTTTACATTTACTTCAAGTTATCGGGTTGAGATAAAAAAAAACGATTGCTTTCACTCTCAAAGGATGGCCTCGTGGCCACTGTCTTCGGCGGACTTGCACGGCGTCGATGGATAATTACCTTATGTCTGCTACCATGACCACACATGGTGTGGCAAATGACAAGGGAAGTGCACGGCTTAATCGTGTTAACCGCATCTTTCTGAAAATTTGTACATGCTTTCCTCTCAACGTCGTCCATTGGGGGGCATCTATCGGTTATTTCTTGCTCTCTTTTGACCGAAAAAAATTTCGTCTTTGTAAATTTATTCTTCGAAAAACGTTTTGTGCTTGGCAAGAAAGAATCAAAACGGATGCTTGACGTGTGTGTACCTATCGCCGCTGAATTCTTTGAATTGTCAGAATATCATACTTTTTCACGATGCTTTTGAATACAATTGGTCCTTGTTTTTCTTTTGGAGGTTTGAGAATTGGTGGTACAATGTATGAAACGATTTGCACACCTACCGGCAAACCAGAAAAGGCGCCCTTCGAAAACTTCACGTTCTTTAAAAAGTTTTGCATTACTCACTAGTAAAGAAGGTGAACAGTCGCAGCTGCATGCCTACCGGAGCCATCGCCGAGACGCGCGAGCCGGTGCGCTTGGTGCTTGAGCCTGCTCTAACCTCCCTTGCCATTTCCCAACATTGTTGCTCAAGGCAGATAGACAGGCAGCAGCGACGACAACGATCAATGCCGGATGCCTGAGGCAGCATGAAAACAGTGGCTGCGTTCTTCGAGACACTGAAGATTGCATATATCCTTAAAAGGTAAACACGAACGCCAAATACCTTCCGAGCAGGTAACTCTTGAACCTTACGACCACGTTTCATTGCAGAAAGTGTTGAAACACGTGCGGTCAAGTAGCACCAGTAACTGGAAGGACCTAAATAATATTTTACTGGCCATATTCGAGCTGAAGTATTTATTTCTGCAATTTTTTGTTTACTCGTGTGTTTGGCCGTGTGATACTCGGAGAACTTAAGAACGGCCTTAGAAATGGTAGGCGCTTAGATGATAGCCTGTTCGTGCTTACTCAATGCATCGAAATATCTAGAGTGGAAAATAGAATTTTGTTTTGGTCTTCCTGGACATAAACGGGCCGTACGAAAACGTAAACAGGGAACTCCTGTGGAACATTATAAACGAAGAAGGTATCGGTCATGAGATAACAGATTTCCTACAGGAAGTAAACCGGGATAACAAAGTACAAATTGTGTGGGAACGAACATGAAGTATGGAAGCTGTCAAGGTATGCAAAGGATTAGGACAAGGTTGTCGTCTATCACAGCTGCTGTTCAACCTTTATTACATAAATAGTCAACAGAAGATACATGAAAGTAACCTAGGCTTTAACCTGTCATATAGATTAGGCGGAAATGGCGTAGAGCAGCGCCTCCCCAGTTTAATGTATGCAGATGATATTGGGCTGTTAGCAGATAGCCAAAAAGACTTGCAAACTCTAGTTAAGTATTGCAGAGATGAAGACGCGCTCTATGTATCAGTTTTAGCGCAGCTAAATTGGGTTTAATGATTTTCAATGGCTCAACTGATCAGGATATTAAAATACAAGGTCATGAAGTAATAGAGTAGAAGAATATTAATATCTAGGGGTATGGGTGAACGAAGGATTGGCATACGTTAAGCATGAGGAACCACTTAGGGCCAAAGGGAGAAGAAATGCTGGGATAATGAAGCATAGGGCATTGTGGGGATACAATATGTATCACGCGTTGAGGGGTATTTGAAAAGGAAATATGGCTCCCGGGCTTACATTCGGAAGTGCGGTTTTCTACCTAAAAGCAAAGGTACAGTCGACATTAGAAATTAATCAGAGAGCCGTAGGACGATTAGCACTGGGTGACCACCGAAAAACCACTCATCTGGCAGAACAGGGAGATATGGGCTGGGCATCGTTCGAAGTACCGGAAGCTCAAAGCAAATATTATATGAGGAACGCCTGAGGAATTGGGACAGTAACAGGTGGGCAGCTAAAGTATTTAAATACCTATACCTAAATAAGCATTGACTCATAATGAAGGGAAAAACTAGGAAACTAAGCAGTAAATATACTAGTCACAAGAACGAAGAAATAAAGAGCGTTAAGCAAGAGGGGAAAAATACAGAAGGTAAAAATTGGATAAATTCTATGGAAAAGAAACAGAATGTGGAACTATACAGAAACTGGAAAAGGCAGATCAGGGACGAAGCTTTCTTTGGTAACTCAAGAGGCAGTGCCCTACTTTTTGAAGGTAGGTCAGGGTGCCTTAGAGCATGCAGCTACAAAAAGAAATTTAACCATGAAGACGACGCATGCGCAGCATGTGGTAAATCCACGCAAACAATTAACCTTCTTATACTCGAATGTGATGGTATCCATCCGGAAGTCGATGCAGGCGCACTCACTCTTCCTGAGGCCCTGGTGTTTAGAGATACCAATGGACGGCTGAATGAACCTGCGGAGGAAGCTAGCAAAAAACGATTCGATGGTTGGTGGCTTAAATGTAGAAAAAGTAACATAATGTTAGTAATGTAGAAACAAAAATTCAGTAAATAGAATGATAGTATAGTTAACCGATCCAAGACAATAATTAAGATATAGGGGGGAAAACCGAGCATAATAGCAACTGCTACCACCCCGTTTCAGAGGGGACGCTCCTATATTCAATTTATCCTTTCAGCCAGGGCGTAAAATGCGCCTTTGAAAGTTGCCTAAATTCGCTTTTCCAGGCTGTGCATTCATTGAGCGGCGTCCTTGAAATTATCAGTACAGTAATTCCAGATGCATTTCATCAATACTATACGCCTTTTCATGGGCACCTGGCCTCCAGGAGGAGCCAAATTACCCTAAACATAATGAGCATGCACAAAACTTCCGGTCTTCTCCCGAAGTGCAGGAAACTCACCGAGGCGAGGTGAGCTTCAGCTTATCAGCGGTTTTGAAGCGATGCTAAATTACGGCTCGATCACCTTATTGCAGCATGTTTTCAGGCGCCAAAGAAACTGTGGCCCCATCACGACGAGGACCACGGTGTTGTGTGTTAGTTTGCAGCATGGAACCTGGAACCAACCTTCTGTCGCAGGTGTGCCATTTCAGATTTCCCAGAGACGCTGAACAAAGAAGCGCTTGGATCGTAGCTGTGCGGCGGGACAAACGGCTACCTACGAAAAGCTCCCATGTTTGTTCTACTAATTTCGTTCAAGATGAGAACAAAAATAAAGTTCCCGCTTGTGCCTTAGTAAATTCCCGCAGGTCTTATGTGCTCTTTGATAATTGGTTGTTGACTGGATGACGCGACCGCATTCTTCTAATGAACGGATGCATCTCTTGCAGCAAAATAGCACCGTGATACGAGGAAACGCTCCTTTTGCGGGTAGCTGTACGTACAAGGCATCGTTTCACCCTTTTCAGAGCAATTATTTAGTTTGTGACGCTTTCAGTGCAGTATCGACACTGTTGTGATTTGGAGCCCCCTAAAGTCTCGAATTAACTCTGGTTATGATGGACGGCGTTGCTGAGGGCTCCTGACTAATTTGATCACCTGACCGTTTTGAGCATGTAGTAAATTGTACAGCACACAGTCGCGTTTAGATTCGTATTGCGTCAATCAAAGTAGTGGTATAAAAACTTTATTCCGCAAAATGGGAATAGGTGTAGGGGTTAGGGTCTTGAGCTGCAGGTGGTACGTGTTCTTAGCTACAGGATCCCATTGGTTCTTGCTGCCCCTTCGGCTCGCTCAACCAGCTAGCTGATTTGCGGGTCGGAGCTAGTCAGAAGACCCTCCCACTGCTTGACTGACGGGTTTGCAGTTTTGGACTCTATCGGGCACGCTCGACAGCCCCATGTGAAGTCGTAGAGGGTGGCCACCTTTCCACACCACACGCATTCTGGGATGTATTGCGTCGGCCAAATCTTACTGCATATGTAGCGACTTGGGTATGAGTTTGTTTGTAGCAATCTCCAGGTAGTTGCTTGATGTCTTGTGAGTGTCTTGAGGGGAAGTGGGTATTTACGGAGCCCTAAATTTCAAAACATGGTGTGCTCTCCGTAGCTGTTCGGAGTAGTGTTGGCTTCCCCTTTGTCCTCGCTCGCTCAGTTTGTGTAACCTCGAACTATCACATCAACTATAAGGTTTCCTTTCCCCCCTCCGTGCCCAGGTGTCCATACCACATTCTGCTTGATTTTGAGTTTTGTCGCCTCCCTGAGGAGGGTGCCGGCCTGCCTGCTTATCGTTCCCCTTAGGAAGCGTCTGCATGCGGCCTGTGAGTCTGTTACTATTGTATAGCTCTTGTTGTTTTTGTTTGCATCCGTGATAGCTAAAGCTATTGCCACCTCCTCTGCCGTGTCTGTATCCTCGGTCCTAATTGACATGCTGGATATTTCTTTTCCCTGATTGTTACCGACGGCTACGACGTTTTTCTGTCTGTGTAAGTGGAAGCATCTACGTAGAGGACGCTTGATTTCTTTGCCAGGGTTCGGTCTAGAGCTCTTGTCCTAGCCTTTCTCGTCCTTGTATTGTGCTGGGGGCTCATGTTTTTTGGTATAGGGCTGACCATGAAAGTTTCCCAAATCTTTTGTGCTATGTCAGTCGAATTTTTCTTTCTCTTATTGCGTCTCGGTGATCAAGTCATTCAAAACTCAGGCGCCACGGCCGGGATTGAACGCAAGTATTCCAACTTTGTAGTCGAGCGCTTAGTTTATGAGCGGCCGTTCTTGCTACGATGTGGCCCAATCTGCTTGTAATGCCCGGTTGGCGTTTACCTTTTACGCGCATATCTGGCGCGACAGCTCAGGCAGGCTGTTGCTAACCTTCATCCCGTGTGTTCGATCCCATTCACAGCAACCACATTTCAATAGGGACGAAATCCTAAAACACTGGAGTATCATTCATTTCACTTTTTGTTTTCCTGTTCTCAGCTGATGAAAAAAAAAATTATTCAATCGCCTACAACGTGAGCGAGGAGTGCAATACTTCGAACCCACTTCTTTCAATATTTTTGTTAGGCTTCTAAGCTACAAGTTCTCTATAGAGAGTATATAATCACACCAAAGAATGCCAAGTGTTTCTTCCTTTTTCTGAAGAAGTCCTGAGCAACATTAGTAATTTTCATCTAATGTTTTTTTTTTTTGAAGTGCACATGTGGCTTCTACTTTTCAATTTTTTTTTCTTTCTTTATTTAACCATCATCTTATCCCACACATCCTGACAATGTCTCCTCTATTTTTGCTTATCGTGCCTCGGGAAATGTGGCCCAGAAGATTCAAGATTAACGTGCTACAAGAAAGCGTAGATTGAGGGAAGCATGCAAACCTGCTGCATGTAATCCTGGACAAAGTGCGCTTAACACATTTGACACAGGACAAGATGAGAATGATACTGCCCATACGGCAACTGTTTCCATGGCAGAGACTGCCACATGGAAACGTAAACAGATCTCACATGCAAGATATATCTAATATGATTGAAGAAAATTGCAGGCTTAAATAGCGTTTGGCCTCTCTGCAGCAAGAGTGTTCAGCAGCCAAGTTATAAGTTGCTGTGCATAAAAGCAAGCACACAAATCATGCTACTGTTACTAAAGAAATGGTCTTTCAGTCGGCAAGAACAGCTACGTTTTATACACAATTTGTATACGCAGCCATGTTCACTGCTTTCCCGCAATTTGTACTCTCAGCTTGGAGACCAGCGTCTAACACATGGCTCGATTCCGCAACCCAACAGATCTCGGTCCTCATGAGACTTCGTTTGGCTCTTTTTACTGAAGACTAATTGGTATGCCAATTTGGCATCTCAAATGGCACTGTGAGCTCCTTTTTTGTGATTGGCTTCATGTTCTTGCAGAAAATATGAAAAAGTAATATTGTGGACTTTCTGACAGGCACATCGAGTTAATCGACAGAAACATTTCAGGAGCCCTTCTTTGGTGGTATTACTGGCGTTATTGATTGTACTGAGATGTTCATGCAATGTCCATTATTATTAGAGCAAGGAGCCAGACATATTCTTATTACAAGCACCGTAATGCTTGTAGAACTACTGGTGGTGATATCACCTTCAGGAGAAATAAGAATTGTATCGAAAGCATGAGGAGACAAGACACCTGACGAGGTGGTAACTCCGTGCAGTGGTCTCCTAGACAAGGTGAAGGAAGGTGATGTTTTTCTCGTTGACCCGCATTCACATGCAGTGAGGTTTTTGCAGTACGAGGTGCAGCACTTCTCATGCCATTACTGACTAGGATTCGTGCCCAGCTGCTTAATCATCACCATCAGCCTGATTATACCCACTGCAGGGCGAAGGCCTCTCCCATATTTCTCCACTTAACCCGGTTCTGTGCTAGCTGCATCCACTTGACCCCTGCGAACTTCTTAATCTCATCCGCCCACCTAACTTTCTGCCGCCCCCTGCTACGCTTTCCTTCCCTTGGAATCCAGTTTGTTACCCTCAGCGACCATCGGTTATCCTCTCTTCGCCCTACATGTCCTGCCCATGTCCATTTCTTCTTCTTAATTTCCACTAGAATGTCGGTAACTTGAGTTATTTCTCTGACCCACTCTGCACGCTTTCTATCTCTTATTGTTACCCCTACCATTTTTCGTTCCATAGCCCTCTGGGTTGTCCTCAACTTAAGTAGAACTCTCTTGGTTAGCCTCCACGTTTCAGCCCCATAGGTGAGTACAGGCAAGATGCAACTGTTGTATACTTTCCTCTTGAGCGATACCGGTAAGCTGCTAGTCATAATCTGCGAGTGCTTGCCAAATGCGCACCATCCCAATCTTATTCTTCTTGTTATTTCCTTTCCATGGTCCGGATCTGCGGTTACTACCTGTCCTAAGTAGACATATTCGCCTACTACTTCCAGTATTTCGCTACCTAATGTAAACTGCTGTTCCTTCCCGAAGCTGTTGAACATTACCTTAGTCTTCTGCATATTGATTTTCAAGCCTACCTTTCTACTTTTTCTGTCTAGGTCATCAATCATTATTTGCAGTTCATCCCCCGAGTTGCTTAGCAAGGCAATGTCATCAGCAAATCGCAGATTACTGAGGTATTCTCCATCTACCCTTATCCCTAACTGCTCCCATTCCAAGTCTCTGAATACTTCCTCTAAACAAGCTGTGAATAGTACTGGGGAGATTGTGTCTCCTTGCCTAACACCTTTCTTTATGGGAATTTTGTTACTTTCTTTATGCAGAACTATGGTTGCTGTGCAGCCACTATATATATCTTCCAGCACTTTCACGTACGGCTCGTCTACCCCCTGATTTCGCAATGCCTGCATCACCGCCGAGGTTTCAACTGAGTCAAATGCTTTTTCGTAATCAATGAATGCAATGAATGCAGCTGCTTAATGCTGAGGTCATAATCAACGTTACTAGCACAAACTCAGTTTCACAGCTCCGCCCGGAGAGGGGTCCCCGGTGGCGGTCGCGTGAACTAACGGCGCTGCAGTTGACTCTTGCTCCTTGCCAGGCGCGTCGTCTGCTACACGCGGCGCGGAAGCATGGAGCGGCCGGCATACACATAGTTGTTACGTGCTGCCGTTGCCCTCTACACAGCTGCAGTGCAGTTATGACTACATTATGACAGTTTTAGCTTCGAAGGCATGCATTACCTCAGTGAACGTGTTTGTGTGATGCGAAATTTAATGCCGTGAAACAAGTGCGACAGCGTTGTCGACTTGCTCGCCAGAACCAGCGTTTCTAGTAACATTCTCCTCTTTGGTTTCATTTCTTTTTATTACGCGATATCGCAGAGCGCAAGTCATTTCGTATTAAATTATGACGTAGCCGTTCATTGTGCAGCGTTCAGCGTGCTGTCGTGCATTTTTTCGCTTATTTAGCATCCACCTTCTTTCCCAGTTTCAGCCCAATTTGTGACAGGGATTCAAGCCGCCGACATGTGTGCCTCCAATTATATGCCGTTCACTGTAAACGTAGGGTGTGCGCCGAGAAGATGCTGCGTCTTTACCCTAAAATGAAAAACAAATAGATGTACGCTTTGCCAACTACGTGCCAGCCTCTAGACGCCTAAAATTGGTGGAATGAAGATAGCGCATTAAAGGCGCTATCGCGTCCTCTCTTAAGAAGCTTTCTGGTATATGTTTTGTTTAACATCAGACCTCTTTATGCTGGCCTGCATGCTTTGCTCTGAGGGCAACGCCTATTGAAACGAATTGGAAGTCCGCCATTTGTTCTTGTCACTGATAGACTTCCTCGAGATTAAAATGTGTGCACAAGCTCTGCATATAAGAAATAACTTACTTCGAAGTGAACAATTTCTGCATTTATCAAAGGAACTATATTCAAGTACTCTTGTGATAGTTTGTGTAGCAAGGCTCTTTATTTTCTTGCTGGCACATTGTTCGAAAACGCAAAAGGCATTGTATACCGAAGACAAAGCACCCTAATCGCGCTGCCCCGTGTGTTTCGACAGCAATGCCAGTAGAGAAAATGCAAGATTTCAAGAGCCTATCAGTGTACATAGCGCAAATCGGACAGCTGAGCTGCACAAACGAATTTTGATTTGGATCATTTTGAGCTCGTCGCTGTAACAGCACTTCGAAGGAAATTTGAGTATTTTCGCGACGATGATGATAGACGAGATGATAGACGGCGCAGTGGTTACGGCGCTCGACTACTGTTCCAAAGGGTGCAGGATCGAATCCCGGCTTCGGCGGCCGCTTTTCGATGGAGGCGAAAAGCAAGGCGCCCGTGTGCTGTGCGATGTCAGTGCACGGTAAAAAACCCCAGGTGGTTGATATTTCCGGAGTCCTCCACTACGGCGTCTCTCATAGCCTGAGTCGCTTTGGGACGTTAAACCCCACAAACCCAAGACGAGCCATGATGCCGAGGAATTTCGCTCGTTGAAACGACTTTTGTCA
The DNA here is from genome assembly GCF_055883805.1 of Amblyomma maculatum. Lineage (NCBI taxonomy): Eukaryota > Metazoa > Arthropoda > Arachnida > Ixodida > Ixodidae > Amblyomma > Amblyomma maculatum. The sequence goes on along the minus strand of NC_139350.1, from coordinate 117,556,496 downwards.
TTGATCGGTTAATTGTCGCAGCAGTGATATGTTTCGCATAAAGTTCTCTTATCATGTGAATTTAGCGTTATTTTACAGCTCTTCTGAAGCTTGTCAATGAAGCGAAATTGTGCACGGGGCTTCCAACTCAGAGCTAATGCGAAGAGAGGAGACACCATAGGAACTGCGGAGAAATTCGACAAGCAAAATGATCACAAAAATGAAATCTTCAAAATAACTGGGCATGCGGCGTAGAAAACGCAGCGAGCTGTGGCAGCTGACAAGAAAAAGAAAACAGATAATAAATAAACGCTTTATTTGATTGAAGGGATGACTCTCGGATTCTGCTTGGGTAATTAGTGTTGTTGACAATATTGCATTTTTTGTTTTTTATTGTTGCGCTAATAAATGACTTAGGTTCATGCAATTCACTTCTAATGCCCTTTCCGGCGCTGTAGATACCTTTAAAATTGTACGTGCTTTAAAAGAGCAGTCCAGTGCTAGTTTGAAATTACATTAACTTCCCAACAAGCAATAAAATTATGTTGTTTTTCTTTTCTATGTATGTACGTGTGTAAAGCGGAAGGGGAATCTGGCAAGGGCGCGACTTGATTACTCGCAATATAAGTTTTTTTAATACACTCATGCGCTTCTTTAGTCGCTTCCTTTTGCAGTGCACACGCCCATTCTCACTGACTCCTCTTTAAGTGAACTTATTGAATAACCCTTCACATCTAACGTTGTTTTAGACGACAAAGGAATAATTTTTTTACATTGCTATATACGGGGGTATGAGAGTGTCAATATCCGGAGCTATGTTCCTCGTCATACCTCGAAAGTGAGACATTAAGAAAAGCGCTTCTAATTAGGCGACGACGGAGGCCGTTTATTCGTAATTTGTGTTCAATATATCGTTTGACTCGACTAGCCAGGCTTTATAGCGCCCGCCGACGCTATAAACCGGAGGCGCTGAGATCAGTGTTCGAGGAAAATAAAGATGACCAGCGCGTGCTCGGAGAGCAGGCACGGCACGGGCTGTTCAGAATGAGAAAGCCTGCCATGCTGGTCATCTTGCTCTGGTGCTTCATCGCAACAGTGGTGACTCCGGCCTAAGAAATGACAGACCTCAACAACCTACCACCCTCAGGCGACCTTCGGCCTGACGCTACCTTGCGCCAACGGGGCGTCGCAGCTCTCCAGCTCCGCCTACAGTATTATGGCTCAAGTGTCCGCAGATCTGGTTCCATCTGCGGACACTTGAGCCATAAGCCATCTTCCAATTCCACCACATCACCTCGGAGACATCTCGGTTTCGTCATTCACTTTCCAACCTGCAGAGGTAGCGGACATTATCGCTAGACCCTTGGGCGATGCCCCGTACCAGCGACTAAAGCAGGGCTTTCTGGACTTCACCACGGCGTCCGAGAGTGCGCGCCTCCAGCAGCTGCTCACCTACGAAGAGCTTGGAGACCGCCGCCCCTCGCAGCTACTCACTCGAAAGCGGCAGCTCTTGGGCGAATGCAACGCCTACTCGAATGGCGCACTGTTGAGGCAGCTCTTCCTTCAACGCTAGCCGCAGTCCTCCCGTTTCAACTTGGCTGCGGCGAGGGACTTGACCCTTGACCGCCTCGCCCAGCTCGCTGATCGAGTCCACGACGCGACTTCTCCTTCCATCGCTGCCCTCTCTTCTCCACCGGAGACCTCGATCATTTCATGGTTAGAGGTCCGGATCGATCAGCTGGCCGCTTCTATCGATGCCCTTCGGACGTCCTCTCATGCCCAGCATGGTTTCTTCTCAACACCTCGTCGCCATTGGTCTTCGCCGAGCGGTCCGTACTCGTTCAATCCTCGCAGTTCATGTCTCTCACCCGAACACCGAACTTTCCAGCATCGCGCCCGCCAGTGCACTCCATCGTGCAACTGGTCGGCAAACGTGGAGCGAAATCACTGACGGCGGCGTGTGACCTCGCTCTTCAACCTGGCTGCCTTTTCGTCGTCATGGACAGCATTTCTGGCCTGCCCTTCCTCGTCGACACTGGTGCCGATGTCAGCGTACTGCCGTCCTCCACGGCCGGCCGTGCTACCAAGTCACATGGACCTATTCTCCGTGCGGCCAACTCAACCTCCATCACAACGTATGGTCTCCGATCCCTCACTCTGCACATTGGCCTCCGGGGCACATTTCGATGGGTCTTCATCGTCGCTGATGTACATCAACCCATCCTCGGATTCGACTTCCTGACGCATTTTGATCTGGACGTCAGCATGCATCGCCATCGTCTTATCGACATCAAGACGCGCCTTTCCATCAGTGGCGTTATATCGGCTGTCGCTTTCACTGGCATCCGAACTCTGATTCCGTCATGCCCGTACGCCCAAGTACTCGCAGACTTTCCCGAGGTCACGAGGCCTTGTAATCTCCATCAGCCACCCAAGCACGGTATAACCCACCACATTGTCACGCGTGGTCCACCTGTCGCAGCTCGTCCACGCCGCGCCTTCAGTGAGCGTCTGGCTATAGCAAAACGGGAATTCGACCACATGCTCCAGCTGGGTATTATTCGCCCTTCATCCAGCGCTTGGGCTTCACCACTCCATCTGGTGCCCAAGAAAGAACCGGGTGACTGGCGTCCGTGCGGCGACTACCGGGATCTCAACGCTCACACGGTCCATGACAGCTATCCCCTTTCACACATCCAAGACTTACTGGCCATCTGGAAGGCTGCAAGATCTCTAGTAAAGTGGACCTTGTCAAGGCGTACCACCAAATCCCAGTTGAGCCGACAGATATTCCGAAGACGGCCATCAGTACACCCTTCGGACAGTTTGAGTACGTGCGCATGCCATTTGGGCTGCGCAACGCCGCTCAAACTTTCCAGATTCATTGCTGAAGTGACACGTGGACTCCCGGCGGTATTTGCATACATCGACAAGATACTCGTCGCGAGTCGTTCTCCCCAGGATCACGAGCGTCACCTCCGGGAACTCTTTCAACGCCTGCAAGTTTGGCTTGGTCGTAAATGCCCAGAAATGTGTTTTCGGCTCTTCTGAGCTCGAGTTCTTGGGCCACCACATCTCGGCGAAGGGAATTCGTTCATTGCCTTCTCACGTCCAGGCTGTTAAGGACTTTCCATAACCCACTACCTTACGCAAGCTGCGAGAGTTCCTAGGCCTAGTGAAGTTTTTCACGGCGCTTTTTTTTGCACTGCGCCGAGCTTCTTCACCCCCTGACTGACCTTATCCGCACCACCAAGTCCTCATCCTCCGCGATTTCCTGGTCTCTCGAAGCTGAGGCCGCTTTCTCGGCTGAAAAACAAGCCCTCGCCGATTCAGTAGTCCTCATCCATCCTAGGACTTCCGCGCCCACTCGCATCATGCTGGATGCTTCTAGTGTGGCCATTGGTGCGGTTCTCCAGCAGCAAATCGACTCCGAGTGGCACCCACTGGGTTTCTTTTCTCGGAAGCTCCAGCCTACCGAGACTCACTACAGCATATTTGGCCGTGAGCTGCTTGCCATCTACTCCACTATCCAGCACTATCGCCACTTCTTGGAGGGCCAGCCATTCTATGTTCTCACGGACCATAAGCCTTTGGTGTATGTGTTTTATAGAAACTCTTCGAAGTACGTCGCCCGTGAACTTCGTCATCTGGCCTACATATCGGAGTTCACAACCGATATTCGACATATCTAAGGCGCCGACAACGAGGCAGCTGGCGCATTTTCACGCATTACCACCATCGGCGTGTCTTCACCTGCTGTGGACTGGCAATCTCTGGCCGGGGCGCAGCTTGAAGACCCTTAGCTGCAAGCCCTGCGTGCCCACCCCCGAGCCCTCCGTCTGCAGCTCGTGCCTCATCCGTTTGTACCAGGATCACTCTGGTGCGACATATCATCGGCTCTACCGCTACCGTTTATTCTGGAGGCCTTTCTTCATGCCATTTTCTATTCCCTCCACGACACCTGCCATCCTAGCATTCGAGCCGCCCAGCGCCTCTTTACCCAGCGGTACGTCTGGCCGAACATGAACACCGATGTTCGCCAGTGGGCCCGCTTGTGCCCTGCTTGCCAGTCCGCCAAAGTGACACGCCATAACAAGAGTCTTTCCTGCCGCGTAGATCGCGCTTTGACCATATTCATCTTGACCTGGTTAGACCGCTTCCCCCCTCTCAGGGCTACGAGTATATTCTGACGATGGTTGACCGCTTCACCCGTTGGCCCGAAGCCGTGCCAATTCCGGACATTACTGCGCAAACAGTTGCCAGAGCTTTCGTTTCAGTGTGGGTTTCCCACTTCGGCTGACCCGGCATTGTTACCACGGATCGCGGCCGCCAGTTCGAATGTGCCCTCTTCACTTGGCTCACACAGTTACTCGGCACTAAACACTGCCGCACCACATTATACCATCTCTGTGCCAACGGCATGGTCGAGCAGCTCCATCGCCAGCTCAAAGCTGCCCTCACGGTGCGCCTGTATCGCGAGCACTCGGTCGACTACCTGGTGCATCTACGCCTACGTGCCGTCGTGCGTCGTGACCTTGGCTGTTCGGCGGCCGAACTCATCTTCAGTACATCCCTGCGGCTTCCCAGAGACGTTTTCGTACCTTCGGCTCCCTTGTCCCAGCCCTTACAATACCTTCATCGCCTACAAGACTGTCTTCAGCATCTTCGCCCAGCGCCGCCTCGCTCAACTGCCCATCAAGTTTTGTGCACCCAGACCTTGCTTCCTCGACGCATATGTCTCTCAGGTGAGAGGCTTGAAAGGCGCCTCTTGCCTCCTCATACGACGGCCCTACTACTCCTCAACAGGACGACAAAGTCAGCGACAAATCTGCTGGAGGGTCGTGAAGAGGTCGTATCTCTAGATCGCCTGAAACCCGCGTACCTCGAGACACCTCCCCATTAGCTCCCCTCAGGTGTTCCCGGCTTATCTGCAGACCTGCTTGCCGCCGTGGTACCCCCCCCCCCCTCTGCCCCGTCGGCGTGTACATTTCGCCGTTCCGTCTAGGCGGGGGGCCCTATAGCGCTGCCGACGCTATAAAGCGGAGGCACTGAGATCAGTGTTAGAGGAAAATAAAGATGGACAGCGCGTCCTCAGAGCGTAGGCACGGCACGGGCTGTTCAGAATGAGAAGCCTGCCACGCTGGTCATCTTGCTCTGGTGCTCCATCGCAACAACTTCATGCACTGCATAAACAGCTGCTGAGGCTTGCAGATTTCTGCGTGTAATTGAGGCAATCTGCCCAGCGCAGCAGTATGTGACATCCACTGTGTTGCCTTCAAAGTATAAAGTGCCACTATGTACTAAAAATTTGACTAATTTGTTTGCATGACAGGATCTATGCCCTGAAAGAACATGCGACAAAACGCAGGCCAGGAAGTAAAGCAAGAAACAGTACTTGTGAGCAAGACGACGGCGCTCACACTTGTTTCACAGCATTAACAAGTGAATTTCGCATAACACAAACGCATTCTTCATGGTAATGCGTCGCTTCGAAACCAAAGTTGTCGTAATGTAGTTCTAATTATACTGCAGCCATGTACAGTGCAACGGCAGCACGCAAACGCTACGTGTGTGCTGGCCGCTCCATGCTTTCGCACCACGTATAGCAGACGACGCTCCCAGCACGGAGCAAGAGTTAACTGCAGCGCCGCTAGTTCTCGCGCCCGCCACTTGGGACCCACTCCTCCGCAGGGCGATTTGGGGAGCTGTGAAACTCAGTTTGTTCTAGTAACCTTGGTCATAATATCAAGGAAAATCTCTAGCATGCATATCCATGCTAAAAGGGCTAGGTATACAAAGAATGAAAGTTTTCAAATTTTTTGAAACTTTGCAGCCTTTGAACTTTGTGAAGAGGACTGGTGACAAGAACCTTGGAATGATTGACAAAGTGTTAAGGGTGTGTTGGTTTAGTTAATTTTCAACCCCTATTACTAAGAATGGCAAGCACACAAATGCTCCATAACTGCATTGTACGAAGCTGCGGCGTTGTGAGAAAAGAGATGACTGTAGACAACATACTGTGATAGAACACAAAGGGACCATGTGTTTGTTATCATGCTGATAATCATTGCATAAGTTTTGTTTGCATGTATTTATCTTTTCAACTTCTTCTAATGTATCTGCTCTGGGTTTACATAACTCCTGTTCATTGTTTATATATATAGTTGCCAATATTGATCTTTGTACTTTTGTTTATTATATTTCCTTGTACTAATCCTCTTTGCTGTCAATTACGGCATACGTCTACGACTCTGTTTTTAAGTATTTCCTGATGCTTGTTTTCGAATGTCGAGAATTGAGCTTGTTTCCTGCATGTATTTTCTTTTTGCTTTGTCCTTAGAACATCTGTTTTGTTTCCTGCTTTCTTCTGTATCAATATTTTTGTGTTCCCTACTTGGGCTATTAAGACCTAGAGTAATAATATTTCAGCTTGTCTATGTGATATTAGAGTAAGCGACCCTGCGAACACAAAGCGAAGCAACTGTTATACACTCTCCTAGTCACGTGGTATCCCAGCGGTGGACCTAGGGCGAGCGCGCGCCTCTACGTATGGAATTTTGCTTTTGTGCAAAGCAGAAAAAGCAAATGTGAGAACAAGAATCGAAGAAGCTAGCGGCGCCAGCTACGTGCGCCGCACCTGCGGTTAAGGTCAAACACTTGTTAAGCTTCATCCTGGCAGGCATCGAGTATTAGAAGCTTTCACTGTAAAAACCAAAAAGAACATCCTGCAATGGTCCCCTGACAGCTCTTCTTTGAAAATAGGCGCCAAACAAATACACAGTAGCAAAGTTGACGTACAGAAGGTCGTTGAAAACGCAGGAGAAAGCGTGATGAAGATAGATTTAAGCGCGATCACACTTGACTTTGTGTGGTTGACCAGACCCCTAGTTAGCCTACCTCACGCTTTTGTGATTCATGTCATTACTTTTAGTGGCAATGCAAAACTTGGGGAGTGATCATTTTGCTTTGATTCTGACAAAGTTGCAGCGAGGGCTTTATGATGCGAGAAATACGTTGATATGAGCGTAGCGACTTTTCATGAAATGTGCTTCTCGGCAGCATCCAGAAAACATTCGTCCTATGTTCCACCCGCCGCACGTTCGTAGTTCTGGCCTCCGCATACGTGCAGCATTTTGAGCTCGACGCTCAGCCTGGTACATATCCACCTTTGTTATACGTAGACAGTACTCATGCTTCCCGTCACCGATACCGTCGAAATCATAACCGCTGCCGCTGCTACTGTGGAGATGCGCAGCATCCCGAACCATAAAATCATTTCAGGATAGTACATTGAGTTGCTTTTCAAGACATTTATGTCGTCTTGTATAGGCGCACGTCCAACCGGATGACGCTGAGCTTAATGGGACACTGCAGTGGTTTTCAAACTTGCTCACCTTCCACTGTACTGAAGTCGACTCATTGTTGGTCAGGTCTGTGAAGTTTTTTTGTGATTATTGCGAAAACATCACAGCAATCGCCGATTGAAAGCGAATCGTTCAAACTTCCCGCGGCCCGCGACGGTGCAAGAGAGGAGGAGAGTGAAGAGAGAAACCTCACCTCCGCCGGCGTGCGTGACGTCATCGTGAGGATAGGGTAGGCGCTCCCAGCAGCCTGAGTGCGTTTTAGCCTGTGTTGTTGCTCGTGTTTCGAAGTTGTGGAAGTTCAACGCGTCACTTGAGTTGAACACCCGTCCCAACATGCGGTACTGCCGTGCCTTCAGGTGCACGAGCACCTTAGGCCGCGACGATGCTAATTTCCACAAATTGCCGCAAGACAAAACTCCTAGCGCAGTCGGTCGCTTCTGTGAAAAGGGACGAGTTCACGCCGACCATATTACTGGGCAATGAAAACTGCAATATTTGCTCAATTCAGTAAGTTGTATTCTGAGAGCAGCTACAATGAACCTGGCAGAGCTATTTTCTAGCAATATATAAACACTTATTGTAAAGAATATAATGTCCTAAGCAAAAATACGATTATCCGCGCGAACAAAAATCGCAGACGACCAGCGGGCATGTACCCGACTTTTTTTTTATTGACCACGAGCGAATTTCAACAGTTCCCTTTCGGAAGGAGTGTTTCCACCAGCGGCTGCAAGCTTCGACTATCTGTTGCGTCAAGCTTCCCGTATAGTTATTACACGAGCATAGGCATGCAAATCAATATTGCGAACATACTGCTGTGGATCAACGCACATATAAAAACTAAAATAGCATATTCCACTGCCGCATCCCTAGTGCAAAAACCAGTGCGCAGAGTCCGAGTGCCCCAGTGCCATACCTGATTATAGGCCCAGTATGACGCTGGAGACTAGGCGTACTGAGACGTGGAATACTGGCACGTGCCAAACTGGTGGCACTGGTCACCCGGAGAAAGAAACGCCCAGATAAAAAGTAAAAGCTGAAACGTAACGATGCACCTACACTACATTAATAAATGCTAACAAAATTAAAAAAAAATAAAACCAGGGGAAAAAGGAAACTGCAGTAGTAGGGGGCTTCGAGAACTCGGTACCTCTTGCTCCGTAGCTTTCTACGTTAATCACTCGGCCACGCCGAGTACTGGGAACCTTTGGAACATTTTTGCATCTTATGTCATGACCGCATTCATAAGGTTAGGACTTCATGTTTCGAAGTGTACAGGTAATTGCTGCTGCTTCACCAATTACAATTTCTTCACAATTAGAGCTTGCTGCCTGCTCTCAAGACTTGCAACTAATGTTCTGGATGCCTATGCGCACTATTGTGTGCACTGGAATCATTTTAGCATGCCGAGTTTGGCATTGCTGGCAAATGTGCCAGCGCCGGCTCTTCGTTGGTGCTCTGCTACCGTGGCCGTAATTTTCGCTGAACACGGAGCTGTACCACAAACCTTCAAGAAAAAAAGTGCGACGAAGCTTCAATACCTGCAAGCGCAGCAGCGAGGACACTATTTTGCTTGTAACTAAATCTTATTTGTATGTAAACATTTCGGGAAGCGATGCAATGACCGAGGACTCGGCTAATTTATACGCAGAGCAAGAAGCACCTCAAAAGCTTGAGAAACAGGCAAATTATTTCCAGGGGGCGCTCAGAGTGAAAGTAACATCGGCCTTGGAGCCGTTCTTGTGCACCGTCGAGATGGTGTTGAACGAGTCATCGCCTATGCCAGCCGTACTTTATCGCGCGCCGAGATGAACTATTCAACGCCTGAAAAGGAATGCCTGGCTATTATTTGGGTTCCTGCGAAATTTGGCCCCTACCTTTATGGTCGCTCATTTAAAGTGGTCACTGACCACCATTCTTTGTGTTGGCTGGCAAACCTGCGTGATTCGTGCGGCTGCCTGGTGCGATGGAGCCTTCACCTACAGGAGTTTGACATCACTATAGTCTATAAGTATGATCATAAGCATGAAGACGCTGACACGCTTTCTCGTGCGCCTGTCGAGCTCGCTTCACCAGACACGGATGACGCTGACAGCTTCCTCAGAGCTGTTGATGCTTCCGATATGTCTAATCAGCAACGTGCCGATCCAGAGTAGCGGCCCAGATCGATTATTTAGAAGGTCGACCAGCCTCCATACATAAGTGGTTTTCTCGGAGCCTATCACGTTTCTGCCTGAAAGGTGGCGTGCTCTATAAGCACAACTCTAGATCCGAGTCGAGAACCTACCTCCTCGTGGTATCCACAACTCTGCGAGAGGAAATCCTTTCCACGTGCCACGATGAACCAACTTCTGGCCACTTGGGCTATTCTCGCACACTTGTTAGAGTACGACAGACATTCTACCTACTAGCCCAACCTTGCCACTGTTGTTAATTGGTATGTCCAGAGCTGTCGGAAATGTCAGCGTCGGAAGGTTCCGCATTCAAAGCCTGCAGGCCTCCTCACGCTCATAATACCACCACGAGCAGTTTTATCAAGTCGGCATGGACCTTCTCGGTCCTTTACCTCGGTCCTCCGGTGGCAACCGTTGGATAATCATCGCCACAGATTATCTGACTCGCTATATCGAGACCAAACCACTACCTAGTGGTACAGCATCTGAAGTTTCCCATTTATTTCCCGAAGTTTCCCGCAGATCATACTGCGGCACGGTGCTCCAACCAGTATTATTAACGATAGATTGACTGCGTTTACTTCGCAAATGATGGCTGAAGTTTTTCATCTCAGTGGTATAGCGCATCGAAAAGCTACAGCTTACCATCCGCAGAAAAACGGGCTGACGGAAAGGCTTAATAAGACCATGGCGGACATGCCGGCGATGTATGTCGATGTCCAGCATAAGACTTGGGATGCCATCCTACCATATGTGACTTTCGCGTACAATACGGACTGCAGAACCACATGATTCACGCCATTTCACCTCGTTTATGGCAGGGAGGTTCGGACGATGCTGGACGCAATGCTCCCTTGCGAAACAGATAGCGAGCATTCTACAGACGCCGAGGAGTTTGCCCAAGATGCTGAGCAAGCACGCCAACTAGCACGCGTCCGCATCGCCCAGCAACAGGACAATGATTCCCGCCGGTACAACCTCCGCCACAGACAAGCTTTCTACAACACCGGGGACCAGGTGTGGGTGTGGACTCATGTTCGATGCCATGGCCTATCAGAAAAGCTGATTTGCCGCTACTTCGGACCATATAAAATCATGCGGCGCCTCAGCGACGTCGATTACGAGGTGCTCCCGGATAGCCCAGAGCAGAAAGGCCGTCGGCTACCTCGTCCAGAGACAGTTTATGTCTTGCGAATGAAGCTTTATTTTGCGCGGTAACTGAAATACGGAATCAGCAAACTTTTTTTATCTCGTTTGCTTTTGTCCGCTTGTGTGCACATGTGCCTGTGTGCGTCACGCTTAAGGAGGGAGGAATGCCAGGGGGCGCTTAGAGCGAAAGAGGTTGAAGTCAATCAGCTCCGCCTTCGCAGGACGCATTAAAAACTATGAATGTGGACTTTCACGTGTACCGGCTTTATAAATCTAGCCCCAGTTAACAACGCCGTGACAATATTATGCATTACAAGCGCTGTATGTTGTTGTTTTTCTCTCATGGGCCCATCGCTCGGTAAACTACTCTCTTCCTTGTATTATTTTTTTCTTTCTGCTGTTTACACTGGGCCATGGTGCAAGCTACGCTCGCTAATACGTAGGCCCTGTTTGTAGCCTGCGATTGAGCCCGCATTGAACATTTTAGCAGTAATCAGTGTATTAGAGTGCCCTCAAGATCAGCTGTAAAGTTTGATATGCACGGTAGCCTACTATATTCAATTCCACAATTGGTTGTGGTTGAACGAAATCGTTAGTTCGTCAAGAAATATCAGAGGCGCAGCGATTGTGGTCTCATTCGAAACGCCAGAAACATGGAAAATCTAGAATAAAAGATACTGGCTTTGCTTTCTATAAAGGTGCGCAACGACTTCGCAGCAAGAAGCGCTTACTTCCACCATATTTTTCATGTGTGGCCCGATGGTCGATTGCGAATACGCAGTTGCTATAATGGCCCCTCAGAGAGGCTAACCGGAACCAGTGCGGCCCAGCACACATTCAGTGCTTCTCCCAGTTCATCGCGGATGCCAGCCACACCCAGCGTCCAAAGGCTAATCCCAGCCATTTTCTCCCATCGTACCAGTACAACAAGTGTCTTCCGTCACTGCTCCAGTGAATATCACAGACCTCCAGCGTCCCCAGCCGATCCAGTGCGAAACCAGCGCGAAAAACGTACTGGTTTCGCATTGGAAGACGTTGGGAGACGCTGATTTTTGCTAGCTTCAAAATATGTCCAAGAAGTATTTTGCTTTGGGCTAGTTGGTTCATGGTTGAAGTGGATTATGAAGAAGGCGCGAAAGGGACGAGGACAAGGAAGGAACACCAAAATAACAGGACAGGCGCCAACTTTCAACTGATGTTTATTCGCGCAAGCCCTTTCATCTTATGAAGCACCCAAACCGTATCACAAAGGTCTATCACATAGTCATCCACGTGGAGCACTCAGATCACCGGCGGTATTGGTCACAGACAAGATAAAACCTCACAATATAATAAGCCAGTAAACAAAAAAATAAATATCAATTCATAACAGTAAAGCACGCCATCCAAAAATATATAAAAGTAACCTGTTCGAAAGAGTCCTAAGATTATCGAAGTGCACAAACACACAGAATAAACATATCAACCCCAAATTGAAATCAACCACACAATGCAGATACGCACGTTCTTTCCGAGTTTCTGTTGGTCATTTTAGTTTCCTTTGTCACCTGTTCAAGCCTTTTTCTGCGTTTCTGTTGGTCTTTCTGGTAATCATTGCCACCTGTTTTCGTTATTGCGGTCGAAGGGAAGATTACAAACACGTGCCGTGTTTGTCTTGGGCACGAGCGTATCTGCATTGTGTGGTTGATTTCAATTTGTGGTTGATATGTTTATTTTGTGTGTTTGTGCACTCCGATAATCTTACGACTCTTTCGAACAGGTTGCTTTTATATATTTTTGGATGGCGTGCTTTACTGTGATGAATTGCTATTTATTTATTTTTTGTTTAGTGGCTTATTATACTGTGAGGTTTTACCTTGTCAGTGACCAATACCGCCGGTGATCTGAGTGCTCCACGTGGATGACTATGTGATAGGCCTTTGTGATACGGTTTGGGTGCTTCATAAGATGAAAGGGTTTGCGCGAATAAACATCAGTTGAAAGTTGGCGCCTGTCCTGTTATTTTGGTGTTGTCCTTGTCCTCGTCCCTTTAGCGCCGTCTTCATAATTCACTTCAAAATATGTGGCTGGAACATGCAGTCCCAAATCATCGGTCTCACCACGTCTCGAGAAAACCGAAAACACTCTACACCACAATCAAGAATACACCTAGTACTCGGTTCGCACGCAGCAAGCCAGGCAAAAAGCAATCACCTCAACGAGTTTCGTCACTTCATTACTAGGCAGAGCGTTATAAGACGCCTGAATCTGCCTCCGAGTCGGAAAGATAATGTTAGAAGCGCTTCGTCGTGTAAACGCTCCCACAATTGCATCTAATTTCGGCTAATAAAAACATATGCAGCTTTGCAAAATGCCGTTGTACATGCCAGAGCCACATTTTGATGCCAGTAGATGCTGATGGCTTGCTTTCGCTTCGTCGATGCTGCCTCGTTTGCGGCCGTATCTGGTGCGTATACATACCACGAGACCCATATAGTCATTTAGCGTACCGCAACAGCTTTTATAGCTTCGCAGAGAGTTGTGACGGCTGCGATCTACATGCAGCGCAGCGCAGGATGCATATCGGCAGCGTATCGGGACCTCGCGACTACGTCACGACAACTCGACCAATCGTAGGCGGCGGCGCAGCCCGCGGCGTCTCTCGAGTTGCCGGCAGTGCCGGTCGCATATTTTAACTTAAAAAAGACAATTGGCGCTTGTTTCTGCCTAAATTTAATTAGATGATCAAGTTCGCGGCCTGAGAGACTGTTATAAGCCATTTATCTCGATTTCTGCAAAACGTGCTGCAGTGTCCCTTTAACGAGATGAGCGGGGCATGTGTACATGAATCGGTTTTCGAAGTAATCGCCCACTCTTATTGCCGACGAACAGCACATATTGTTAATTTAAATAATGATGAACCTTACACGCAACAACCGTGGCCGCCAGTTCACATGGTAACTTACTAAGGATTTCCGGCTTTGTTCCGGTGGGGATCCTTTGATCTCTGATGTCGCCCAGACATTTCTCTTAGGTTGCACGTGTGGGGAAAATTTAACTGAGGCTTGCAGGCACATATGATGTAGCAGAATGTTCGAAATGTACACATACGTCATGAACTTCATACTTCATACTTCATGAACTTTTGAAAACCAAGGGAGTACTTCCATTGACTGCTAGCTAAGACCTCTGTATTCGCTTTTTTTTTAGTTCTTCAAGGAACACCCCCACGCTATAATCATTTCAGCTGCATAACACCTCCGATCGAAGATTTATCAACAAATGAAATATTCAGGCTGCTGTTCCGCTGGATGTCTGTGCATGAAATGCACCCGCACCCATTTGTTAACACGCAAACGGAATGAGGTGGAATCCATACACATATCACATGTTTGCCAAACTCCAAAGTAATAATTCTCTAAAACAGACATAACAAAATCATCTCTTTTATTTATATTTGAAATAAATTTATCTCTCTTAGGAATATGTAATCCTGACAAAATATTTTCACTTCCGCAGTTAGCACTTTTCCAGATGTAATGAACCCTACCTCAAGTTTGCCTGCGCGACTGCAGTGCGCGCTCCACCACAAGCGGCGAAATTGAGCGGCGCTCAACTGACTAGACGCCACCACTGCGCCTTGACTAACCGTGCTGTAAAGGCTCCTCTCCGCGCCGCTGTGTGCCTCTCCGCAGCCAGCGGATGTAAGCAGCGCCCTCCTCCTCGGCGCGCACGCGCAGCGCCGCCACGTAAAATAAAAACCAGTCTAAAAGGCTGCCCGTCTGATCGGCGGTCGCACTCATGTATCGTTCCTTTTTTTCAAGCGCGTTGTCTATAGCAGACGCATATCGCGCCCCTATAGCCTGGGGGCCCGGACGTTGTACGTAGTACGAACGTGATGGAGAACGACGCCAACGCTGCAACGACCAGCAACGACGCCCCGGTATTTCAGACTCCTTCGACGGTGTCATCCGACGGTGTCATCCAAACTTTCAACTACGTCTGCCGCCATTTTGGCCAAAGAAGCCCCGCCGTGTGGTTTACGCAAGTCGAAGCCCTCTTTAATCTGCGACACCTAACAACGCAATGCGTGAAGTACCTTCACGTCGTCTCAGCACTTTCACCGGAGGTAGCTGATGAATTCGACGACGTGATGAGAGCTCCGCCCCCGACAACACCCTACGACCATTTCAAGACCACGGTGCTGACGAGCAGAGCAGTGTCTGAGCAAAGCCGCCTGCAGCAACTCCCCAACGCAGAGGAACTTGGCGATCGTCGAACGTCACAACTTCTACACCGCATGCGACAGCTCCTGGGAGGCCGTACTCAAGACGCACGCAGAGAGCCCGCGCTTACGTGAGCTTTTCCTGCAGTGTTTGCCTCAGATGCTTGTGGTGGTTTTGGCTGCTGTGGACGACGATATGCCCCGGATGTTGCTGGACCCCGGGGAGTAAAATGAAGGGGGGGGGGGGGGATCAGGGGACAGCGCCACACACATTTGCAGAGAGCGCTTTTCCTGCGGCTACCGATGCACCGCCCCTTTAACATTTTCCTCTCCCCGCTCATGGGCATAACCGGTCCCGGTGCGGGGGCTATAAAGGGGAGCGCCAGACGTCGCCTCTCTCTCTTCCTTGCCGGATCGTCTTGAGCGCGGGTGCTCCTGCGGCTGGCTCCCCGACCACGACCCCCTTATCGCCGGACCTGCCTAATCTGTGCGATAAAGATGTTTGTTTCACGGGCCGCTATGTGTGCGTGTTTCTTGTGTCTCCCTCGGGCAAAGGAATCGCCCACAAATTCGGCAAGTTCACTCCATAAAATTGTTCTTGTCGCCAACACTTTAGCCGAGCAACCGACATGTTTATTGTATATACCTGACGAACTTATTTCGAACTCTGCAGCGATGTGATCCGTATAAAGTCATAGCAGGGAACCGAAATTTAAATGGTTTATTTATCATTCAAAAAGAGAAATAAAATATGTCCTACACTGTTTGGACCCTTATCCACAGGCTAGTCATGGGTCCAAAAAATAAAATACAAAGGTGCAGGCATTTCGCATACGCAATAGAAACTCAGAACAGCGGTGAGAGCGATATATAAACTTCTATACATGAAATAAATGTGTCAACATGCATAAGTAGCAACAATCACAGTATCGTACAGGCATGTTAAATTACATTATCAGAAACGAATACACACAACAGGTAAAAAAAAATCAGCATACATTGTGAAAGTGCTGAAAGTATTGTTTGGATGTATAAGCAAAATTTTCAGTATATTTCACTTGGGGTGGAAGAGTATTCCATATTTTTGCGCTTATAAAAGAAAGCCGTCATTCTCCATATACGTTGAGAGTAGTAAAGTTTCCTAGTGTTGTATTTAGGGTGGTTTGGGTTGATGTGTGAAAGACGGATATATGAAAGGGGTGGTTGTACCTTACAGTAATGCTCACGCAATTTGCTGTTTTTTGCAGACGCAATGAATCAAAAGCTAACATACGTAGGTCGTCGAATAATGGCTTACTTTGATGGTTCTACTTGGAATGCGTTATGATTTTTAATAATCGCTCCAGTAATTTTTTGGATGGGCACAAGATAAGGGTCGTATGTCCATCCCCATGACTCTAGGCAGTATGACAGATGGCTGTGGATAAAGGAGAAATATAAAATACGGAATGTATTTATATAAAAAAAATCAGGTGCCTGAAGAAGTCTGTAGCACCCAGATGCTATCTTCCCCCCACTGCTAATAAATGATCTTTCCAGTGTACGTGTCTATCAAACATTACGCCAAGGTATTTAAAACAGTGTGTGTATTCTAGTATGAAGTTGTCAATACCGATTCACACAGAGTTAAGATCTACTTGCTTGCTGCAGGAGTGAAAAATAGCAAATTTCGTTGCTCAGGTATGGGTAGCATTCTTCCTCGTTTTCATCTCTATGCAACTTCACTTCAGCGTGAATACTCGCAATGAAACCAAATATCTGCAGTAAAATTTCATTGATTTTGCTTCGAAGAGGATCACCCAAGCACTCAAAGTAATCCGTGCTCACGTCTGTACAGTGTTGAACACTGGGCCAGCGGAGCCTTGCTTCTTAACTAGGGTATCGAGCAACAAGTACTCTCTTAAAACGTACACTCCGAGTTTAACGCGAGACGGAAGCAAGGCTGAGTTGAGCTCAAGGGGTAATTCGGGGAAAATCCCTGCCTTTTACACGGAGGCCGTAAGCTACGCATACAACTTAGAACCCATAACCATAGAGACCATGAGACGTTCCGGGAAGAAACAAGTGTTAGGTTGAATGTACAAGTGTCGAGCAGGACAGCACAAAAGGCAACTATTGTGCTTGCCATGAGCTGAATCTCAGTCGACCTGAAGAATATGGATGTTGAATCCACGCTGTCATAACGAACGCACAAGCGGTATGTCGGGCGTAAGCCTCTGGCCTTTTATCAGAACAAGAACGACGCGTCCTCGAAGTGTTTCGCGCGTAAACACTTTCCTTCATTAGAACCGCCTGGCTACCAGGTAACGCTTCCCAATTTGAAAAAGAGCACGACCATGTGCTCGCCGGAAACATGACCCACAGTCCCCTATCTCATGGCAATACCCCTATACGGGTTTATCTAGTTGCCAGGCACGCGACCGCCCGATACAACGCCGCCTTAAAGTGCAACGAATAGACTTAGCGAAAGCTGATGGCGGAATAGACATTCATGTACACGAATGTCTAAAACAGCGTGCTAACGACAGCTTGAGCGCGCTCAGAGTACCCTTCTTTCAATGGTTCTCACACTCACTACACCCTGCATCGTTATTCCGACCAACGGTGAGCTTCAGGCACTCTAAGGTGCATTAAGAAATGCTCAACCTTGCCGCCAGACTGGAAATAAATCGACTTCTACCACCATAATCGCGATCAAGCTCAATCGCAATATCCAGGTTCGAAGAGCCTCGCCAGCACAGTCATGTCGTTTGGATTCTGGGCTACACTGATGCTGACAGAAGGAATCACTCAGGTCATAAAGAAGCAAAAAAGCGTCTACTAGTTTCCACTGTTTCGCTGAACACTGCTGAAGAGGGCATTCCAGGCGTGCCACCCGAAGCTCCATGTGACCAGAGTAACAATCCATCAAAAACTGTCGATTCAACCACTTTAGAAACACGAGTCACTACCGCCTTCATGATACACTCCACAGGGTCTTCTCGCTGAAGCCTCCAAAGTCTATATTCGGGTGACGAAGGTTTTTTTAGGTTTTGTGCTCGTGTTAATTACACTGCTAACCTTTTCACAAATAGCTAGCGCCACACTGCCCACAATCGCCGCCGGCGATTCCAAATGGACGGAAATTGCCGAAATTCCCGCACTGCCACCTTCCTTGCAAACAAGACCTATTTTATCTAAAACGACACAGCTTCTTTGATCCAAAGAGGGACGCCTTGGTTACCGAATATGACGCCGCACAGACGCTATTGCTTCAATTATACTTCTTTCATTCGGCCTGCCCTGCATTAAGAAAGACCTTGCTGCCTATGGTACATGAAGAGCCCTTATAAGACCAGTGTGAGGCAACATTTACACCCTACTTAGAGATTACTCCGGTCGTGTTTTCAACTTGTCTTCTTATGACTTGGAATCGAACTATTGCTTCATCGACTGGTTCCCCTAACTAAGGCCACTCCATTTAGTTATTGCAACCAAAATGTATCATTTTATTTGGCAGAAGGCAGTGCACTATTCCCGGCTTACTGCGCCTACGCTTAAAAACAGAATGCCGATAAATGATGAATTCGTGGGAAAAAGAGAGTAAGCAACAACGGATGAAGATCGGCTCACATAACAGAAAGGCACAGTCGGGAGTAAAAAAGGGTAGCACTCGGGGCATGTTTCCTGAACTGTAGAAAATAAATCTCGCGCGGTGGTTAAGAACAAGACGATAACAAAAGCACCAAGTACGTTTGCAAGAACGGCGCCGTAATGGCGTTGCGCTAGCTGCGCAATGCGATTTTCGCCGCTCCATTGACGTGATAATGTTCTAATCTGGTTTCCTCGTGACAGTACAGCTGTGTTTATGTTTAAAAGAAGCACGCAGTGAAAGTGAAACTTAGTTCTCTGCTATCTAGCTTGGCACCAATGACACAAATTCATAGGCTGGAAAGATTGAATTAATGAAATTGCAAACATAACTATGAAAACGTTAGGAGCACTCCCTAAGGATAGCATTAAATGCAGATGCGACAGCGCCTTCAGCGCCGCCTTTTAATCCCACGAATTTTGCCATTGAGAGTCTTGCATACAGCTTGCAAAAGTTCTGAAAGTCATTAGATGGTTTGGTTTTTGATTAAAAGAGGGCGCAATATCTGTCTCATCTCGGTGATGTTGTGTGTTGTGTTTTGTGGCACATAGGCAGCTAAGGCCATCATGCGCCAAGCTCGGGGTTTGCGTATCTGTTTGGTGAAAGGAAGCGAGCGATTATTTTAATACACTAGAGTAGGTTTAGGATGTTGGCATCTTTTAAGAAATCAATGAGAGAAGACGTTTTAATCAGTGAATTTTCTCCTAAGAGTAAGCTAGGATGTAAGGGAATGTAGTTGTCATAGAACTGTCGGAAATGCTTTTTTCTAAGTTGATCGAGTTTTATACAGGATATTAGGATGTGGTTTATGGTGACCACCTCTCCGCAGTGTTCGCAAATGGGTTTGTCTTTCTTTGCTAGGATGAAGTTATGAGTCAGGTGGGTGTGTCCGATACGAAGGCGGCATAAGATTACTTCAATAAAACGTTCTTGATGGCTGCATGTTTTCCATTCTTTATAACTGGCTTTACTAGGTGTAGCTTGTTATTAACTTCGTTATCCCAGGCAGCCTGCCATTTTTGTCTCAGTGTTCTTTGTATGAATTTTATGGCGTCATTATGTGGAATTTTCACCTTCTGTACTTGAGCATTGGAGGCGGCCGCGGCACATGCATCAGCCCTCTCATTACCGCTGATTCCAACGTGGCTTGGCACCCAGCAAAATTTGATATTAAGTCCTTGTGTTTTTGCTATCACTACATAATGGACTATGTCCCCTACTAAAGGTTCTATAGCATTTTTTTGATGTAGTGATGCGAGTACGCTCAGAGAGTCTGTATAGATGATACTGTTTTTGATGTTTTTGTTGACTATTTTATCTATTGCTAGGGATAAGGCGTAGCATTCGGCAGTAAATATTGAGGCACACTGTGGTAACCTTACTGTTGTTTCCTGTTTGTCTTCTATTACTGCACTGCCTACATGAAATATTGTCTTTGAACCATCTGTATAAAATGCCTTGTGATCACTGTAATTCTGATTTAATGCCAAGAACTCTTGTATTATGTGTTCGTGCGGTGTTTGTGATTTGCGAAATTGAGTTAATGTGAAGTCACACACAGCAGTGAAGTTGTACCAAGGTGGCAGTGGGTCAGGTCTCCGTGCAATATCAGGAAGTGCATCCAGCAAGTTGAGTTCCCGGCACTGCTCTTCAAAACGGAGTATGAGAGGTCTGATGGATCGAGGTTTATTGATGTACAGTGTTCTTGAGGGGCAGTTTGTAAGTATGGAGTAACAAATATGTTTCGGTAACGAGCGAATTTTCAGAACATATGAAAGTGTAAGCATGGTCCTCCTGTATTTTAGTGGCGGTTCGTTTGCTTCTACATACAGACTTGTCACCGGCGATGTCCTGTATGCACCAGTTGAAAGACGCAGACCCAGGTTATGTACTGGGTCCAGCCGTTTAAGGTATGATAGTCTCGCTGACCCATAGACCACGCACCCGTAATCTAAACAGGAGCGTACCACTGAGCGATAGATATGGAGAAGACATGTCCTATCAGAGCCCCAGTGTCTCCTCGAGAGTACTTTAAGGATGTTGAGAGCTCGAGAGGCTTTGACTTTCAGGCTGCTTATGTGTGGGAGGAATGTGAGCTTCTTGTCAAACGTTAGTCCTAAAAATTTGCGTTCTTGCTTTATCGGGAGTATGGTTTCATTTAGGTGCAGGGTGGGATTGAGCTGCAGGCCTCTCCTCAGAGAGAAAAGAACGGCAACTGTTTTCTGAGGCGAGAACCTAAATCCATATTTATCTGCCCAATTACTCAGTTTCTTTAATGCTAGTTGTATCTGTCGTTCACACGTCGATAGGCTGAATGATGTGCATGCGATTTGGAGGTCATCAACATAAAGTGAGTACATAACAGACTGTGGGATTACTTTGGCTATGGAATTCGTTTTTACAATGAAAAGTGTAGTACTTAATATGCATCCTTGCGGTACTCCGTTCTCTTGTGTAAAGTTCCTCGAGAGTGTAGAACCGAGGCGTACTTGGAACGAGCGGTCGGACAAAAAATCTTTTAAGAAGTTCAACATTCTGCCGCGGATTCCAAGATCTGCCAGATCGCGAAGTATCCCAAATCGCCAGGTGGTGTCGTACGCTTTTTCCATATCAAAGAAAACTGCGAGACAGTGCTGTTTATGTATGAAGGCTTCTCGGACTGTGTTTTCAAGCCGAACTAGATGATCCAGTGTTGAACAAGCTCTTCTGAAGCCGCACTGGTGGGTGTCAAGGAGTTCACGAGCTTCAAGAATGAACATTAACCTGGTATTGACTATGCTTTCGAATGATTTGGCAAGGCAGCTACTTAGGGCTATTGGCCTGTAACTAGTAGGAGAGTTTGGCAGTTTTCCAGGCTTCAGGAATGGTACAATGACAGCCTTCTTCCAAGCATCAGGCATTTTGCCTGACACCCAGATTTTGTTAAAAAATTTCAGGAGTGCTTCTACTGCAGGTTCGGACAGATGGGCTAGTATTTCATAGTGTATCTCATCGGGGCCTGGTGCAGTTTTCTTGCCATTAGTTAATACTCTATGGAGTTCCTGAACTGTAATTAAGTTATTGTAGGGCTCGTTGGTATAACCATTTGTAGGAAGTCTCTGTTTTTCTGCTGTGTTTTTATACTTTAAGAAGGAGTCTGTGTAATGTAGGGAACTAGAAACATGAGAGAAGTGTTCTCCCAATAGGTCAGCCTGCTCGAGTATACTTGTTTGTGCATCAGGGGGTGTAAGGAAAGGAACTGCAAAAGGAGAGAATTTGCCATCGAATTTGCGGACTTGCTCCCACATTTTCTTTGCTGTGACGGAACTTTTTATTGAAGACACATAACCTTGCCAAGATCTTTTTTCAGCATCACGTCGAATATTTCGAGCCTTAGCCCTTGCCTTTTTATATTTAATTAGATTTTCCTGTGTTGGGTATCGACGAAAAATTCCCCAGGCTTTGTTCTGCTTCTTTTTGGTCTCTCTACATTCCTTTGTATACCATATCTTTCCATTCCTTCGTACTATTCCCGAAGTCTGGGGGATGGCTAAATGAGCAGCGGCAATGATACATTCCGTGAACTCTTCATTTTGCTCGTTGACATCGAGGCAGTCCGAAAAGAGTTTTTCTAAAGCGGCATGTTTTTGGAAGAGTGCCCAGTCGGCTAGATACAGTTTCCAACGCCGTGGTTTAGTAAAGGTGATTAATGGTGACGATGTTAGACTGATAATGATGGGAAGATGATCGCTTCCATAAGGGTTGTCAATTACATTCCATCTAAAATCAGTGAAAAGACTTGGTGAACAAAAGGACAAATCAATGCAACTCATTTTTCCAGTGCTTGAAGAACAGTAAGTGTGTTTGCCCGTGTTCAGGAGGCAAACATTGTTGTTGAGAATAAAATCTTCTAAAATCCGACCTCTGGCGTCCGTTTTTTCGCTTCCCCAAAAGGATGAGTGAGCATTAAAATCCCCTACTAAAATATATGGCTCCGGTAGTTGCATTAAAATTGCTTGTAAATCATTAAGTGTGATAGTGAAATGAGGTTCGATGTATAAAGAACATATTGTTATTGTTTTAAAATGCACCACGGTGACTGCAACAGCTTCAATTGAGGTTTTAAGGTTGATTCCTCGTGTCGCAACGCCACCTTGGACCACAATAGCAGTGCCTCCGGAGAGCCTGCTTGAATTCTGTCGGTCACAACGGAAGACTTGATATTTTTTAAGAAAGTTTTTGTTCTGTGGTCCGAGATTGGTCTCCTGGAGACACAACGCAACTGGAGAAAATGAATTTAAAATGTCAATTATATCAGTGTAGTTGTGTAAGAGCCCGCGACAGTTCCAGTGAACTAGAAATGCCATGGTGGCGGGTTAGTTGGGGATAGGGTTGAAAATCTATGTTGTTGGGTTTTTTGGACCCATTATTGGGACTTTTTCCCTTCTTTTACGCTCGAGAGAGCTTTGCCGCCGCTGCTGCGGAGGCGAGGGGGGCGATGTGTCCATCACATCTTCAGATATGCTGGACCTTCGTGCAGAAGGAACGGATACACTTGTTTTTGACCTCGCCCCTTGGGGCAAGGCCTTTAGGCCTGCTGACCTGGGGGTCGGCGTGACCTGTTTTGGGGATAGTGGAGTAGCACTAGCTACCTCCACAGGGGGCGCGGATGGCCCTGCACCACGGTCACTAGACGTGACCTGGGCAGATGCCGAGGTCTGCGATGACGCTGCGCCCTGTTGCGTCATCACAGAGTAAGTTGGATTCTGCACCAACGAAAGCCGCTTTCTTGCCTCTCCGAAAGTAATATTCTCCGTGACTTTCAAGGTTACAATCTCTTTTTCCTTTTTCCATGTAGGGCAAGATCGTGAGTAGGCTGGATGATTGCCTTCACAGTTTACGCAAACGTTTGCTTCGGTGTGACAGTTGTCAGTGCTATGTTCGTTGGAGGCACATTTTGCGCAGGTGAGGCGGCCTCGGCAGCTCTGGGAGCTGTGGCCATATCTTTGGCAATTGTAGCAGCGGCGTGGGTTGGGAATGTACGGTCTGAGCTTGAGTTTTTGGTAGCCTACTTCAACTGAGTCAGGAAGGGTGCTCAGTGCAAATGTTAGCACAATGTGTTTAGTTTGAATCTCGTTATTGTCTCTCCTAATTTTGATTCGATAGACATTGGTTACATTTTGGTCTCTTAGTCCTTCTAGTAGTTCCTCCTCAGTCACGTATTTGAGATCATTATCTGGAATGACTCCACGAACTGTATTGAGTGACCTGTGGGGGCTGATTGAGACAGGGATGTCCCCGAACGACGTAACGGTTGTTAGCTTTTCACTCTGATGGTTATACAGCACTTCTAGGAGGAGGTCACCATTTGGTAGTTTCTTAATTTTGTAGCCCTGACCTATGGTACCTGTGAGCGTCTTTGTCACTAGGAATGGCGAGATCTGACGGGCAGTTTTTTCTGGGTGTTCCGAGTGCACGACATGGAAGTGGGGAAAGCTGTTGACATGTTTCGTAAAGAACTTGTTTGTCACATCGGTGCGCCCTCTCTTACTGGGAGGGCGATCAGTTTTAGAAATAAAAGAGGCCATGTAATTCAATTTTTGTTCGGTTATGATGCCAGCCACCCACCATGGAGTCCAACAAGGGGACGAGACAGGAGCTTGAGCAAGCACCCTGCCCACGCCAGCTGTACATCTTAACTATAACCTAATATGGTGCAACACAGGGTGGTTACTCCACACAAGGTTAACCCTCGCCACCGGGAAGTAAGGAAAAACTAAGAAGAGAGTAGAGGACAGGAGAGCTTTAGGACAGACGATAGGAAAGCGAAAGATGGGGGGAGGATAGGAAAGGGCGACTGCCGATTTCCCCCAGGTGGGTAAGCCTGGAGGTGCCGTCTATGGGAAGCGTGGGCCAAAGTGGTGTGTTGCCTCCGCCGAGGGGCCTTAAAGGTCCAAACACTCGGTATCAGCTCAACCACCAGGATCCCCTTTTCCCCAGACACGACGATGCCACGCACGGCTAAGCGTGGGTGCTCGGGGTCCGTGGTGTCGCACAAAACACACAAACACCTGCTTTAACAGGTGCCCCCTGCGGGGTCATCTCGGTGAGCACCTGCACTTGAAAAGAACGACGTACAATTAGAGGTACTTGGATTCCAATCCATATTCAAACCTAGCCTTCAACTTGACTATCAAATGGATTCAAAATGGGCAGCAAATTGATATTCGTCACCTTCAATGCTGCAAAAAGAACGGCTGCGTCACAACGTTATGCAAAATAACTTGTGCGTTTGTTCCGGTACGGTTTCCTCAGTTCTAGATGGCGGCGTTCGAAGCACTCTTTGAGCCAAACGAGCTGTACAACCTTCGCATAAAATAGAGAAAGCAAAAATTTAGTAGTCATTGTCACTCCTTCTGTAGAAGGAAAAAATTTAATCTCTCTTGCGAAGCAGATTCATTCCCATTCAAAGGCGTTCGACAGCCCATCACCAGTGTACGAAGGGTGTAACACTGCTGTGCAGTGTATGATTTCCATTTTAAAATGAACTGCCTTCATAATATATTAAAGTCGACTCCTTTGAAGAAGAACAAGAAGAAAGTTTGTTTATTCATAAAAACCGGTATTAGATAAATAATACAGAAAGAGGTCTCAGAGCTCAAGCTGCATCGTGATCTCCTATGGATGGATGTATAAACTTATGAACAATATTATTGGTACGCCCATTGGGGACATCAGTATGCTATATTTTCAGGAGCTCTTGATTATCTTTGCCGTGTCGCCAGGGAAAGGTCGCGCTGGTGCCCGCAAAGTACATATCAGGGTAAACCCCGGTAAAAGTCGTGAGCGGTCGTCCCGTGATATAAAATATCACAGTGCATGGCCAATGTCAGTTTTCATTCGAAACAGCGCACACAGACCTACGTGTCATCTTTTTTTCTGCGCCAACGTCCCTTGCGTTGTTTCATTAATTAGGAGCGAAGTTTGTCATGGGGCGAAGCACACCACACATTTGCAGCCGTGCGGCAACTCGATGCTTCATTTCGTACTTATGGAGAGTCGCAGAAATAGCAGAACGCAATCAGCGTTGCTTCCGGTACAAGCGGGCACCGAAAAGAATTCATTTTTAAAGGTCACATTCTCTCTACATCCTTGAGCCAGGAAACGTGTTCAGTGGAGGCGTTCAATCGAGCCGCCTTGTTTACGTTTCAGGCGCGTTTCATCTACGCTGCCACCTGACCTTCAAGCTTGCCAACTGCAAGCCACAACTTTTTTATAATAAAAGGCTTGTAGTAGCACCATCTTACAGCGTCAATAAGCTTCTCAAGAGAGTGCCTTCTCAGAGGACCATCCTAGGTGCAGCTTTAACCAATAAAATCCTGGACGCGTTTCACGGTGTGTTTTGATCTCCATGTGACTTCAGATCTTCGGCATTTCGAATACTGCTACAGGGGCAGCTAAACGATTCTGTCACAAACCTCTTCCTTTAAAGGTCAACAAAGGCGCAGTATCCCCTTTACGGTTACCCGTCATCCCTCTATGAGGTTTGAGAAAACCGTAAAAAGTTAGGCCGATCAGCCAGTGAAGTACGTGTGTCGGTGTGTGATTGAGGTGTAAGTTCAAGAAAGTCACTTTTTTTTACAAACAATGGGATATTTAGCTAGTAGTCCAAATTACACTGCATAATTATAAAACACAAAAAAAATGTATTCACACGATAGTGATAAAAAACGAATCGGTAAATTACAAGAGGGAAAGCCGGCGATGAACTAAACACTGCGATAAAAGGAAACTACAAAAATAACAATGTAAGTAGTCCAGATATAGTAGGTAGGGGAAAGAGTTACGTAGAAAACACAGAGTAAAATATTAAGCAGGATCAAGGTTTAAACAAAGGCAAAAACAATACTCATATCACCGACAGTCTGTGGCAAAAAGGAATTCTCCCGGCTTTCTCGTTCGATG
The DNA here is from genome assembly GCF_055883805.1 of Amblyomma maculatum. Taxonomy (NCBI): domain Eukaryota; kingdom Metazoa; phylum Arthropoda; class Arachnida; order Ixodida; family Ixodidae; genus Amblyomma; species Amblyomma maculatum. The sequence goes on along the minus strand of NC_139350.1, from coordinate 117,530,051 downwards.
AAGCGTCGAAGTCGCTGAGTTGAACGATAGCGGCAGCCGTAGAAGAAAAAGGAGAAACGATGAGCTGATCGCGAGCTCTGTGAAAAACAAAAGACGCTTTCCAGAGCGAGCGGCTGCGATAGAGGCCCAGAAGACTGAATCTTCCCAGAGCGCACTGCCGCGGGCGTGCTGCGGTCTGCCTTTTTATACTATCGGCTAGTTGCGCTGCGGCCCATCGTTTGTAGCGCTTGTGCGTCGCTGCCCCGGAGATTTAGGTCAAAGCATGAACGATGAAGCGGGGAGATCCTGTAAGATCCGCTCTATATGTGAGGCAAGAGACCCCGTAACTTCTGCTCTATATGTGAGGCATATTGGGACACTGCCGCTCACTGAAGAATATTGTCTCGGAATATCCTGCACATCCGTGAGCGCCGAATCTGGCAAACGACGATATTGCGCCCCGCAGAGGGGTGCAGTGGATTAGGTTCGTCCGATGCACTGAAGATCGTTAGCCACTCACTACGATTCATGACGCGCATCATATACGCCTCTGAGCAGAGCTCTCACAGCACCACAACACTAGTTCTGCAGTCAGGTCCTGAGCTCATGAGGTAAAAATGAAACAAGCACAAATATACAGGCATATCATGTACGATTTCATTACAAAAATCAAAAAACAATGCAGTAGTGCAAGCTAAATAACTATTCTAACTGGCTCATACAATCTGCTCCACGCTGGCCAGACTCTAGGATATCTGCACATCCTCGATAGACTGTGTCCGGGAGGGCTTAGGAATTGCACTATTCCTCCAGCGTCTGTGTCTTCTGCCAAAATTACTGCACCGATGGCTGCCACGAAAGTGTCGTCTTTCCTTTGCTGGTATTTATTTAGCATGTTGTCACCCGTTAATAATTAGGAGGTATTATTAACGATGCGCCCTTAATGGTGCGCACACTCCCAGACACCCTTAAAGTGAGTGGGGGTAGCTGTTTCGGTCGCAAAGGAGATGCCCTCTACCTGCGTGGCAAGCTCAGCCGGAATTCAACTACCTTGTAGTGACACAAGGGGGTGGCCGTTTGGTGCCCAGCTGTCGCCGGTTCAAGCCAGAGTAAGGTTCAGAGTCATAAGTAACAAACAAAACACAATTGATGCACAGCAAGAGACGATACAAAGGAATATACAAGAACACTTGAAATGCACAGACGAGAAGGTCACAGAATACAAACGCTAAGCATGCAACTACAGAGGGATTCAATAGCATAGAGGCTTTACAACTCAGATGAAACACGAGAGAGTTACATAAACAACCACCAAATTGTTCACCGGGCGCTGTTGCAGTCCGACGCCTCAAGAGTCACGATGTGGCCGCCATACAAGACGAGCGCCGCTCCCTTGCAGGTCCGTGGGCTTGCCAGCAGCGGGTGATCCCCGGAAGTCCAGCCGAAGCACTGGCGAACACGCCGCAACCACTGACTGACTAACTGACTGACTACCCAAGCGGCGCGGCCTCAATACATAGGGCGCGCCGCGTCAGTCTGTTAGGGCGCGCTAAGGCTAGCGCGCACACACACTTAGCTTCGCTGGTTAGAGCGCTACTTTCTCCTTCTGTCGAGCCGCGAGTCGTCATTGGCTAGCTCCCATAGAATGTTCTGGGGTTTTCTGGCATAATCCAGACTGATGAGTCAGCTTCATCGCCGGGTGATGAGAAAGAGGACGACGGCGACGCGTACAAAGCTACGCGCTCTCTCGCGTGGGGGAGGAGGCTTTTTCTCGAACTTTGTGGGAGAAACCATGCGACGCTGCACGGGCCTCGCGCCGCACAGACTTGATAAAAATGTGCGCCGATTTCGTGACACATGTTGATATGGAATATTGTTGTGACATTGCCCAAATCAACATCAGAGTCGACATCGACCCTGCGTCTGATAACTGGCCAAGGATCCTTCCATTGCATTAGCCGCAGTCACGAAATCGGCGCACATTTCTATCAAGCCGGCGCGGCGCAAGGCCCGCGCGGCAGCGCATTGAAGGATCTACAATGTTCGAGAAAAGCCTCCTTCCCTACGCGAGAGAGCGCGTAACTTTGTATGCGTCGCCGTCATCCTCTTTCTCTTCACCCAGTGATGACGGTGATTCATCAGTCCGGAAAATGCCAGACGTCTCCAGAAAATTCTACGGGACCTAGCCAATGACGACGCGCGGCTCGACGGGAGGAAAAGGGAGCGCTCTAACCAGCGAAGCTTAGTGTGTGTGCGCGCTAGCCTTAGCGCGCCTTAACAGAAAGACGCGGCGCGCCCTATTTATGGAGGCCGCACCGCTTGTGTAGTCAGTCAGTCAGTCAGTGGTTGCGGCGCGTTCGCAAGTGCGACCGCTGGACTCACAGGGATCACCCGCTGCTGGCAAGCCCACAGACCTGCGAGGAAGCGGCGCTCGTCTTGTATGGCGGCCACATCGTGACTCTCGAGGCGTCGGACTGCAACAGTGCCCGGTGAACAATTTGGTGTTTGTGTGACTCTCTCGTGTATTGTTTTGTATTGTAAGCCTCTGTGTTATTGAATACTTTTAGTTGCATGCTTAGTGTTAGTTTTCTGTGAACCTCTCGTCTGTGCATTTAGTGTTTCTGTGTTCCTCTGTATCATCTCTTGCTGTGTATAAAGTGTGTTTTGTTGGTTACTCCTGACTTCGACCCTTACTCTGGCTTGAACCGGCGAAAGCTGGGCATCAAACGGCCACCCCTTTCTGTCACTACAAGATAGTTGAATTCCGGCTGATCTTGTCACGCAAGTCGAGGACATCTCCTTTGCGACCAGAACAGCTACCCCCACTCACTCTCAGGGTGTTTGGGAGTGTGCGCATCGTTAAGGGCGCATCGTTAATGATCATTGTAATTACTAACGGGTGACAGCAGCTTACTGTGTTCTGAGAGAAGAAGAATAAGAACCTGCTGTCCCGGTTTGAGTGCGTGTTTGCAGCTCGTGGTGCCGTAGTAGCAGATGTAACGCTCTCCTGCGAGTTCCAGCTCTTCGTGGACAAGTTTGCAACTATTCTCTAGTCTGTCCCGTTGAGAACTAACATACTCGTTCGTAGTTCAGAATTCGTCAGGGATGATGCATTACTCCAAAGCTGTCTACCTACAGCCAGAGGTCCAAGCACATTTCGGCCATATAAGAGTTGGAATGGGGAAATGCCGAGGCTTTCTTGGGGTACTTCCCTCTATGCGAACAGGAGTGGAGCTAGCTAGCGATCGCAACCGGTCGGCCACTCCTGGCACATCCGCTTAAGCATTTGTTTAAGCGTGCCGTGAAACTGTTCGACTAGGCCGTTCGGAATCAGGTGGTAGGGAGAGGTGTGCAGCTGTTTTACTGACAGCAAACGGCTAAGCTCTTCACATTACCTCGGACGTAAAATTAGTGTTCTGTCACTGAGGACCTCTCTGGGCACTCCTACAGGAGAAAACATTTCGACAAGAGCTTCGGCTACCCTTTCGGTCTCGATGCTTTGAAGCGCGATTGCATCAGGGTGCTGAGTGAGATTTTCCACCATGGTTAGGATGTACCGACTGCCTTGAGTGGCCTTCGGGTTGAGTGGGCCATCAATGTCGATCACCACCATCTGAAACAAGGTCTCAATGACGGGAACGCGGACGAAAGGCGTTCGTGTGATGTGACCCTTCGGATTTGTGCGTTGGAATATCCTAGTCGGAAAAAACTACAGAAAAAGTTTTCTTGTTACAAAACAATTTCCGCACAGCTTTTGACAGAAAAACTGTTGAAACAATAGAATTTTCTGTAGTAACATCAGAGCTTTCTGTAGTTACAACAGAAAAGTACCACAGAACTACAAACACAAAACTACTACAGATAAACAACAGCACTATAAAACTACTACCGAACTACAAGAAAATCTGACATTTACGACAGAACTACAGGACATCGTTCTGTAGTTTTTTTACTTGGATATATTTCAAGAGGCAACAAACCGTCAGCCTGAATTACCGGCCAAAAGAATTTTGTCTGCAGATTCAGCAGAGTTTGCTTCGCGCCTTGATGGCCTCGCATCAACCCATGTGTGCCAGCTTGAGAATAGCTGATCTGTACTTTTGAGGCACAGCAACTTAAGTGTGCTTCCCTCCAGACGCGGCGAAGTAGTTCCTCTGAAGGACGCTGTTAGCAATAAAATACTGGTGACTACCCTATTCCTTGTTCGCTAGCGGCGCGCCCACGCGATCGAAACACGAGCGTAGGCTCGCGTCATTCTCTGGCTCTTGAACCAACTCTTCGCGGCATACACTGTGGAGGACTTGCAGGACTTTAAGCTTCTTTAGCTAATTATCTTTGCATGCCTGCGCTCTAGTCACTACTGGGCAAGCTTCAGTGGCATCCGGAATGGTTGCGGTCTCTCGGTGGCAGGCGCGTACTCTCCAACGTTTACTTCTGTGGACTTCGTAGTCTCGCTTTCTTTTGTCTTGTGTCAGTTTGTATCGGGGTCGTCTGCTGGCCTAGCGCCTTCCATATTTCCCAGCACCACATCATATATGGGATTCTACATGCACTTTGCACGAACTCGTCTCTTAAAGTACGGGATGTCGACGTCGACCCAAGGGTCTGGGAGCATTACGACCTAGCGGTCAAGTACAAAAACTGGAGACTTCGTATCGGTGACATGTTCCTCCTGCACCAAGTCCTTCTTTACCACCACCGCCATGTTGCAGCCTGTGTCTTTCAGGGCTTGACCTGTCCGGCCCTCAAAAATGCCGGCCACGACAGGTAAGCATTCCCTGGCTTCATATTCCTTATTAGTGAAACCGGCGTTGATGACGGGAATCTTCCTTTCGTCCTTACGTTCTAGGTATCCGTTCTCAATGTATACTGCAACGGACTCCCGATTTTGCTCTCTGTTTTGAGGCCCCATTTTCCCAGCATTTCCAGCTTGGATAACCGGCTTGCCGCATTTGTGGCATTTCTTGTGTGGTCACGATCCGTCGGAGGTGGCTCCCTGGTAATTTTCGGGGCAATGTCCCGTGCGAGAATAAATAAAACATTTCTTTCATCGCTGCTTTTCGCGTCTGATGATTGAAGCAGCGTTCTCTTTCTCTCGGTAGTCTTGGAGAATTGCGTTTTCTGCCTTGTCTTTCGGTATACTTCGCTTTTGAAGTTCGACCAGTCATGGGCCTCCTCACATTTTTATGCCCTTGCTACAGTTTTCGAAGGATCTTCTTTTCTTTCGAAAACATTTCTAGCGGAGTGGCGCAGTTAGAGAGAAACTGTTCCCTTAGAATCAGGTGAAAGAGGTCTGCGTACTCTTTCTTCGTGTCCGACAGGTCTATCCATGTATTATGAAGTTCTGTAGGCGCATCACGACCTGCTAACATGTTTCCTTGTTTAGAATTTTTCTCTGAACTCTTTCTCTGTCATATGGAAGCGAATGATGAGTGCCTGCCAGAGCTTTTTGTAGTCCAAGCACTAGCACTCGAACGCAGACATGCGATTAAAATGTTGAGCGCTTCACCGCCTAAACACAGACTAAGGGCTGTCGTCCTCTGGTCGCGATGCCAACACTGACTCTCAGCGACGAGCTCGAAACGCATAATGTAAGCGTCAAGGTCATCCCTGCCCTCGGTAAAAGCCGGCATCAGCTTGTGTGGGCTTATGCGTTCTAGCCGAGCAACTTAACCCTCCCCCGTTTCTGACCTTGACTCTCCGGTGCTATCAGCGTCAGTTGCAGGACTATTCAGTAGGTTTCGTCGGAGTACCAGTAACTCATTTTCTTTCCTCCAGCTCCATCATCCGTAACTCATTTTCTCCCTCGATCTCCGCCATCCTGAGTTGGGCCTTCTATGTCTCTAGTCCATTATCTTTCTCCATCTCAAGCCATCCAGTGTTTAGACTCTAGTTCTGTCTCCTCTTTCTGTCGCACGCCTTCCTCATTGCGTTCTTCTCTGCGACGAGCTCGCTCCTGGCCTACCAATTTTATGTCGTTCTAACTCCTATTTTACCATCATAGGTGGGAAGCACTATGCAGTCCTAGGACACTATATTAAAAAACAAGTTCACCTACTCCTCTCTCTCTCAGCGACACTTGGTTGACCAGTCCTGTTCGGGGACGCCAATTATGTCAGAAACCTCCGCATTATGGTCAACAGAGGTACGATATCCCCTCCACGGTTACCCGTCGTCCCTCTATGAGGTTTGAGAATACAGTTAAAAGTTAGGCCGGTCAACCCGTGAAGTACGGCTGTAGATGTCGGATTGAGGAATAGGTTCAAGAAAGTCACTTTTTGTTTACAATGTATATTTACAGCTAGTAGTCCAGATTACACTGCATAATATTAGAACAAAAAAAAAAAACGCCATGACACGATAGTGATAAAAAATAACTCGGCAAATAAGAAGAGCGAAAGCCGACAACGAACGCAACACTGTGATGAAATAAGACTATAAAGATAACAATGTAAGTAGTTCAGATATAGTAGGTAGGGGAGCGAGTTATGTAGACAACACAGAGCAAAATACTAAGCCAGATCAAAGTTTAAACAAAGGCGTAAACAATATTGATTTAACCGACATTCTGTGGCAAAAAGAAATTATCGCGGTTTTCTTGTGCAATGGGGCTTCAAAGTCGTAGAGTTGAAAGGTAGCGGCGGCCGTACAAGATGAGGAGAAACAATGAGTTGATCGCGCGCTCTATGAAAAAAAAAGACACTTTCCAGATTGAGCGGCCGCGACAGAGGTCCGGAAGACTGAATCTTCCCAGAGCGCACGCCCGCGGGCGTGCTGTGGTCTGCTATTTTATACTCTCTGCTAGTTTCGCTGCGGCCAATCGTCAAGTACGCGCGTTTCCCGGTCGCTGCCCCAGAGATTCATGTCGAAGCATGCTAGGAGGACTGGGGAGATACCTGTAAGTTCCACTCTATATATGAGGCAGGAGATCCCGTAGCCTCTGCTCTATATGTAAGGTAGCTTGTGAAAGATTCACATGAGCTTGGTAGTGGACCTCTTGAACAGACACGAAGAGAGGAATAACCGATTTTAGCTTTATCCTTGTTACAACCAGCATTTGCTTTGACGCACGCGAGCGTGGCGCTTCAGTTTTGCATTGGCCGGCAAATAAGTTGAGGAAGGAAATCGTGCAATTGAAGATGTCGCGGAGTTGCAGCCAGAGAACTGCAGCGAGGGAACTCTACAGGATGGGCCTAGTGTCTTGAAATTTGCCTGAGTAAGAGATACGCAATGAGATGAATGAAAAAAAAATGTTGCAGCCTTACTGGGTCATGAGTAATGGCAGAGTCATGGATTCTCATTAACATGTCTCTACTCTCGCATCACACCATTCGTGTCTTATCGTTCGCCCGACTGCCTTACCTAATCAAACATATTTGTAGAAATAACGATTTAGGGCATTTTGCTATGCATTGTAGTGAATTTTAAAAGACTTTTTATGTGCAACTTGTGCCTTTAATGCATTTAAATTTAATTTGTTTCATTATAGTCTGCGTTGCATCGCGAAGGAACAGCATTCGCACGAGCACCTGCAATACCATTGGCTTCACCAAGAAATTTCCCACGCCTCATTCCAATGGGCGTCAGAAATGAGGCTTACAACTTAGTCCTTGCTATCGGGCTCAGTAAAATATTTCGTCAACCTATTCATCATTCTACGTTACCTGGCAGAAGACGCCACACGCCATTTTAATGGATGATAGATTTGAAGGCTAGCTTTGAGCATTCGGGTACTTACAACGGCGACGAAACGCCTACAGTGGAAGAACGGCTGATTGGGCGAGTTGGTGAATTATGATGGACAGTAAGGAGAAGTGGACAACGACGGCGCAGACTGACAACTGATTTAATCGAAGAACGGAATAGCATATATATATATATATATATATATATATATATATATATATATATACACTTGTTGTACCCACATACGCATAGTCAAAATTTTATAAAAATATATATCAACACATGTAAAACTCCCCCCATAAAACGCACGTGGCGAAAACTGCCGACGCACTATCGATTGTGCAGCATGGTGATCTCTTTTTCTGTCAATGCTACGGGCGTTTTACTGACACAAACATTTTGCTCTCGGTTAATATGGAAAGCCTCGGCGATTTCTCTAGTAGCCTGTTCTTTATGAAGAAACAATATATTAGTATCAACAAAGAAAGGTACACGCTCACACGCGTTACAATGTTTTGCTAAGTTTGTTTCATTCTTTTTCGAGGACTGCGCATGCTCCATCAGCCTAATGTTGATGCAACGGCCTGTCTGTCCAATATGCGTATGGCCACAGGATATACTACACCCATCCTACAACTAATGAAGCTCTTGGCGTGATTAACCTGGCATCTGTTCTTACTTCTTGTGCCCCCCAGCTTTCTTTGAAGTGCTGCACCTACCTTGCCAATCTTAATAAGGGCTGAAAACAACACCTGTACGCCATATTTCGCGCCTACTTTTTTAAACCGATCTGACAATGCATGTATATAATGCCCAACTGCAATTTTATTTCTTTCATTGTTTCTTTCTATCTGACCGGAACACTTCAGAGAACGCAGAACCTTATCAGCACTAGCTACAAGCACTGAGTCTGGATAACCAGCGTTCTTACATCTATTAGCTTGGATTTCAAGGCTATTAAACATTTGATGTGCACAAGACTTATTGACAGCCATCCTAAAACAAGCTGTAACTATTACAGATTTAACAAGTTTGGAGTGACATGACTTGTAGTTTTAAAGAGGCTTTACACTCCTAGGAGAGTACTGCCAACACATATGATTCATATTAAAAGTCAACTTTAAATCTAAAAATTGCAATGCATTTTTCTGAGGAACCTCAAAGGTGAACTTCAGTCCCGTACCATTCCGAGCAAAAATATCAAGGATCTGAGGCACACTTACAGCATCCAAGGATCTACCTAAAACAAAGAATTCATCTACGTATCGGAATATACGAATGACCTTTCCTGTTAGGTCGCTCTCTATTTTTCAGTCGACATATCTAAGATAAATATTGCTGAGAACGGGGGCTACTTTAGCACCTAAACACACGCCAGACTTCTGCATGAATAATTTATCGTCCCATATTACATAGGTGTTCTGAAGATAAAATGACAAAAGTTCCAGGAAGGATCCAACAGTTATACCGCACTCATTTCGAAACAAACACTCATCATTATCCTTTGTGATGCAATCCTTCACACATTGTAGAAGTTGATTATGGGAAGAGAATAAAACAAGTCAACCACATCTATGCTAAAGCCAGAGCAAGAAGCCATATTCTCGTCCTACAGTGGCGCAGGAGGAGGAAAAATGTGATTCTGCGCAGATCGTTGCGACTTCTTCCATTTTAGCGATATGCGCTCTCAACCTCAATATCTTGTGCTACTGAGTACAATATCTTGTGATATTGAATAAAACAAAGGAAAGCAGGCGATATAGCCCCGTTCACTATGCATGCATTTAGTAGTTTCACTCCATGTGCCATAATACTTTTGCTAGCCTGTGTTCATCCTACTCGCTAGTAAAAGTCGTTTCTCTGCCACTTCAATTGCTAGATGGGGGTCTACGAAACGTGCAATTTAAATAGTTATAAGACTACGCCAAGGGAAATTGAGATCCTGAAGAATAAATACAGCCTACGAGACCCCATTTTGTAATGCGAAATTCGCTGTAGCTGGGTTTCGAGAATTTTAAACACTGTGGCATTGAGAAATGTTCAAACATCAAGAAAAACTGTGATACCTGTAATAACAAAGTCATACGAGCTATACTCGCCCAAACTGAAATCTTCCCAGGAAGAGACAGGCAATGCGCCCGTGTACTGCGTAGCTTTACTGCACGTTAACAAATTCCAGGTGGTCGAAATTTCTGAAGATTTTCACTATCCGATCTGCCATAGCCTGAGTCACTTTGCAACGTCAAACTTAATTAACCAAGCAAAATCAAATCACCTCAAACTCAGATTCTTGCTCTCTGATAGATGGCTATATTCGTGAAACCTTTGCATGTGGCTCCAATATATTTTATGAAACAACTGCACTGAAAACTTTGCATGTATCTTAATCGCAAAGAGTAACTCTTAAATGAATTCGAGCAAAAAACTTCTAACCATCCGAATATATGTTGGTTTTTTACATCCTTTTGACCACATAAACCACAGACTCTTAATTGAGAAACTTGAACGCTACGGCATAAGGCGTCTCTGATATGAAATCATAAAACCTTATCTAGCAGACAGACACCAGTTTGTTTGTAAAAACGGTGTAATTTCCCAAGTAATGAAAAACGCCTTAGGTGGTCCGCAAGAAAGCATTCTTAGCCCGCTTCTCTTCAGTCTATACCTGAATGATATTGTCTTCATTCAGGAACATCTAAAATTCATAATGTATGCCTATGATAAAAGTATATTTATTCCATCTGCTTCTCCAACCGACTTAATTAGTAAAGCGAACGATCTGCTACCAAGATTGAAAAACTGGTCGAAAGAGAACAGGTTAAAAGTGAATGCAAACAAAACAAAAGCGATCATTTTTGGAAGGGAGGTATGCGAATACCTTCAAATATTTTCTTAACCTTTAACTCTACTCATATCGATATCGTAAATAGCTTTAGGACCCTGGGAATGTATCTTTCCAACGCACTTCAATGGGGTAATCATGTGAACAAATTAGTGACACAGTGGACTCATCAAGAGAAATTGCTCTAACTTTCCATCGTCAGTGAAAGTATTAATCTAAGAAGCATTGTTCGCTTCCCACATAAATTACTGTTATTTCGTGTGGGTCACAAAAACTCAGCCCCACCTCAATAAGACATTATTATTACAACGGAAGGCTATGCGTGTTATTGAAAACGCATCATACACAGAACACACCACAGAATTTTTCCAGGAACATAAAATCAAAAGAATTCAACATATGTACAGATATAACTTGCTCCGACAGTTTTATTATGGCAATAGATAAAATAGCACAACATCAGCTAGCATTAGCCTTCGCATTCCACACGACACACAGAATTCTGGAAAATACCTCGAAGCACCACAAACTCTGGGCTCCAAATGCTTCGCCACGGCTTGCCTACACTCCTAAACTCTCTCGAAAACCAAGTCATAGGTATTTTTACCTTAACCCCTACAGAATTCAAATCTTTCCTACACTCGGATCTTTTTACTAACCTTCTTGTATAAGAAATGAATGTTCGATACTTTTTCACTCTATTAATTTCATTCTTGTGGAAAGAAATGTTCCTAAATGTTTTAAAACCACTGCTGTTCAAAGATCTTTTTTCGTTTTGGAGCACTTTTCCAATTGTCGCGATTTATGATTGTGTATGAATTTACTGTTTGTCTATGTTCAAATAGCTGTCATCTAAAAAAAAATTGCAAACGACTTCGGTATCATGCGTGTATCGGTCCTGCACTGTTGCTTCTAAGGGGACCAAGGTCCCCTCAAGCTACTTCCGTGCAGCTTTATTCTTTACACTCCTCAATATTATGTATGAAAAATAAACAACTGCCTTGAATTGAATTGCAAAATACAGGACTTGCACACAAGAACTATAGGAATTTATGCTGCCTGAAACATATGTTACCCACTGTTTCCTCTGGGCTTGTACACACTTAATTGAGAAGTTTTTCTTTTTCAGTATGAACTCCAGAAAATTATAGGCGGTAATTGTTACACGGTCTCAATTTCGTTTTGTTTTATTATTGCTATAAACATTGTCATTCCGGTCGCGTTTATTCTGCACGTTTCAAACAACCCTAAAAAACGAACAGTCGATACCGTACCGCGTCCAGCGCCAGCCCACGGCTGCTCTCTGTGTCTGAGGATTAACAAGGCAATAGGAACGGCACTCTGACTCTCCACTGCTTCATGATAGCATAGCTTCCGAAAACCTAGAGCGATGTTGGATCTAACCGCTGCTGGTTTATGGCAAAAAATTAGCTTGAGGGTTTACGCGTGCAAATGAGATAGCCACCACAAAGCCCAAGGTACAGGTGCAACTCCTTGTGCACCTATAGAGCTTCGTGCAACATCTTTCAGTGCTGGCAATGGGCCTAAGCCTCTTCTTTCTGCAATTCCCTATTAATGTGCTAAGAATCTACGCACTTTTTACGCATTCCGTAGAGTGTTAAGCCTACCCACTACCTGAAAGGACACTCATTGTATGCATGGTATAGTCAGAAGATACGTGTTTGCCTTTTCAATCTGTTACGGACTGCAACAAAACACAATGCGAAACGTTCTTTGAGGCTTGCCGCAAATAAACTTAATATTTATTTGCAGCTATTACCAAAAAATGTTTGTGGAGCACACCAAGCTGCACTGCGATTGCAGTATTTTCCCGGAATAATAATTGGCCGCGTTGTATGTTGTAGACAGGCGGAATCTAGTCAGTCGTGGTGTCCTATTGGAATAGTCTGGTTCTGCCGGCATTCATCAGGCAACCTCATCGCTGCCACGCATTGGTATCTCACGACGTGTTTGTAGCGATACGTGAGCGAATTTTGCGGACGTTTTAATTCTAACGGTCAAACCCTTATATAGCTTACGAGCTGCAAGATATAAGGCTAGTTGCACGCAGGACCTGTTCGCAGATGCTGTCCGCAAAATCCACAAAATCAGTCTACGAAATGAGGTCCCAGTCACGTGATCGCAAGAATCGGAGTGGCGGCTAGAAAAATGATGTTAATGAGGTGTGCAGTATGTTAGGCTAAGTGACGACGTCACCAATTTATATTACAGATTTTCCAATATTGACGTCATTATTACGCCAATAAAGCCATTACAGCCATATCGCAAGTGTGAATCCTGAAAAATAGGGGCATAGTATGCCCTAACTACTAATTCAGGACGTGACCAATTCATATAATTGTGTTATGATAACAATGTCTTGCGAAAGGTGATGTCATCAGTCTAATGACAAATCCATGTGACTCAGGCGAGTTATGCAAAAAGTGGAATGCTATGTCATTAATAAAAATGCTATAACGGCATCAAGTCATATGTCTAGGCCGACATGCTCAAAGAGGTGATAATATTGTTGCGAAGAAGACCGGCAGTGGCGCGAGAGGAGCCCTCGCGCTAGGCCAGGCATTAAATCATCATTCATCCGGTCGCCATGTTGCGCCGTCTCTTTGCTTGTCACCACGTAACAATTTGGTGGAGATGCGGGGTAGTCATCCCCATCCTCGCCTTGGAGCATCAACGCCATCTGTAAGCCGGGACCATCGACCGAGAGCCCTGGGACATCATCGAGCTGCTTCACCCCAGCCCTTTCTGCCCAGACCCGACCAATTACCACCGTCCAGCCGCCAGCCCGGATCTGAAGACAAGGAAATTAAACCACCCAGACCCGAGGCGAAGGACCCGAAAGACCCGAAGGACCCAAAGAAACCGGACATGTACGCGCAACCCCCGCACAGCCACTCGTCGTGACCTCGAGCCATCGGTCACATGGACTCTGGCGACGGATGGTTGAAGAGCTCCAGGGGAGGCGGATCACCCAAGCATCATCGTGTTCATCGTCATTATGGTGGCAAGCGTATCATTCTCTTCTATGACTTTGTGAACATCTACGCCATCACGTCCGCATCGACTTTAACGAAACGATCGGGACGATCGCTCGGTGGCCCCGGGAAGTGTTGCGAAGAAGAAGATCGGCAGTGGCGCAAGAGGAGCCCACAGACATTAAATCATCGTTCATCATGTCGCCATGTTGTGCCATCTCTTTGCTTGTCACCACGTAACAAAATCATGAGTCACAATAGCCTCGGAAAGGAACAGCAGTTTCCATAGGTAGCGAAGCAGCGGAAGTGGTTGGCGACTCATCATCATCATCATCATCATCAGCAGCAGCAGCAGCAGCAGCAGCAGCATCAGCCTGATTGTACCCACTGCAGGGCGAAGGCCTCTCCCATATATCTCCACTTAACCCGGTTCTGTGCTAGCTGCATCCACTTGACCCCTGCGAACTTCTTAATCTCATCCACCCACCTAACTTTCTGCCGCCCCCTGCTACGCTTTCCTTCCCTTGGAATCCAGTTTGTTACCCTCAGCGACCATCGGTTATCCTCTCTTCGCACTACATGTCCTGCCCATGTCCATTTCTTCTTCTTAACTTCTACTAGAATATCGGTAACTTGAGTTATTTCTCTGACCCACTCTGCACGCTTTCTATCTCTTAATGTTACCCTTACCATTTTTCGTTCCATAGCCCTCTGGGTTGTCCTCAACTTAAGTAGAACTCTCTTGGTTACCCTCCACGTTTCAGCCCCATGGGTGAGTACAGGCAAGATGCAACTGTTGTATACTTTCCTCTTGAGCGATACCTGTAAGCTGCTAGTCATAATCTGTGAGTGCTTGCCAAATGCGCTGCATCCCAATCGTATTCTTCTTTTATTTCCTTTTCGTGGTCCGGATCTGCGGTTACTACCTGTCCTAAGTAGACATATTCGCCTACTGCTTCCAGTATTTCGCTACCTTATGTAAACTGCTGTTCCTTTCCGAGGCTGTTGACCATTACCTTAGTCTTCTGCATATTGACTTTCAAGCCTACCTTTCTACTTTTCCTGTCTAGGTCATCAATCATTATTTGCAGTTCATCCCCCAAGTTGCTTAGCAAGGCAATGTCATCAGCAAATCGCAGATTACTGAGGTATTCTCCATCTACCATTATCCCTAACTGCTCCCATTCCAAGTCTCTGAATACTTCCTCTAAACAAGCTGTGAATAGTACTGGGGAGATTGTGTCTCCTTGCCTAACACCTTTCTTTATGGGAATTTTGTTACTTTCTTTATGCAGAACTATAGTTGCTGTGCAGCAACTATATATATCTTCCAGCACTTTCACGTACGGCTCGTCTACCCCCTGATTTCGCAATGCCTGCATCACCGCCGAGGTTTCAACTGAGTCAAATGC